>NC_054490.1:16051533-16351533 GCF_017639515.1 Carcharodon carcharias
AATCACATCTCTTTACACCCAGCATCCCCATCAAACACTCCCAGGACAGTTACAGCAGGAGGTTAGATACAGAGTAAATCTCCCTCTACACTGTCCCCATTAAACACTCCCAGGACAGGTACAGCAAGGGGTTAGATACAGAGTAAAGCTCCCTCTACACTGTCCCCATCAAACACCCCCAGGACAGGTACAGCACGGGGTTAGATACAGAGTAAAGCTCCCTCTACACTGTCCCCATCAAACACTCCCAGGACAGGTACAGCACAGAGTTAGATTCAGAGGAAGTTCCCTCTACATTTGTCCCCATCAAACACTCCCAGGACAGGTACAGAACAGGGTTAGATACAGAGTAAAGCTCCCTCTACACTGTCCCCACCAAACACTCCCACGACAAGTATAGCACAGGGTTAGATGCAGAGTAAATCTCCCTCTACACTGTCCCCATCAAACACTACCAGGACAGGTACAGCACGGGGTTAGATACAGAGTAAATCTCCCTCTACACTGTCCCCATCAAACACTCCCAGGACATGTACAGCACGGGGCTAGATAGAGTAAAAGTCCCTCTACACCGTCCCCATCAAACACTCCCAGGACTGGTACAGCATGGGTTGAGATCCAGAGTAAATTTCCCTCTACACTGTCCCCATCAATCACTCACAGGACAGGTACAGCACGGGGTTAGATACAGAGTAAATCTCCCTCTACACTGTCCCCACCAAACACTCCCAGGACAGGTACAGCACAGGGTTAGATGCAGAGTAAATCTCCCTCTACACTGTCCCCATCAAACACTACCAGGACAGGTACAGCACGGGGTTAGATACAGAGTAAAGCTCCCTCTACACTGTCCCCATCAAACACTCCCAGGACATGTACAGCACGGGGCTAGATAGAGTAAAAGTCCCTCTACACCGTCCCCATCAAACACTCCCAGGACTGGTACAGCATGGGTTGAGATCCAGAGTAAATTTCCCTCTACACTGTCCCCATCAATCACTCACAGGACAGGTACAGCACGGGGTTAGATACAGAGTAAATCTCCCTCTACACTGTCCCCATCAAACACTCCCAGGACAGGTACAGCACAGGGTTAGATACAGAGTAAAGCTCCCTCTACACTGTCCCCATCAAACACTCCCAGGACAGGTACAGCATAGGGTTAGATACAGAGTAAATCTCCCTCTACACTGTCCCCATCAAACACTCCCAGCGCAGGTACAGCACGGGGTTAGATGCAGAGTAAAGCTCCCTCTACACCGTCCCCATCACACACTCCCAGGACAGGTACAGCACGGGGTTAGATACAGAGTAAAGCTCCCTCTACACTGTCCCCATCAAACACTCCCAGAACAGGTACAGCACGGGGTTAGATACAGAGTAAAGCTCCCTCTACATGGTCCCCATCAAACACTCTCAGGACAGGTACAGCACAGGGTTAGATACAGAGTAAAGCTCCCCCTACACTGTCCCCATCAAACACTCCCAGGACAGGTGCAGCACGGGGTTAGATACAGAGTAAAACTCCCTTTACACTGTCCCCATCAAACACTTCCAGGACAGGTACAGCACGGGGTTAGATACAGAGTAAAGCTCCCTCTAGACGATCCCCATGAAACACTCCCAGGACAGGTACAGCACAGGGTTAGATACAGAGTAAATGTCTCTCTAAACTGTCCCCATCAAACACTCCCAGGTCAGGTGCAGCACGGGGTTAGATACAGAGTAAAGCTCCCTCTACACAGTCCCCATGAACCACGCCCAAGACAGGTACAGCATGGGGTTAGATACAGATTAAAGCTCCCTCTACACTGTCCCCATCAAACACTCCCAGGACATGTACAGCACGGGGCTAGAGTAAATGTCTCTCTACACTGTCCCCATCAATCACTCACAGGACAGGTACAGCACGGGGTTAGATACAGAGTAAATCTCCCTCTACGCTGTCCCCATCAAACACTCCCTGGATAGGTACAGCACAGGGTTAGATACAGAGGAAGTTCCCTCTACTTTGTCCCCATCAAACACTCCCAGGACTGGTACAGAACGGGGTTAGATACAGAGTAAAGGTCCCTCTACACTGTCCCCATCAAACACTCCCAGGACAGGTGCAGCACGGGGTTAGATACAGAGTAAAACTCCCTCTACACTGTCCCCATCAAACACTCCCAGGACATGTACAGCACGGGGCTAGATAGAGTAAAAGTCCCTCTACACCGTCCCCATCAAACACTCCCAGGACTGGTACAGCATGGGTTGAGATCCAGAGTAAATCTCCCTCTACACTGTCCCCATCAATCACTCACAGGACAGGTACAGCACGGGGTTAGATACAGAGTAAATCTCCCTCTGCACTGTCCCCATCAAACTCTCCCTGGACAGGTACAACATGGGGTTAGATTCAGAGTAAAGCTCCCTCTAGACGATCCCCATGAAACACTCCCAGGACAGGTACAGCACAGGGTTAGATACAGAGTAAATGTCTCTCTACACTGTCCCCATCAAACACTCCCAGGACAGGTACAGCACAGAGTTAGATTCAGAGGAAGTTCCCTCTACATTTGTCCCCATCAAACACTCCCAGGACAGGTACAGAACGGGGTTAGATACAGAGTAAAGCTCCCTCTACACTGTCCCCATCAAACACTACCAGGACAGGTACAGCACAGCGTCAGATACAGAGTAAATGTCTCTCTAAACTGTCCCCATCAAACACTCCCAGGTCAGGTGCAGCACGGGGTTAGATACAGAGTAAAGCTCCCTCTACACAGTCCCCATGAACCACGCCCAAGACAGGTACAGCATGGGGTTAGATACAGATTAAAGCTCCCTCTACACTGTCCCCATCAAACACTCCCAGGACATGTACAGCACGGGGCTAGAGTAAATGTCTCTCTACACTGTCCCCATCAATCACTCACAGGACAGGTACAGCACGGGGTTAGATACAGAGTAAATCTCCCTCTACGCTGTCCCCATCAAACACTCCCTGGATAGGTACAGCACAGGGTTAGATACAGAGGAAGTTCCCTCTACTTTGTCCCCATCAAACACTCCCAGGACTGGTACAGAACGGGGTTAGATACAGAGTAAAGGTCCCTCTACACTGTCCCCATCAAACACTCCCAGGACAGGTACAGCACGGGGTTAGATACAGAGTAAAACTCCCTCTACACTGTCCCCATCAAACACTCCCAGGACATGTACAGCACGGGGCTAGATAGAGTAAAAGTCCCTCTACACCGTCCCCATCAAACACTCCCAGGACTGGTACAGCATGGGTTGAGATCCAGAGTAAATCTCCCTCTACACTGTCCCCATCAATCACTCACAGGACAGGTACAGCACGGGGTTAGATACAGAGTAAATCTCCCTCTGCACTGTCCCCATCAAACTCTCCCTGGACAGGTACAACATGGGGTTAGATTCAGAGTAAAGCTCCCTCTACACTGTCCCCATCAAACACTCCCAGGACAGGTACAGCACGGGGTTAGATACAGAGTAAAGCTCCGTCTGCACTGTCCCCATCAAACACTCCCGGGACAGGTACAGCACGGGGTTAGCTACAGAGTAAAGGCCCCTCTACACCGTCCCCATCAAACACTCCCAGGACAGGTACAGCACAGGGTTAGATTCAGAGTAAAGCACCCTCTCCACTGTCCCCATCAAACACTCCCAGGACAGGTACAGCACGGGGTTAGATACAGAGTAAATGTCTCTCTACCTTACCCTCACCTCCCCAGTGTTAATTCCTCTCCCGGTTGCAGGATGGAAGTCTCCAATGTCCCACCTGCAAGACAATATATGGAGTGAAGACTGGGACCCAGCCACCAGGGAAAATGGAATACCATACAATTCCTCACTCTCTCCCCGGATATCCTGACTCCAAAACCATTCGCATCATCTACAACATTCCCCCTGGAATTCAGGTATGTGCCCAGGTATCGGCCTTCAATATACAACACAAAAGGCAACGTGACACTGTCTTGTAGACACCTCACACTCCACTCACAGACTCATACCCCACGCCTCTTACATAGATTCTCTGATATACCCCACACCCCTTACAGAGAAACCCCTATATACCCCACAGCTCTTACAGAGGAACCCCTATATACCCCACACCCTTACAGAGACTCCCCAATATACCCCACAGCTCTTACAGAGAAACCCCTATATACCCCACACCCTTTAGAGACTCCCCGATATACCCCACACCTCTTACAGAGAAACCCCTATATACCCCACACCCCTTACAGAGAAACCCCTATTTACCCCACACCCCTTACAGACACCCCGATATACCCCACGCCTCTTACAGAGATGCCCCGATATACACCACACCTCTTACATAGACTCCCTGATATACCCCACGCCTCTTACAGAGACACCCCGATATACACCACACCTCTTACATAGACTCCCTGATATACCCCACGCCTCTTACAGAGACTCCCCGATAGACACCACACCCCTTACAGAGAGGCCCCTATATAACCAAAACCCCTTACAGAGACTCCCCGATATACCCCACACCTCTTACAGAGACGCCCCTCTATACCCCAAACCCCTTACAGTGACGCCCCTATATAACCCACACCCTTTGTAACACTCTGATAAACCCCACTCCACTCACTGGAACACTCTGGTATATCCCACACCACTCACTGGAACACTCTGAAATATCCCACACCCCTCACTGTAACACTCTGAGAACCCACATCCCTCACTGAACACTAATATACCCCACACGTCTCACTGTAACACGCTGATATACCCCACACCCCGCACTGTAACATGCTGATATACTCCACACCACTCACTGTAACACTCTGATATAACCCACACACCTCAATGTAACACTCTGATATACCCCACATCCCTCACGGTAACACTGATATAATCCACACGCTTCAACGTAGCTCTCTGATATAACCCACACCTTCACTGTGACACTCTGGTATACCCTGTACCTCTCACTATGACAAGCGGATATACCCCAAACCCCTCACTGTAGCACTCTGATACATCCCACACTCCTCACTGTAACATGCTGATATACCCCACACCACTCACTGTAACACCCTGACATACCCCACACCCTTCACTGTAACACCCTGATATATCCCACGCCCCTCATTGTAACACTCTGATATACCCCACACCCCGCACTGTAACAGTCTGATATACGCCACACCCCTCACTGTAACACACTGATATATTCCACATACCTCACTGTAACACTGATATAATCCACACGCCTCAACGTAGCACTCTGATATACCCCACACCATCACTGTGACACTCTGATGTACCCCATAACTCTCACTATGTCACGCTGATATATCCCACATCCCTCACTGTAGCGCTCTGATACATCCCATACCCCTCACTGTAACATGCTGATATACACCACACCCCTCACTGTAACATTCTGATATATCCCACACCCCTCACTGTAACACTCTGATGCGTCCCACACCCCTCACTGTAACTCTCTGATATACCCCACACCCCCACTGTAACACTCTGATATACCCCACACCCCTCACTGTAACAGTCTGATATGCCCCACACCTCTCACTGTAACACTCTGATATACCCCACATCCCTAACTGTAACACTCTGATATACGCCACATCTCTCACTATAACACTCTGATATACCCCACACCTCTCACTGTAACACTCTGATATACCCCACATCCCTAACTGTAACACTCTAATATATTCCACATACCTTACTGTAACACTCTAATATATTCCACATACCTTACTGTAACACTCTGATATATCCCAAACCCATCACTGTAACACGCTGATATACCCCACACCCATCACTGTAACACTCTCAAGTATCCCACACCCCTCACTATAACACTCTGATATATCCCACACCACTCACTGTAACACACTGATATATCCCACAGCCTTCACTGTGACAAGCTGATATCCCCCATACCCCTCACTGTAACACTCTGATATATCCCAGACCCCTCACTGTAAGACTCTGATATATGCCACACACCTCACTGTGACACTCTGATATATTCCACACCCCTCATTGTAACACTCTGATACATCCCACACCCCTCACTGAAACACTGTGATATATCCCACAGCCCTCACTAAAACTCTGATACATCCCACACCCCTCACTGTAACATGCTGATATAACCCAACCCCTCACTGTAACACTCTGATGTATCCCACACCCCTCACTGTAACACTCTAATATATCCCACACCCCTCACTGTAACACTCTGACATACCCCACCCCCTTCACTGTAACACCCTGATATATCCCACACCACTCACTGTAACACATTGATATATCCCACAGCCCTCAATGTGACACGCTGATATCCCCCATGCCCCTCACTGTAACACTCTGATATATCCCACACCCCTCACTGTAACACACTGATATACCCCACACCCCTCACTGTAACACTCTGATATATCCCACGCCCCTCACTATAACACTCTGATATATCCCACATCCCTCACTGTAACACTCTGACATACCCCACACCCTTCACTGTAACACCCTGATATATCCCACACCACTCACTGTAATACACGGATATATCCCACAGCCCTCACTATGACACGCTGATATTCCCCATACCCCTCACTGTAACACTCTGATATATCCCAGGCCCCTCACTGTAACACTCTGATATACACCACACCCATCACTGTAACACTCTGATATATCCCACACCCTTCACTGAAACACTCTGATATATCCCACAGCCCGCACTGTAACACTCTGATATAGCCCACAGCCATCACTGTAACACTCTGATATACCGCACATCCCTCACTGTAACACTCTGACATATCCCACATCCCTAACTGTAACACTCTAATATACCCCACACACGTCACTGTAACACTGATATTCCCACAACCCCCACTGTAACACTCTGATATATCCCACACCCTCACTGTGACACTCTGATATACGCCATACATCTCACTTTGTCACGCTGATATATCCCACATCCCTCACTGTGGCACTCTGATACATCCCACACACCTCACTGTAACATGCTGATATAACCCCACAATTCACTGAAACACTCTAAAGTATCCCACACCCCTCACTGTAACACTCTGATATATCCCACACCCCTCACTGTAACACTCTGATATACCCCACATCCGTTACTGTAACACTCTGACATACCCCACACCCTTCACTGTAACACCCTGATAAATCCCACACCACTCACTGTAACACATTGATATATCCCACAGCCCTCACTGTGACACGCTGATATCCCCCATAGCCCTCAATGTAACACTCTGATGTATCTCACACCCCTCACTGTAACACGCTGATATATCCCACAGCCCTCACTGTGACACGCTGATATCCCCCATACCCCTCACTGTAACACTCTGATATATCCCAGACCCCTCACTGTAACACTCTGATATACACCACACCCCTCACTGCAACACTCTGATATATTCCACACCCCTCATTGTAACACTCTGATAAATCCCACACCCCTCACTGAAACACTGTGATATATCCCACAGCCCTCACTGTAAAACTCTAATATATCCCACACCCCTCACTGTAACACTCTGACATACCCCACCCCCTTCACTGTAACACCCTGATATATCCCACACCACTCACTGTAACACATTGATATATCCCACAGCTCTCAATGTGACACGCTGATAGCCCCATACCCCTCACTGTAACACTCTAATATATCCCACACCCCTCACAGTAACACTCTGACATACCCCACCCCCTTCACTGTAACACCCTGATATGTCCCACACCACTCACTGTAACACATTGATATATCCCACAGCCCTCAATGTGGCACGCTGATATCCCCCATACCCCTGTCTGTAACACTCTGATATATCCCAGACCCCTCACTGTAACACTCTGATATACACCACACCCATCACTGTAACACTCTGATATATCCCACACCCCTCACTGTAACACTCTGATACATCCCACACCCCTCACTGAAACACTCTGATATATCCCACAGCCCGCACTGTAACACTAGGATATACCCCACACCCATCACTGTAACACTCTGATATACCGCACATCCCTCACTGTAACACTCTGACATATCCCACATCCCTAACTGTAACACTCTGATATACCCCACACACGTCACTGTAACACTGATATTCCCACAACCCCCACTGTAACACTCTGATATACCCCACACCCTCACTGTGACACTCTGATATACCCCATACATCTCACTATGTCATGCTGATATATCCCACATCCCTCACTGTAGCACTCTGATACATCCCACACACCTCACTGTAACATGCTGATATAACCCCACCATTCACTGAAACACTCTGAAGTATCCCACACCCCTCCCTGTAACACTCTGATATATCCCACACCCCTCACTGTAACACTCTGATATATCCCACACCCCTCACTGTAACACTCTGATATACCCCACATCCGTTACTGTAACACTCTGACATACCCCACACGCTTCACTGTAACACCCTTATATATCCCACACCACTCACTGTAACACATTGATATATCCCACAGCCCTCACTGTGACACGCTGATATCCCCCATACCCTCACTGTAACACTCTGATATATCTCACACCCCTCACTGTAACACGCTGATATACCCCACACCCCTCACTGTAACACTCTCAAGTATCCCACACCCCTCACTGAAACACTGTGATATATCCCACAGCCCTCACTGTAACATGATGATATAACACAACCCCTCACAGTAACACTCTAATATATCCCACAACCCTCACTGTAACACTCTGACATACCCCACACCCTTCACTGTAACACCCTGATATATCCCACACCACTCACTGTAACACATTGATATATCCCACAGCCCTCAATGTGACACGCTGATATCCCCCATACCCCTCACTGTAACACTCTGATATATCCCACACCCCTCACTGTAACACGCTGATATACCCGACACCCCTCACTGTAACACTCTGATATACCGCACATCCCTCACTGTAACACTCTGAAATATCCCACATCCCTAACTGTAACACTCTGATATACCCCACACACGTCACTGTAACACTGATATTCCCACAACCCCCACTGTAACACTCTGATATACCCCACACCCTCAGTGTGACACTCTGATATACCCTATACATCTCACTATGTCACGCTGATATATCCCACATCCCTCACTGTAGCACTCTGATACATCCCACACACCTCACTGTAACATGCTGATATAACCCCACCGTTCACTGAAACACTCTGAAGTATCCCACACCCCTCACTGTAACACTCTGATATATCCCACACCCCTCACTGTAACACTCTGATATACCCCACATCCCTTACTGTAACACTCTGACATACCCCACACCCTTCACTGTAACACCCTGATATATCCCACACCACTCACTGTAACACATTGATATATCCCACAGCCCTCACTGTGACACGCTGATATCCCCCATAGCCCTCACTGTAAACTCTGATATATCCCACACCCCTCACTGTAACACGCTGATATGCCCCACACCCCTCACTGTAAAACTCTGAAGTATCCCACACCCCTCACTGTAACACTCTGATATACCCCACATCCCTCACTGTAACACTCTGGCATACCCCACACCCTTCACTGTAACACACTGATATATCCCACAGCCCTCACTGTGACACGCTAATATCCCCCATACCCCACACTGTAACACTCTAATATATCCCAGACCCCTCACTGTAACACTCTGATATATCCCAGACCCCTCACTGTAACACTCTGATATATCCCAGACCCCTCACTGTAACACTCTGATATACACCACACCCCTCACTGTAACACTCTGATATATCCCACACCCCTCACTGTAAGACTCTGATACATCCCACACCCCTCACTGAAACATTCTGATATATCCCACAGCCCTCACTGTAACAGTCTGATAAACCCCACACCCATCACTGTAACAATCTGATATACACCGCACCCCTCACTGTAACACTCTGATATATCCCACACCCCTCACTGTAACACGCTGATACATCCCACACCCCTCACTGAAACACTCTGATATACCCCACATCCCTCACTGTAACACTCTGGCATACCCCACACCATTCACTATAACACCCTGATATATCCCACACCACTCACTGTAACACACTGATATATCCCACAGCCCTCACTGTGACACGCTGATATACCCCATATCCCTCACTGTAACACTCTGATATATCCCAGACCCCTGACTGTAACACACTGATATACATCACACCCCTTACTGTAACACTCTGATATATCCCACACCCCTCACTGTAACACTCTGATACATCCCAAACCCCTCACTGAAACACTCTGATATACCACACACCCCTCACTGTAACACTCTGATACATCCCATACCCCTCACTGTAACACTCTGATATATCCCAGACCCCTCACTGTAATACTCTGATATACACCACACCCATCACTGTAACACTCTGATATATCCCACACCCCTCACTGTAACACTCTGATATATCCCACAGCCCGCACTGTAACACTAGGATATACCCCACACCCATCACTGTAACACTCTGATATATCGCACATCCCTCACTGTAACACTCTGATATATCGCACATCCCTCACTGTAACACTCTGACATATCCCACATCCCTAACTGTAACACTCTGATATACCCCACACACGTCACTGTAACACAGATATTCCCACAACCCCCACTGTAACACTCTGATATACCCCACACCCTCAGTGTGACACTCTGATGTACCCCATACATCTCACTATGTCACGCTGATATATCCCACATCCCTCACTGTAGCACTCTGATAAATCCCACACACCTCACTGTAACATGGTGATATAACCCCACCATTCACTGAAACACTCTGAAGTATCCCACACCCCTCACTGTAACACTGTGATATACCCCACATCCGTTACTGTAACACTCTGACATACCCCACACCCTTCACTGTAACACCCTTATATATCCCACACCACTCACTGTAACACAGATATATCCCACAGCCCTCACTGTGACACGCTGATATCCCCCATACCCTCACTGTAACACTCTGATATATCTCACACCCCTCACTGTAACACGCTGATATACACCACACCCCTCACTGTAACACTCTCAAGTATCCCACACCCCTCATTGTAACACTCTGATACACCCCACAGCCCTCACTGAAACACTGTGATATATCCCACAGCCCTCACTGTAAAACTCTGATATATCCCACAGCCCTCAATGTGACACGCTGATATCCCCCATACCCCTCACTGTAACACTCTGATATATCCCACACCCCTCACTGTAACACTCTGGCATACCCCACACCCTTCACTGTAACACACTGATATATCCCACAGCCCTCACTGTGACACTCTGATATACCCCACATCCCTCACTGTAACACTCTGGCATACCCCACACCCTTCACCGTAACGCACTGATATATCCCACAGCCCTCACTGTGACACGCTGATATCCCCCATACCCCACACTGTAACACTCTAATATATCCCAGACCCCTCACTAACACTCTGATATATCCCAGACCCCTCACTGTAACACTCTGATATATCCCAGACCCCTCACTGTAACACTCTGATATTCACCACACCCCTCACTGTAAGACTCTGATATATCCCACACCCCTCACTGTAAGACTCTGATACATCCCACACCCCTCACTGAAACATTCTGATATATCCCACAGCCCTCACTGTTACAGTGTGATAAACCCCACACCTATCACTGTAACAATCTGATATACACCGCACCCCTCACTGTAACACTCTGATATACCCCACACCCCTCACTGTAACAGTCGGATAAACCCCACACCCATCACTGTAACACTCTGATATACCCCACTTCCCTCACTGTAACACCCTGATATACCCCACAGCCCTCACTGTAACACTCTCATGTATCCCACACCCCTCACTGTAACACTCTGACATACCCTACACCATTCACTGTAACACCCTGATATATCCCACACCACTCACTGTAACACACTGATATATCCCACAACCCTCACTGTGACACGCTGATATCCCCCATATCCCTCACTGTAACACTCTGATATATCCCAGACCCCTCACTGTAACACACTGATATACATCACACCCCTTACTGTAACACTCTGATATATACCACACCCCTCACTGAAACACTCTGATATACCACACACCCCTCACTGTAACAGTCTGAGAAACCCAACACCCATCACTGTAACACTAGGATATACCCCACATCCCTCACTGTAACACTCTGACATATCCCACATCCCTAACTGTAACACTCTGATATACCTCACATCACTCACTTTAACACTCTGATATATCCCATACCCCTCACTGTAACACTCTGATATACCCCACACCCCTCACTGTAACACTCTGATACATCCCATACCCCTCACTGTAACACTCTGATATACCCCACACCCCACACTGTAACACTGATATACCCCAAACCCCTCACAGTAACACTGATTTACCCCAAATCTCTCACTGTAACACTCTGATATACCCACATCCCTCACTGAACACTAATATACCCCACACGTCTCACTGTAACACGCTGATATACCCCACACCCCGCACTGTAACATGCTGATATACTCCACACCACTCACTGTAACACTCTGATATAACCCACACCCCTCAATGTAACACTCTGATATACCCCACATCCCTCACGGAAACACTGATATAATCCACACGCTTCAACGTAGCTCTCTGATATAACCCACACCTTCACTGTGACACTCTGGTATACCCTGTACCTCTCACTATGACAAGCGGATATACCCCACACCCCTCACTGTAGCACTCTGATACATCCCACACTCCTCACTGTAACATGCTGATATACACCACACCCCTCACTGTAACATTCTGATATATCCCACACCCCTCACTGTAACACTCTGATGCGTCCCACACCCCTCACTGTAACTCTCTGATATACCCCACACCCCTCACTGTAACACTCTGATATACCGCACATCCCTCACTGTAACACTCTGAAATATCCCACATCCCTAACTGTAACACTCTGATATATTCCACAGACCTTACTGTAACACTCTAATATATTCCACATACCTTACTGTAACACTCTGATATATCCCAAACCCATCACTGTAACACGCTGATATACCCCACACCCCTCACTGTAACACTCGCAAGTATCCCACACCCCTCACTGTAACACTGATATATCCCACACCACTCACTGGAACACACTGATATATCCCACAGCCCTCACTGTGACAAGCTGATATCCCCCATACCCCTCACTGTAACACTCTGATATATCCCAGACCCCTCACTGTAAGACTCTGATATATGCCACACCCCTCACTGTGACACTCTGATATATTCCACACCCCTCATTGTAACACACTGATACATCCCACACCCCTCAATGAAACACTGTGATATATCCCACAGCCCTCACTAAAACTCTGATACATCCCACACCCCTCACTGTAACATGCTGATATAACCCAACCCCTCACTGTAACACTCTGAAGTATCACACAACCCTCACCATAACACTCTGATATATCCGACACCCCTCACTGTAACACTGTGATATACCCCACATCCGTTACTGTAACACTCTGACATACCCCACACCCTTCACTGTAACACCCTTATATATCCCACACCACTCACTGTAACACAGATATATCCCACAGCCCTCACTGTGACACGCTGATATCCCCATACCCTCACTGTAACACTCTGATATATCTCACACCCCTCACTGTAACACGCTGATATACACCACACCCCTCACTGTAACACTCTCAAGTATCCCACACCCCTCACTGTAACACTCTGATATACCCCACATCCCTCACTGTAACACTCTGATGTACCCCACACCCTTCACTGTAACACCCTGCTATATCCCACACCACTCACTGTAACACACTGATGTATCCCACAGCCCTCACTGTGACATGCTGATATCCCCCATACCCCTCACTGTAACACTCTGATATATCCCAGACCCCTCACTGTAACACTCTGATATACACCACACCCCTCACTGTAACACTGTGATATATCCCACAGCCCTCACTGTAAAACTCTGATACATCCCACACCCCTCACTGTAACATGCTGATATAACCCAACCCCTCACTGTAACACTCTGATGTATCCCACACCCCTCACTGTAACACTCTAATATATCCCACATCCCTCACTGTAACACTTTGACATACCCCACCCCCTTCACTGTAACACCCTGATATATCCCACACCACTCACTGTAACACATTGATATATCCCACAGCCCTCAATGTGACACGCTGATATCCCCCATACCCCTCACTGTAACACTCTGATATACCCCACACCCCTCACTGTAACACTCTCAAGTATCCCACACCCCTCACTGTAACACTCTGATATACCCCACATCCCTCACTGTAACACTCTGACATACCCCACACCCTTCACTGTAACACCCTGATATATCCCACACCACTCACTGTAATACACTGATATATCCCACAGCCCTCACTATGACACGCTGATATCCCCCATTCCCCTCACTGTAACTCTCTGATATACACCACACCCATCACTGTAACACTCTGCTATATCCCACACCCCTCACTGTAACACTCTGATACATCCCACACCTCTCACTGAAACACTCTGATATATCCCACAGCCCGCACTGTAACACTCTGATGTACCCCACACCCATCACTGTAACACTCTGATATACCGCACATCCCTCACTGTAACACTCTGACATATCCCACATCCCTAACTGTAACACTCTGATATACCCCACACACGTCACTGTAACACTGATATTCCCACAACCCCCACTGTAACACTCTGATATACCCCACACCCTCAGTGTGACACTCTGATATACCCCATACATCTCACTATGTCACGCTGTTATATCCCACATCCCTCACTGTAGCACTCTGATACATCCCACACACCTCACTGTAACATGCTGATAAAACCCCACCATTCACTGAAACACTCTGACATACCCCACACGCTTCACTATAACACCCTGATATATCCCACACCACTCAATATAACACATTGATATATCCCCCATAGCCCTCACTGTGACACGCTGATATCCCCCATAGCCCTCACTGTAACACTCTGATATATCCCACACCCCTCACTGTAACATGCTGATATACCCCACACCCCTCACTGTAACACGCTGATATACCCCACACCCCTCACTGTAACACTCTGATATATCCCACAGCCCGCACTGTAACACTCTGATTTACCCCACACCCATCACTGTAACACTCTGATATACCGCACATCCCTCACTGTAACACTCTGACATATCCCACATCCCTAACTGTAACACTCTGATATACCCCACACACGTCACTGTAACACTGATATTCCCACAACCCCCACTGTAACACTCTGATATACCCCACACCCTCAGTGTGACACTCTGATATACCCCATACATCTCACTATGTCACGCTGTTATATCCCACATCCCTCACTGTAGCACTCTGATACATCCCACACACCTCACTGTAACATGCTGATATAACCCCACCATTCACTGAAACACTCTGACATACCCCACACGCTTCACTATAACACCCTGATATATCCCACACCACTCAATATAACACATTGATATATCCCCCATAGCCCTCACTGTGACACGCTGATATCCCCCATAGCCCTCACTGTAACACTCTGATATATCCCACACCCCTCACTGTAACACGCTGATATACCCCACACCCCTCACTGTAACACGCTGATATACCCCACACCCCTCACTGTAACACTCTCAAGTATCCCACACCCCTCACTGTAACACCCTGATATATCCCACACCCCTCACTGTAACACTCTGATATATCCCACACCCCTCACTATAACACTCTGATATACCCCACATCCCTCACTGCAACACTCTGACATACCCCACACCCTTCACTGTAACACCCTGATATATCCCACACCACTCACTGTAATACACTGATATATCCCACAGCCCTCACTATGACACGCTGATATCCCCCATACCCCTCACTGTAACACTGTGATAAATCCTAGACCCCTCACTGTAACACTCTGATACATCCCACACCCCTCACTGAAACACTCTGATATATCCCACAGCCCGCACTGTAACACTAGGATATACCCCACACCCATCACTGTAACACTCTGATATACCGCACATCCCTCACTGTAACACTCTGACATATCCCACATCCCTAACTGTAACACTCTGATATACCCCACACACGTCACTGTAACACTGATATTCCCACAACCCCCACTGTAACACTCTGATATACCCCACACCCTCCGTGTGACACTCTGATATACCCCATACATCTCACTATGTCACGCTGATATATCCCACATCCCTCACTGTAGCACTCTGATACATCCCACACACCTCACTGTAACATGGTGATATAACCCCACCATTCACTGAAACACTGTGATATACCCCACATCCGTTACTGTAACACTCTGACATACCCCACACCCTTCACTGTAACACCCTTATATATCCCACACCGCTCACTGTAACACATTGATATATCCCACAGCCCTCACTGTGACACGCTGATATCCCCCATACCCTCACTGTAACACTCTGATATATCCCACATCCCTCACTGTAACACGCTGATATACCCCACACCCCTCACTGTAACACTCTCAAGTATCCCACACCCCTCATTGTAACACTCTGGTACATCCCACACCCCTCACTGAAACACTGTGATATATCCCACAGCCCTCACTGTAAAACTCTGATACATCGCACACCCCTCACTGTAACATGATGATATAACCCAACCCCTCACAGTAACACTCTAATATATCCCACAACCCTCACTGTAACACGCTGATATACCCGACACCCCTCACTGTAACACTCTCAAGTATCCCACACCCCTCACTGTAACACTCTGATATATCCCACACCCCTCACTGAAACACTGATATATCCCACAGCCCCCACTGTAACACTCTGTTATACCTCACACCCATCACTGTAACACTCTGATATACCGCACATCCCTCACTGTAACACTCTGAAATATCCCACATCCCTAACTGTAACACTCTGATATACCCCACACACGTCACTGTAACACAGATATTCCCACAACCCCCACTGTAACACTCTGATATACCCCACACCCTCAGTGTGACACTCTGATATACCCCATACATCTCACTATGTCACGCTGATATATCCCACATCCCTCACTGTAGCACTCTGATACATCCCACACACCTCACTGTAACACTGATATACCCCAAACCCCTCACAGTAACACTGATTTACCCCAAATCTCTCACTGTAACACTCTGATATACCCACATCCCTCACTGAACACTAATATACCCCACACGTCTCACTGTAACACGCTGATATACCCCACACCCCTCACTGTAACACTCTGGCATACCCCACACCCTTCACTGTAACACACTGATATATCCCACAGCCCTCACTGTGACACTCTGATATACCCCACATCCCTCACTGTAACACTCTGGCATACCCCACACCCTTCACCGTAACACACTGATATATGCCACAGCCCTCACTGTGACACGCTGATATCCCCCATACCCCACACTGTAACACTCTAATATATCCCAGACCCCTCACTGTAACACTCTGATACAACCCACACCCCTCACTGAAACACTCTGATATATCCCACAGCCCTCACTGTAACACTCTGATATACCCCACTCCCCTCACTGTAACAGTCTGATAAACCCCACACCCATCACTGTAACACTCTGATATACCCCACACCCTCTCTGTGACACTCTGATATACCGCATACCTCTCACTGAAACACTCTGATATATCCCACAGCCCTCACTGTAACACTCTGATATACCCCACACCTCTCACTGTAACACTCTGATATATCCCACAGCCCTCACTGTAACACTCTGACATATCCCACATCCCTAACTCTAACACTCTGATGTACACTACACCACTTATTGTAACACCCTGATATACCCCGCACCCCTCACTGTAACAGTCTAATATATTCCACATACCTCACTGTAACACTCTGATATATCCCAAACCCCTCACTGTAACACGCTGATATACCCCACACCCCTCACTGTAACACCCTGATATATCCCACACTCCTCACAATAACACTCTGATATATCCCACATCCCTCACTGTAAAACTCTGACATATACCACACCCTTCACTGTAAAACCCTGATATATCCCACACCACTCACTGTAACACTCTGATATATCGGACAGCCCTCACTGTGACAAGCTGATATCCCCCATACCCCTCACTGTAACACTCTGATATATCCCAGACCCCTCACTGTAACACTTTGATATACACCACACCCTACACTGTAACAATCTGATATATCCCACACCCCTCACTGTAACACTCTGATATATCCCACACCCCTCACTGTAACACGCTGATATACCCCACACCCCTCAGTGTAACACTATCAAGTATCCCACACCCCTCACTGTAACACTCTGATATATCCCACACCCCTCATGGTAACACTGATATAATCCACATCCCTCAATGTAGCTCCCTGATATACCCCATACCCCTCACTGTGTCCCGCTGATATACCCCACACCCCTCACTGTTACTCTGATATATCCCCATCCCTCACTGTAGCACTCTGATACATCCCACACAACTCACATCCCTAACTCTAACACTCTGATGTACACTACACCACTTATTGTAACACCCTGATATACCCCGCACCCCTCACTGTAACAGTCTAATATATTCCACATACCTCACTGTAACACTCTGATATATCCCAAACCCCTCACTGTAACACGCTGATATATCACACACCCCTCACTGTAACTCTCTGATAAACCCCACATCCCTCACTGTAAAAATCTGATATACCCCACACCCCTCACTGTAACACTCTGATAAACCACACACCCATCACTGTAACAAACGGATATACACCACATCCCTCACGGTAACACTGATATAATCCACACGCCTCAATGTAGCACTCTGAAATACCCCACAGCCTCACTGTGACACTCTGATATAGCCCATACCTCTCACTATGTCACCCTGATATACCCCATACCCCTCACTGTAATACTCTGAAATATCCCACCCCCCTCGCTGTAACCCTCTGATACATCCCACATCCCTCACTGTAACACTCAGATATACCCCACGCCCTTCACTGTAACACCCTGATATATCCCACACCACTCACTGTAGCGCACTGACATATCCCAGAGCCCTCACTGTAACACGCTGATATCCCCCATACCACTCCTGTAACACTCTGATATATCCCAGACCCATCACTGTAACACTCTGATATATCCCACACCCCTCACTGTAACACTCTGATATACCCCAGACCCCTCACTGTAACACTCTGATATACCCCACACCCCTCACTGTAACACTCTGATATACCCCACACCCCTCACTGTAACACTGTTGTACCCCACACCCCTCACTGTAACACTCTGATATATCGCAAACCCCTCACTGTAACACGCTGATATACCACACACCACTTACTGTAACATGCTGATATAGCCCACAACCCTCATGGTAACACGCTGATATACCCCACACCCTGCGCTCTAATACTCTCATATATCCCATATGACACAATGTAGCACTCTGATATACCCCACACCCTCACAATAACGCTGATATTTACCACACACCTCAGTGTAACACTCTGATATACCACACATCCCTCACTGCAACATTCTGATATACACCACAACCCTCACTGGAAAACTCTGATATATACCGCACGCCTCACTGTTACACTCTGATATACCCCAAACTGTCACACTCTGATGCACCCCACACTGCAACACACTGAAATACCCCACTCCTTCACTGTAACACTGATATTTCCGACATCCCAGAATTTAACACCCGGATATACCCTACACCTCTCACTGTAACACGCTGATATACCCCACATCCCTCACTGTAACACTCTGATATATCACACATCCCTCACTATAACACTGATATATCCCATATCCTTTATTGTAAGACCCTGATATACCCCACACCCCTCACTGTATCACGCTGATATACCCACATCCCTCACTGTAACTTTCTTATATATCCCACACCACTCACTGTAACACTCTGATATATCCCACACCCCTCACGGTAACACTGATATAATCCACATCCCTCAATGTAGCTCCCTGATATACCACATACCCCTCACTATGTCCCGCTGATTACCCCACACCCCTCACTGTTACTCTGATATATCCCACATCTCTCACTGTAGCACTCTGATACATCCCACACACCTCACTGTAACACGCTGATATACCCCACAACCTTCACTGTAATACCCTGATATATCGCACACCACTCACAGTAACACACTGATATATCCCACAGTCCTCACTGTGACACGCTGATATCCCCCATGCCCCTCACTGAAACACTCTGATATATCCCACACCCCTCACTGTAACACTCTGACATACCCCACACCCCTCACTGTAACACTCTGATAAACCCCACACCCATCACTGTAAAAATCTGATATACCCCACACCCCTCACTGTAACACTCTGATATATCCCACATCCCTCACGGTAACCCTGATATAATCCACACGCCTCAATGTAGCACTCTGATATACCCCACACCCTCACTGTGACACTCTGATATATCCCATACCTCTCACTATGTCACCCTGATATATCCCATACCCCTCACTGTAATACTCTGAAATATCCCACCCCCCTCGCTGTAACCCTCTGATACATCCCACATCCCTCACTGTAACACTCAGATATACCCCACGCCCTTCACTGTAACACCCTGATATATCCCACACCACTCACTGTAACACACTGATATATCCCAGAGCCCTCACTGTAACATGCTGATATCCCCCATACCACTCCTGTAACACTCTGATATATCCCAGACCCATCACTGTAACACTCTGATATACCCCACACCCCTCACTGTAACACCCTGATATATTCCACACCCCTCACTGTAACAGACTGATATATCCCACAGCCCTCACTGTAACACGCTGATATCCCCCATACCACTCCTGTAACACTCTGATATATCCCAGACCCATCACTGTAACACTCTGATATACACCACACCCCTCACTGTAACACTCTGATATATCCCAGACCCCTCACTGTAACACTCTGATATATCCCACAGCCCCTCACTGTAACACTCTGTTATACACCACACACCTCACTGTAACACTCTGATATACCCCACACCCCTCACTGTAACACTCTGTTATACCCCACACCCCTCACTGTAACACTCTGATATATCCCAACCTCCTCACTGTAACATGCTGATATGCCACACACCCCTTACTGTAACATGCTGATATAGCCCACAACCCTCATGGTAACACGCTGATATACCCCACACCCTGCACTCTAATACTCTGATATATCCCATACGACTCAATGTAGCACTCTGATATACCCCATACCTCTCACTGTAACACTCTGATATACCCCACACCTCTCACTGTAACACTCTGATATAACCCACAGCCCTCACTGTGACACTCTGACATATCCCACATCCCTAACTCTAACACTCTGATGTACACTACACCACTTATTGTAACACCCTGATATACCCCGCACCCCTCACTGTAACGGTCTAATATATTCCACATACCTCACTGTAACACGCTGATATACCCCACACCCCTCACAATAACACTCTGATATATCCCACATCCCTCACAATAACACTCTGATATATCCCACATCCCTCACTGTAAAACTCTGACATATCCCACACCCTTCACTGTAAAACCCTGATATATCCCACACCACTCACTGTAACACCCTGATATATCGGACAGCCCTCACTGTGACAAGCTGATATCCCCCATACCCCTCACTGTAACACTCTGATATATCCCACACCCCTCACTGTAACACGCTGATATACCCCACACCCCTCAGTGTAACACTCTCAAGTATCCCACACCCCTCACTGTAACACTCTGATCTATCCCACACCCCTCATGGTAACACTGATGTAATCCACATCCCTCAATGTAGCTCCCTGATATACCCCATACCCCTCACTATGTCCCGCTGATATACCCCACACCCCTCACTGTTACTCTGATATATCCCACATCCCTCACTGTAGCACTCTGATACATCCCACACAACTCACTGTAACACGCTGATATACCCCACACCCTTCACTGTAATACCCTGATACATCACACACCACTCACTGTAACACACTGATATATCCCACAGCCCTCACTGTGTTACGCTGATATCCCCCATACCCCTCACTGAAACACTCTGATATATCACACACCCCTCACTGAAACACTCTGATATACCCCACACCCCTCACTGTAACACTCTGATAAACCCCACACCCATCACTGTAACACTGATATACCCCACACCCCTCATTGTAACACTCTGATAAACCCCACATCCCTCACTGTAAAAATCTGATATACCCCACACCCATCACTGTAACACTCTGATACATCCCACACCCATCACTGTAACACTCAGATATACCCCACACCCTTCACTGTAACACCCTGATATATCCCACACCACTCACTGTAGCGCACTGACATATCCCAGAGCCCTCACTGTAACACGCTGATATCCCCCATACCACTCCTGTAACACTCTGATATATCCCAGACCCATCACTGTAACAATCTGATATACACCACACCCCTCACTGTAACACTCTGATATATCCCAGACCCCTCACTGTAACACTCTGATATATCCCACAGCTCCTCACTGTAACACTCTGATATATCCCACACCCCTCACTGTAACACTCTGATATACCCCACACCCCTCACTGTAACACTCTGTTATACCCCACACCCCTCACTGTAACACTCTGATATACCCCACACCCCTCACTGTAACACTGTTATACCCAACACCCCTCACTGTAACACTCTGATATATCGCAAACCCCTCACAGTAACACGCTGATGTACCACACTCCCCTTACTGTAACATGCTGATATAGCCCACAACCCTCATGGTAACATGCTGATATACCCCACAGCCTGCACTCTAATACTCTGATATATCCCATACGACCCAATGTAGCACTCTGATATACCCCAAACCCTCACAATAACGCTGATATTTACCACACACCTCAGTGTAACACTCTGACATACCCCACACCCCTCACCGTAACACTCTGATATACCACACATCCCTCACTGCAACATTCCGATATACCCCACACCCTTCACTGTAACACCCTGATATATCCCACACCACTCACTGTAACACTCTAATATACACCACACCCCTCACTGTAACACTCTGATATATCCCACGCCCCTCACTGTATCACTCTGACATACCCCACACCCTTCACTGTAACACCCTGATATATCCCACACCCCTCACTGTAACAGACTGATATATCCCACAGCCCTCACTGTAACACGCTGATATCCCCCATACCACTCCTGTAACACACTGATATATCCCAGATGCCTCACTGTAACACTCTGATATACCACACACCCCTCACTGCAACATTCTGATATACACCACACCCCTCACTGTAACACTCTGATACATCCCACATCCCTCACTGTAACACTCTGATATATCCCACAGCCCCTCACTGTAACACTCTGATATATCCCACACCCCTCACTGTAACACTCTGTTATACCCCACACCCCTCACTGTAACACTCTGTTACACCCCACTCCCCTCACTGTAACACTCTGACATACCCCACACCCCTCACTGTAACACTCTGATATACCACACATCCCTCACTGCAACATTCTGATATACACCACAACCCTCACTGGAACACTCTGATATATGCCACACGCCTCACTGTGACACTTTGATATACCCCACACTGTCACACTCTGATGCACCCCACACTGCAACACTCTGAAATACCCCACTCCTTCACTGTAACCCTGATATTTCCCACATCCCTCAATTTAACACCCGGATATACCCTACACCCCTCACTGTAACACGCTGAAATACCCCACATCCCTCACTGTAACACTGTGATATATCACACACCCCTCACTATAACACTCTGATATATCCCACACCCCTCACTGTAACACTCTGATATACTCCACACCCCTCATTGTTACATTCTGATACACCCACATCCCTCACTGTAACATTCTTATATATCCCACACTCCTCACTGTAACACTCTGATATATCCCACACCCCTCACTGTAACACTCTGATATATCCCACACCCCTCAATTTAACACCCTGATATACCCTACACCCCTCACAGTAACACGCTGATATACCCCACACCCTCACAGTAACGATGATATTTACCACACACCTCAATGTAACACTCTGACATACCACACACCCCTCGCTGTAACACTGATATATCTCACATCCCTCACTGTAACACTCTAATATATTCCACGCCCCTCACTATAACACTCTGATATACCCCACACCCCTCACTGTAACATTCTGAAATACACACACCCCTCACTTGAACACTCTGATATATTCCACGTATCTCACTGTAACACTCTGATATATCCCACATCCCTCACTGTAACATTCTGAAATACACACACCCCTCACTTGAACACTCTGATATATTCCACGTATCTCACTGTAACACTCTGATATATCCCACATCCCTCATGGTAACACTGATTTAATCCACACGCCTCAATTTAGCACTCTGATATACCCCACACCCTCACTGTGACACTCTGATATACCCCATACCTCTCACTATGTCACCCTGATATATCCCATACCCCTCACTGTAATACTCTGAGATATCCCACCTCCCTCGCTGTAACACTCTGATACATCCCACATCCCTCACTGTAATACTTTGATAAATCCCACCTCCCTCGTTGTAGCACTCTGATATACCCCACACCCTTCACTTTAACACCCTGATATATCCCACACCACTCACTGTAACACACTGATATATCCCACACCCCTCACTGTAACACTCTGATATATCCCACAGCCACTCACTGTAACACTCTGATATATACCACACCCCACACTGTAGCACTCTGACATATCCCACATCCCTAACTGTAACACCCTGATATACCCCACACCCCTCACTGTAAAACTCTGATTTACCCCACACCCCTTACTGTAACATTCTGAAATACCCCCACCCCTCACTCTAACACTCTGATATATCACACAGCCCCTCACTGTAACACTCTGATATATTCCCCCCCCCTCACTGTAACACTCTGATATACACCACACCCCTCACTGTAACACTCTGTTATACCCCACATCCCTCACTGTAACACTCTGACATATCCCACATCCCTAACTGTAACACCCTGATATACACCACACCCCTCACTGTAACACTGTTATACCCCACATCCCTCTCTGTAACACTCTGACATATCCCACATCCCTAACTGTAACACCCTGATATACACCACACCCCTCACTGTAACACTCTGATGTACCCCACACCCCTCACTGTAACATTCTGAAATACCCCCACCCCTCACTGTAACACTCTGATATATTCCACATACCTCAATGTAACACTGTGATATATCCCAAACCCCTCCCTGTAACACGCTGAAATACCACACACCTCTTACTGTAACATGCTGATATACCTCACAACCCTCATTGTAACACGCTGATATACCCCACACCCTGCACTCTAATACTCTGATATATCCCATATGCCTCAATGTAGCACTCTGATATATCCCACACCCTCTCAATAACACTGATATTTACCACACACCTCAGTGTAACACTCTGACATACCCCACACCCCTCACTGTAACACTCTTATATACCACACATCCCTCACTGCAACATTCTGATATATACCACACACCTCACTGGAACACTCTGATATGTGCCACACGCCTCACTGTGACGCTCTGATATACCCCACACTGTCACACTCTGATGCACCCCTCACTGTAACACTCTGAAATACCCCACTCCCTCACTGTAACACTGATATTTCCGACATCCCTCAATTTAACACCCGGATATACCCTACACCCCTCACTGTAACACGCTGATATACCCCACATCCCTCACTGTAACACTCTGATATATCCCACATCCCTCACAGTAATACTCTGATATATCCTATATCCCTCAGTGTAACACTGTTATACCCCAAACACTTCATTTTAACACTCTGATCTACACCACATCCTTCACTGTAACACTGTGTAAAACACCACACCCCTCACTGCAACACTCTGATATATCCCACACCCCTCACTGCAACACTGATATATCACACACCCCTCACTGTAACACTGATATACCCCACACACCTCACTATAACACTCTGATATATGCCACAAACCTCACTGTAACACTTTAATATATCCAACATCCCTTATTGTAACACCCTGATATACCCCAGATTCCTCACTATAAGACTCTGATATACCCCACACCCCTCACTGTAACACTCTGATATACCCCACACCCCTCACTGTAACACTCTGATATACCCCACACCCCTCACTGTAACACACTGATATATCCCACACCCCTTACTGTAATACTCTGATATAGCCGACACACACCTCACTGTAACTCTCAGATATACATCACACCCCTCACTGTAACACTCTGATATACCCCACACCCATCACTGTAACACACTGATATATCCCACACCCCTTACTGTAATACTCTGATATAGCCGACACACACCTCACTGTAACTCTCAGATATACACCACACCCCTCACTGTAACACTCTGATATAACACACACCCATCACTGTAACACTCTGTTATACCCCACATCCCTCACTGTAACACTCTGACATATCCCACATCCCTAACTGTAACACCCTGATATACACCACACCCCTCACTGTAACACTCTGTTATACCCCACATCCCTCTCTGTAACACTCTGACATATCCCACCTCCCTAACTGTAACACCCTGATATACACCTCACCCCTCACTGTAACACTCTGATGTACCCCACACCCCTCACTGTAACATTCTGAAATACCCCCACCCCTCACTGTAACACTCTGATATATTCCACATACCTCAATGTAACACTGTGATATATCCCAAACCCCTCACTGGAACACGCTGAAATACCACACACCTCTTACTGTAACATGCTGATATACCTCACAACCCTCATTGTAACACGCTGATATACCCCACACCCTGCACTCTAATACTCTGATATATCCCATATGCCTCATTGTAGCACTCTGATATATCCCACACCCTCTCAATAACGCTGATATTTACCACACACCTCACTGTAACACCCTGATATATTCCAAATCCGTCACTGTAACACTCTGACATATCCCACATCCCTTATTGTAACAACCTGATATACCCCACACCCCTCATTGTAATATTCTGATATACCCACATCCCTCACTGTAACATTCTTATATATCCCACACCCCTCACTTTAACACTCTGATATACCCCACACTCCTCACTGTAACATTCTGAAATACCCCCACCCCTCACTTGAACACTCAGATATATTCCACACACCTCACTGTAACTCTCACATATACCCCACACCCCTCAGTGTAACACTCTGATATACCCCAGACCCATCACTGTAACTCTCTGATATACCCCACATCCCTCACTTGAACATTCTGATAACACTGATTTAATCCACACGCCTCAATTTAGCACTCTGATATACCCCACACCCCCAATGTGACTCTCTGATATACCCCATACCTCTCACTATGACACGCTGATATACCCCACACCACTCACTGTAACACTGATACAACCCACACCCCTACTGAAACACTCTGATATATCACACATCCCTCACTGTAACACTCTGATGTAAACCCACGCCCCTCACTGTAACAAATTGACATATCCCATATCTCTAACTGTAACACTCTGATATACCCCACACCCCTCACTGTAACACTCTGATATATCCCACACCCCTCACTGTAACACTCTGATATATCCCACACAGCTCACTGGAACACTCTGATATATCCCACACCCCTCACTGTAACAATCTGATATACCCCACATCCCTCATTTGAACACTCTGATATATTCCACATACCTCACTGTAACACTCTGATATATCCCACACCCGTCACTCTAACACTCTGATATACACCATTCCCCACACTGTAACACTCTGATATATCCCACACTCTTCACAGTAACACTGATTTAATCCACACGCCTCAATTTAGCACTCTGATATACCCCACACCCTCATTGTAACATTCTGATATACCCACATCAATCACTGTAACATTCTTATATATCCCACACCCATCACTGTAACACTCTGATATATCCCACACTCCTCACTGTGACACCCTGATATATCCCACGCCCCTCTCTGTAATACTCTGATATACCCCACACCCCTCACTGTAACATTCTGAAATACCCCCATGACTCACTTGAACGCTCTGATATATTCCACATACCCCACTGTAACAGTCTGATATATCCCACTCCCATCACTGTAACACGCTGATATACACCACAACCCGCATGTAACACTCTGATATATCCCACACCCCTCACTGCAACACTCTGATATTCCCACACCCCTCACGGTAACACTGATATAATCCATGCGCATCAATGTAGCACTCTGATATACCCCACACCCCCACTGTGACACTCTAATATACCCCATACCCCTCACTATGTCATGCTGATATACCCCACACCCCTCACTGTAACACTGATGTATCCCACACCCCTTACTGTAACACTCTTATATATCCCACACCCCTCACTGTGACATGCTGATATACCCCATACCCCTCACTGTAACACCCTGATATACACCACACCCCTCACTGTGACACGCTGATATACCCCATACCGCTCACTGTAACACTCTGATATACACCACACACCTCACTGTAACACTGATATATCCCACACCCCTCACTGTAACACTGATATATCCCACATCCCTCCTGTAACACTCTGATATATCCCACACTCCTCACTGTAACACTGATATTCCCATACCCATCACGGTAACACGGATATAATCCACACGCCTCAATGTAGCACTCTGATATACACCACACCCCCACTGTGAAACTCTAATATACCCCATACCCCTCACTATGTCACGCTGATATACCTCACACCCCTCACTGTAACACTCTGATGTATCCCACACCCCTCACTGTAACACTCTGATGTATCCCACACCCCTCACTGTAACACTCTGATGTATCCACACCCCTCACTATAACACTCTTATATATCCCACACTCCTCACTGTAACACGCTGATATACCCCATACCCCTCACTGTAACACTCTGATATACACCACACCCCTCACTGTAACAAATTGACATATCCCACACCCCTCACTGTAACACTCATATATCCCACACCCCTCACTGTAATACTCTGATATACCCCACACCCCTCACTGTAACATTCTGAAATACCCCCACCCCTCACTTGAACACTCAGATATATTCCACATACCTCACTGTAACACTCTGATATAACCCACACCCCTCACTGTAACACTCTGATATATCCCACACCCCTCACTGTAATGCTCTGATATACCCCACATGCCTCACTGTAACATTCTGAAATATCCCACACCCGTCATTGTAACACGCTGATATATACCATACCCCGCACTGTAACACTCTGATATACCCCACACCCCGCACTGTAACACCCTGATGTATCCCACATCCGTCACTGTAACACACTGACCTGTCCCACATCCCTTATTGTAACACCCTCTGTACCCCACGCCCCTCACTGTAACACTCTGATGTACCCCACATTCCTCACTGTAATACTCTGATATACCACACAACCCTCACTGTATACTCTGATATACCCCACACCCCTCACTGCAACACTCTGATATACCCCACAGCCCTCACTGTCACACTGATATAACTCACACCCCTCACTGTAACATTCTGAAATACCCCCACCCCTCACTTGAACACTCAGATATATTCCACATACCTCACTGTAACACTCTGAAACACCCCCACCCGTCACTGTAACACTCTGATATACCCCACACAGCTCACTGGAACACTCTGATATATCCCACACACCTCACTGTAACACTCTGATATATCCCACACGCCGCACTGTAATACTCTGATATACCCCACACCCCTCACTGTAACATTCTGAAATACCCCCACCCCTCACTTGAACACTCAGATATATTCCACATACCTCACTGTAACACTCTGATATATCCCCACCCCTCACTTGAACACTCTGATATATTCCACATACCTCACTGTAACATACTGATATATCCCACACCCGTCATTGTAACATGCTGATATACACCATACCCTGCACTGTAACACTCTGATATACCCCACACCCCTCACTGTAACACTCTGATATATCCCACACACCTCACTGTAACACCCTGATATATCCCACATCCGTCACTGTAACACTCTGATATATCCCACATCCCTTATTGTAACACCCTTATGTACCCCACGCCCCTCACTGTAACACTCAGATGTACCCCACACCCCTCATTGTAACATTCTGATATACCCACATCCCTCACTGTAACATTCTTATTTATCCCACACCCCTCACTGTAACACTCTGATATACCCCATCCCCTCACTGTAACACTCTGATATACCCCCATGCCCCTCACTGAAATACATTGATATACCCCACACCCCTCACTGTAACATTCTGAAATACCCCCACCCCTCACTTGAACACTGATATATTCCACATACCTCACTGTAACACTGATATAATCCACACGACTCAATGTAGCGCTCTGATATATCCCACACCCCCACTGTGACACTCTGATATACCCCAGACCCCTCACTCTGTCACGCTGATATACCCCACACCCCTCACTGTAATACTCTGATACATCCCACACATCTCACTGTAACACAGTGATATGCCCCACACCCCTCACTGTAACACTTGATATATCCCACACCCCTCACTGTAACAATCTGATATACCCCACACCCCTCACTGTAACACTCTGATATAACCCACATCCCTCACTGTAATACTCTGATATACCACACAACTCTCACTGTAATACTCTGATATACCCCACACCCCTTACTGTAATACTTTGATATACCCCACACCCCTCACTGTAACACTGATATAACTCATACCCCTCACTGTAACATTCTGATGGACACCACATCCCTCACTTTAACACTCTGACATATCCCACATCCCTCACTGTAACACTCTGATATACCCCACACCCCTCACTGTAACACTGATATAACTCACACCCCTCACTGTAACATTCCGATGGACACCACATCCCTCACTGTAACACTCTGACATATCCCACATCCCTCACTGTAACACTGTGATATATCCCACATCCCTCACTGTAACACTCTGATATACCCCACATTCCTCACTGTAAAACTCGGAAACAGCCCCAACCCTCACTGTAACACTCTGATATACCCCACACACCTCACTGGAACACTCTGATATATCCCACATCCCTCACTGTAACATTGTGATATATCCCACATCCCTTAATGTAACACCCTGATATACACCACACCCCTCACTGTAACACTCTGATATACCCCACCCCCTCAGTGTAACACACTGATATATCCCACACCCCTTACTGTAATACTCTGATATAGCCGACACACACCTCACTGTAACTCTCAGATATACACCACACCCCTCACTGTAACACTCTGATATAACCCACACCCATCACTGTAACACTCTGATATACCCCACCCCCTCACTGTAACACTCTGATATACCCCACGCCCCTCACTGTAATACACTGATATACCCCACACCCCTCACTGTAACACTGATATAACTCACACCCCTCACTGTAACATTCTGATGGACACCACATCCCTCACTGTAACACTCTGACATATCCCACATCCCTCACTGTAACACTGTGATATATCCCACATCCCTCACTGTAACACTCTGATATACCCCACATTCCTCACTGTAAAACTCGGAAACAGCCCCAACCCTCACTGTAACACTCTGATATACCCCACACACCTCACTGGAACACTCTGATATATCCCACATCCCTCACTGTAACATTGTGATATATCCCACATCCCTTACTGTAACACTCTGATATACCCCACATTCCTCACTGTAAAACTCGGAAACAGCCCCAACCCTCACTGTAACACTCTGATATACCCCACACACCTCACTGGAACACTCTGATATACCCCACATCCCTGACTGTAATACTCTGATATACACCACACCACTCACTGTAACATTCTGAGATACCCCCACCCCTCACTTGAACACTTTGATATATCCCACACCCCTCACTGTAACACTCTTATATACCCCACATCCCTCACTGTAACACTGATATAACTCACACCCCTCACTGTAACAAATTGACAAATCCCATATCTCTAACTGTAACACTCTGATATACCCCACACACCTCACTGTAACACTCTGATATACCCCACACACCTCACTGTAACACCCTGATATATCCCAAATCCGTCACTGTAACACTCTGATATATCCCACATTCCTTATTGTAACAACCTGATATACCCCACACCCCTCATTGTAACATTCTGATATACCCACATCCCTCACTGTAACATTCTTATATATCCCACACCCCTCACTTTAACACTCTGATATATCCCACACCCCTCGCTCTAATACTCTGATATACCACACACCCCTCACTGTAACATTCTGAAATACCCCCACCCCTCACTTGAACACTCAGATATATTCCACACACCTCACTGTAACTCTCACATGTACCCCACACCCCTCAGTGTAACACTCTGATATACCCCAGACCCATCACTGTAACACTCTGATATACCCCACATCCCTCACTTGAACACTGATATATTCCACATACCTCACTGTAACACTCTGATATATTCCACACCCGTCACTGTAACACGCTGATATACACCACTCCCTGCACTGTAACACTCTGATATATCCCACACCCCTCACTGTAACACTCTGATATACCCCACCCCCTCACTGTAACACTGATTTAATCCACACGCCTCAATTTAGCACTCTGATATACCCCACACCCCCAATGTGACTCTCTGATATACCCCATACCTCTCACTATGTCACGCTGATATACCCCACACCACTCACTGTAACACTGATACATCCCACATCCCTACTGAAACACTCTGATATATCACACATCCCTCACTGTGACACGCTGATATACCCCACACCTCTCACTGTGACACTCTGATATACACCACATCCTTCACTGTAGCACTCTGATATACCCCACACACCTCAGTCTAACGCTCTGATATATCCCACATCCATCACTGTAACACTCTGATATATCCCACATCCCTCACTGTAACATTGATATAACTCACACCCCTCACTGTAATACTCTGATGGACACCACATCCCTCACTGTAGCACTCTGATATACCCCACACACCTCAGTCTAACGCTCTGATATATCCCACATCCATCACTGTAACACACTGATATAACTCACACCCCTCACTGTAATACTCTGATGGACACCACATCCCTCACTGTAACGCTCTGATATACCCCACATTCCTCACTGTAACATTCTAACATACGCCACACCCCTCCCTGTAACACTCTGATATATTCCACATATCTCACTGTAACGCTCTGATATATCACACACCCCTCACTGTAACATGCTGATATACCCCACACTCCTCACTTTAACATGCTGATATACCCCACAGCCCTCACTGTAACACTTGATATACCCCACACCCCTCACTGTAACACTCTGATCTACCACACACCACTTACTGTAACACTCTGATATATCCCACACCCATTACTGTAACACTCTGATATATCCCACATCCCTCACTGTAACGCGCTGATATGCCCCACACCCCTCACTTTAACACACTGATATATCCCACAGCCCTCACTGTGACATGCTGATATACCCCCATACCCCACACCGTAACACTCTGATATATCCCAGTCCCCTCACTGTGACCTCTGATATACACCACACCCCTCACTGTAACACTGATATACCCCACACCTCTCACTGTAACACTCTGATATGCCCACATCACTCACTGTAACACTCTGATATACCCCACACCCTTCACTGTAACACTCTGATATACCCCACACCTCCCCTTGCGATGCCCTGAAATGTCTCACAGCCCTCACTGTAACATCTGATAAACCCCACACTCCTCACTGTAATACTCTGATATACCCCACACCTGCACTGTAACGCTCTGATGTACCCCACACCCTCACTGTAACACTCTGATGTACCCCTCACTGTAACACTCTGATATCCCCCACGTCCTTTACTGTAACACTGATAAATCCCACACCCCTCAATTTAACACCCTGATATACCCCACACCCCTCTCTGTAACACTCTGATATACCCCACATCAATCACTGTAATACTCTGATATACCCCACACCCCTCACTGTAACACTCTGATATACCCCACACCTCCCCTTGCAATGCCCTGATATGTCTTACAGCCTTCACTGTAACATCTGATAAACCCCACACTCCTCACTGTAATACTCTGATATACCCCACACCCGCACTGTAACACTCTGATGTACCCCACACCCTCACTGTAACACCCTGATATACCCAACATCACTCACTGTAATACTCTGATATACTCTACACCCCTCTCTATAACACGCTGATATACCCCACACCCCTCACTGTAACACTCTGATATACCCCACACCTCCCCTTGCAATGCCCTGATATGTCTTACAGCCCTCACTGTAACATCTGATAAACCGCACACTCCTCACTGTAATACTCTGATATACCCCACACCCGCACTGTAACACTCTGATGTACCCCACACCCTCACTGTAACACTCTGATGTACCACACACCCCTCACTGTAACACTGATATATCCTACATCCCACACTGTAACACTCTGATATACCCCTCACTGTAACACTCTGATATCCCCCACGTCCCTTACAGTAACACTGATAAATCCCACACCCCTCAATTTAACACCCTGATATACCCTACACCCCTCTCTGTAACACGCTGATATACCCCACACCCCTCACTGTAACACTCTGTTATATCCCACACCCTCACTGTAATACACTGATATATCTTACATCCCTCAGTGTAACACTGTTATACCCCAGACCCCTCACTTTAACAATCTGATATACCCCACACCCCTCACTGTAGCACTCTGATATACCCCACACACCTCAGTCTAACGCTCTGATATATCCCACATCCATCACTGTAACACTCTGATATATCCCACATCCCTCACTGTAACATTGATATAACTCACACCCCTCACTGTAACACTCTGATGGACACCACATCCCTCACTGTAACACTCTGATATACCCCACATTCCTCACTGTAACATTCTAACATACCCCACACCCCTCCCTGTAACACTCTGATATATTCCACATATCTCACTGTAACACTGTGATATATCACACACCCCTCACTGTAACATGCTGATATACCCCACACTCCTCACTGTGTCTCGCTGTTATAACCCACACCCTTCAATGTAACACTGATATTTCCCACACACCTCACTGTAAGACTCTGATATACCCCACATCCCTCACTGTAACACTCTGATATACCCGACACACCTCACTGTAACACCTTGATATACCCCACACACCTCACTGGAGCACTCTGATATATCCGACATCCTTCACTGTAACACTCTGATATATCCCACATCCCTTATTGTAAAACCCTGATATAGCCCACACCCCTCACTGTAACATTCTGAAATACCCCCTCCCCTCACTGTAACACTCTGATATATTCCACATACCTCACTGTAACACTGATATAATGCACACGCCTCAATGTAGCACTCTGATATACCACACACCCCCACTGTGACACTCTAATATACCCCATACCCCTCACTCTGTCACGCTGATATACCCAACACCCCTCACTGTAACACTGATATGTCCCACATCCCTCCTGTAACACTCTGATGTATCCCATACCCCTCACTGTAATACTCTGATACATCCCACACCCCTCACTGTAACACGCTGATATGCCCCACACCCCTCACTGTAACACTCTGATGTATCCCACACCCCTCATTGTAACACTCTTATAAATCCCACATCCCTCACTTTAACACACTGACATACCCCACACCCTTCACTGTAACACACTGATATATCCCACACCACTCACTGTAACACACTGATATATCCCACAGCCCTCACTGTGACATGCTGATATCCCCCATACCCCTCACTGTAACACTCTGATATACACCACACCCCTCACTGTAACACTCTGATATATCCCACACCCCTCACTGTAACACTCTGATATACCCCACATCACTCACTGTAACACCCTGATATACCCCACACCTCTCACTGCAATGCCCTGATATGACTCACAGCCCTCACTGTAACATCTGATAAACCCCACACTCCTCACTGTAATACTCTGATATACCCCACACCCTCACTGTAACACTCTGATGTACCCACACCCTCACTGTAACACTCTTATGTACCACACAACCCTCACTGTAACACTGATATATCTCACATCCCACACTGTAACACTCTGATACATCCCACACCGCTCACTGTAACACGCTGATATACCCCACACCCCTCACTGTAACACTTTGATATACCACACACCCCTCACTGTATCACATTGATATACACCACACCCCTCATTGTAACACTCTGATGTACCCCACACCCTCACTGTAACACTGATATATCCCACATCCCTCACTGTAACACTAATATAGCCCACACCCCTCAATTTAACACTCTGATATACCCTACACCCCTCTCTGTAACATGCTGATATACCCCACACCCCTCACTGTAACACTCTGATATATCCCACACACCTCACTGTAACACTGACATAACTCACACCCCTCACTGTAACACTCTGATGGACACCACATCCCTCACTGTAACACTCTGATATATCCCACACACCTCACTGTAACACTGATATAACTCACACCCCTCACTGTAACACTCTGACATACCCCACATTCCTCACTGTAACATTCTAACATACCCCACACCCCTCACTGTAACATTCTGAAACACCCGCACCCCTCCCTGTAACACTCTGATATATTCCACATCTCTCACTGTAACGCTCTGATATATTCCACACCCGTCACTGTAACACGCTGATCTACATGACACCCCTTACTGTAACATGCTGATATACCCCACACTCCTCACTTTAACACGCTGATATACCTCATACCCCTCACTGTGTCACGCTGTTATACCCCACACCCCTCACTGTAACACTGATATTTCCCACACACCTCACTGTAACACTCTGATATACCCCACATCCCTCACTGTAACACTCTGATATACCCGACACACCTCACTGTAACACTTGATATACCCCACACACCTCACAGGAGCACTCTGATATATCCGACATCCCTCACTGTAACACTCTGATATATCCCACATCCCTTCTTGTAACACCCGGATATAGCCCACACCCCTCACTGTAACATTTTGTTATACTCCACACCCCTCATTGTAACATTCTGATATACACACATCCCTCACTGTAAAACTCTGATATATCCCACACCCCTCACTGTAAAACTCTGATATATCCCACACCCCTCACTGTAACACTCTGATATATCCCACACCCCTCACTGTAACACTCTGATATATCCCACACCCCTCACTGTAATACTCTGATATACCCCCACCCCTCACTGTAACACTCTGATATATCCCACATCCCTCACTGTAACATTGATATAACTCACACCCCTCACTGTAACACTCTGATGGACACCACATCCCTCACTGTAACACTCTGATATACCCCACATTCCTCACTGTAACATTCTAACATACCCCACACCCCTCTCTGTAACACTCTGATATATTCCACATATCTCACTGTAACACTGTGATATATCACACACCCCTCACTGTAACATGCTGATATACCCCACACTCCTTACTGTGTCTCGCTGTTATAACCCACACCCTTCACTGTAACACTGATATTTCCCACACACCTCACTGTAAGACTCTGATATACCCCACATCCCTCACTGTAACACTCTGATATACCCGACACACCTCACTGTAACACTTGATATACCCCACACACCTCACAGGAGCACTCTGATATATCCGACATCCCTCACTGTAACACTCTGATATATACCACATCCCTTATTGTAACACCCGGATATAGCCCACACCCCTCACTGTAACATTCTGAAATACCCCCTCCCCTCACTGTAACACTCTGATATATTCCACATACCTCACTGTAACACTGATATAATCCACACGCCTCAATGTAGCACTCTGATATACCACACACCCCCACTGTGACACTCTAATATACCCCATACCCCTCACTCTGTCACGCTGATATACCCCACACCCCTCACTGTAACACTGATATGTCCCACATCCCTCCTGTAACACTCTGATGTATCCCATACCCCTCACTGTAATACTCTGATACATCCCACACCCCTCACTGTAACACGCTGATATGCCCCACACCCCTCACTGTAACACTCTGATGTATCCCACACCCCTCATTGTAACACTCTTATAAATCCCACATCCCTCACTTTAACACACTGACATACCCCACACCCTTCACTGTAACACACTGATATATCCCACACCACTCACTGTAACACACTGATATATCCCACAGCCCTCACTGTGACACGCTGATATCCCCCATACCCCTCACTGTAACACTCTGATATACACCACACCCCTCACTGTAACACTCTGATATATCCCACACCCCTCACTGTGACACTCTGATATACACCACACCCCTCACTGTAACACTGATATATCCCACACCCCTCACTGTAACACTCTGATATACCCCACATCACTCACTGTAACACCCTGATATACCCCACACCTCTCACTGCAATGCCCTGATATGTCTCACAGCCCTCACTGTAACATCTGATAAACCCCACACTCCTCACTGTAATACTCTGATATACCCCACACCCTCACTGTAACACTCTGATGTACCCACACCCTCACTGTAACACTCTTATGTACCACACAACCCTCACTGTAACACTGATATATCTCACATCCCACACTGTAACACTCTGATACATGCCACACCGCTCACTGTAACACGCTGATATACCCCACACCCCTCACTGTAACACTTTGATATACCACACACCCCTCACTGTATCACATTGATATACACCACACCCCTCATTGTAACACTCTGATGTACCCCACACCCTCACTGTAACACTGATATATCCCACATCCCTCACTGTAACACTAATATATCCCACACCCCTCAATTTAACACCCTGATATACCCTACACCCCTCTCTGTAACATGCTGATATACCCCACACCCCTCACTGTAACACTCTGATATATCCCACACACCTCACTGTAACACTGATATAACTCACACCCCTCACTGTAACACTCTGATGGACACCACATCCCTCACTGTAACACTCTGACATACCCCACATTCCTCACTGTAACATTCTAACATACCCCACACCCCTCACTGTAACATTCTGAAACACCCGCACCCCTCCCTGTAACACTCTGATATATTCCACATATCTCACTGTAACGCTCTGATATATCCCACACCCGTCACTGTAACACGCTGATCTACACGACACCCCTTACTGTAACATGCTGATATACCCCACACTCCTCACTTTAACACGCTGATATACCTCATACCCCTCACTGTGTCACGCTGTTATACCCCACACCCCTCACTGTAACACTGATATTTCCCACACACCTCACTGTAACACTCTGATATACCCCACATCCCTCACTGTAACACTCTGATATACCCGACACACCTCACTGTAACACTTGATATACCCCACACACCTCACAGGAGCACTCTGATATATCCGACATCCCTCACTGTAACACTCTGATATATCCCACATCCCTTATTGTAACACCCGGATATAGCCCACACCCCTCACTGTAACATTTTGTTATACTCCACACCCCTCATTGTAACATTCTGCTATACCCCACATCCCTCACTGTAACATTCTTATATATCCCACAGCCCTCACTGTAACACTCTGATATATCCCACACCCCTCACTGTAAAACTCTGATATATCCCACACCCCTCACTGTAATACTCTGATATATCCCCCACCCCTCACTGTAATACTCTGATATACCCCCACCCCTCACTGTAACACTCTGATATATCCCACACCCCTCACTGTAACATGCTGATATACCCCACACCCCTCACTGTAACACGCTGATATACCCCATATCCCTCACTGTAACACTCTGATATATCCCAGACCCCTCATTGTCACACTCTGATATATCCCACACCCCTCACTGTAACACTCTGATATACCCCATACCCCTCACTGTAACACTGATACATCCCACACCCCTCACTGAAACACTCTGATATACCCCACACCCCTCACTGTAACACTTTGATATACCCCGCATCCCTCACTGTAACACTCTGACATATCCCATATCCCTCACTGTAACAACATGATACATCCCACACCCCTCATTGAGACACTCTGATATACCCCACATCCCTCACTGTAACACTCTGATATACCCCACATCCCTCACTGTAACACTCTGAAATATCCCATATCCCTCACTGTAACAACGTGATACATCCCACACCCCTCATTGAAACACTCTGATATACCCCACATCCCTCACTGTAACACTCTGATATACCCCACATCCCTCACTGTAACACTCTGAAATATCCCATATCCCTCACTGTAACATGCTGATATACCCCACACCCCTCACTGTAACACTCTGATATACCCCACACCCCTCATTGTAACACTCTGATATATCCCACACCCCTCACTGTAACTTTCTGATATACCACACACCCCTGACTGTAACACTCTGATATACCCCACACCCCTCACTGTGACACTCTGATATACGCCCCACCCCTCACTGTAACACACTGATATATCCCACAGCCCTCACTGTAACATGCTGATCTACCACACACCCCTCACTGTAACTCTCTGATATACCCCACACCCCTCACTGTAACACTCTCTGTTTTAGGGTCCCGATCATCCGAATCCTGGAATGAGTTTCACAGCTAGAGGATTCCCCCGTCATTGTTACTTACCGGACAACGAGAAAGGACGAGAGGTGAGTGTCTCCCTGTGGCATACGACAGTCAGTGCCATGTAGAGGGAGTTCTACACTGTATCTAACCCGTGATGTACCTGCCCTGGGAGTGCTCGATGCTGACAATGGGTATAAAGTGGGGGACACACTGTCAGGGTAATGTAGAGGGAGTTCTACACTGTATCTAACCCGTGATGTACCTGCCCTGGGAGTGCTCGATGCTGACAATGGGTATAAAGTGGGGGACACACTGTTAGGGTAATGTAGAGGGAGCTCTACACTGTATCTAACCCGTGCTGTACCTTCCCTGGGAGAGCGCTCGATGCTGACACTGGGTATAAAGTGGGGGACACACTGTCGGGGTAATGTAGAGGGAGCTCTACACTGTATCTAACCCGTGCTGTACCTGCCCTGGGAGCGCTCGATGCTGACACTGGGTATAAAGTCGGGGACACACTGTCAGGGTAATGTAGAGGGAGCTCTACACTGTATCTAACCCGTGCTGTACCTGCCCTGGGATTGCTCGATGCTGAAACTGGGTATAAAGTGTGGGACACACTGTCAGGGTAATGTAGAGGGAGCTCTACACTGTATCTAACCCGTGCTCCACCTGCCCTGGGAGAGCGCTCGATGCTGACACTGGGTATAAAGTGGGGGACACACTGTCAGGGTAATGTAGAGGGAGCTCTACACTATATCTAACCCCGTGCTGTCCCTGCCCTGGGAACGCTCGATGCTGACACTGGGTGTAAAGTCGGGGTCACACTGTCAGGCTAATGTAGAGGGAGCTCTACACTGTATCTAACCCATGCTGTCCCTGCCCTGGGAACGCTCGATGCTGACACTGGGTATAAAGTGGGGGACACCCTGTCAGGGTAATGTAGAGGGAGCTCTACACTGTATCTAACCCGTGCTGTCCCTGCCCTGGGAACGCTCGATGCTGACACTGGGTATAAAGTGGGGGACACCCTGTCAGGGTAATGTGGAAGGAGTCCTGTACTTGAGGTTTAACCTTTGCTCCCTCCCCTTTGACTTCTCCTCTTGGTCAGGTGCTGAGGCTGCTGCTAGTGGCCTGGGACCGGAGGTTGATTTTCGCCATCGGGACGTCCAGTACAACAGGGGAGTCCGACACTGTCGTCTGGAACGAGATCCATCACAAGACAGAATTCGGCTCCAACCTGACCGGGCATGGATATCCTGACCTCAACTACCTGGAAAATGTGTGGGCAGAACTGAGGGCCCAGGGAATCGCAGATGACAAGGACTGAGGAGAGCGTCCCAAGGGACGGAGAGTTCGAGAGAGCGAGCAAGAGGGACAGGGAGTAGGAGAGAGAGAGAGAGGGTTGGAGGGGAGTAGAGCGAGAGTGAAAGAGTGGAGGGGGAGAGTGTGAGAGAGAGAGGGGACAGGATGAAAGAGTGGGTCGGGAAGAGGAAGAGAGGTGGGGGAGAGGGAGAGGGAGAGAGAGGAGGGAGGTTGGGAGGGCGAGAGAGAAAGAGTGGGCAAGAGACAGAGAGGAGAGGGTGGGGGGAGGGAGAGAGAGGAGGGGGAGGGGAGAGAGGGGAGCGCGAGGGAGAGAGGAGAGGGAGAGTGAGAGGGCGAGAGAGAAAGAGAGTGGGCTTGAGAGAGAGGAGGGAGCTCGAGAGAGAGATGGGGGGCTGTAGAAAGAGAGAGAGAATGGGCTGGAGAGAGAGAGAGAATGGGCTGGAGAGAGAGAGAGAATGGGCTGGAGAGAGAGAGAATGGGCTGGAGAGAGAGAGAATGGGCTGGAGAGAGAGAGAGTGGGCTGGAGAGAGAGAGAGTGGGCTGGAGAAAGAGAGAGAATGGGCTGGAGAAAGAGAGAATGGGCTGGAGAGAGAGAGAGAATGGGCTGGAGAGAGAGAGAATGGGCTGGAAAGAGAGAGAATAGGCTGGAGAGAGAGAGAGAGAGAATGGGCTGGAGAGAGAGAGAGAATGGGCTGGAGAGAGAGAGAGAATGGGCTGGAGAGAGAGAGAGAATGGGCTGGAGAGAGAGAGAGAATGGGCTGGAGAGAGAGAGAGAATGGGCTGGAGAGAGAGAGAGAATGGGCTGGAGAGAGAGAGAGAATGGGCTGGAGAGAGAGAGAGAATGGGCTGGAGAGAGAGAGAGAATGGGCTGGAGAGAGAGAGAGAATGGGCTGGAGAGAGAGAGAGAATGGGCTGGCGAGAGAGAGAGGGTACTGGAGAGAGAGAGAGGGTACTGGAGAGAGAGAGAGGGTACTGGAGAGAGAGAGAGGGTACTGGAGAGAGAGAGAGGGTACTGGAGAGAGAGAGAATGGGCTGGAGAGAGAGAATGGGCTGGAGAGAAAGAGAGAGAGGAGGGGCTGGAGAGAAAGAGAGCGAGGAGGGGCTGGAGGGAGAGAGAATGGGCTGGAGAGAGAGAGAGAGAGGAGGGGCTGGAGAGAGAGAGAGAGAGAGGAGGGGCTGGAGAGAGAGAGAGAGAGGAGGGGCTGGAGAGAGAGAGAGAGAGAGGAGGGGCTGGAGAGAGAGAGAGAGGAGGGGCTGGAGAGAGAGAGAGAGAGGAGGGGCTGGAGAGAGAGAGAATGGGCTGGAGAGAGAGAGAGAGAGAGAGAGGAGAGGCTGGAGAGAGAGAGAGGGGAGGGCCTGGAGAGAGAGAGGGGAGGGGCTGGAGAGAGAGAGAGAGGAGGGGCTGGAGAGAGAGAGAGAGAGGAGGGGCTGGAGAGAGAGAGAGAGGAGGGGCTGGAGAGAGAGAGAGAGAGGAGGGGCTGGAGAGAGAGAGAGAGAGAGGAGGGGCTGGAGAGAGAGAGAGAGAGAGAGGAGGGGCTGGAGAGAGAGAGAGAGAGAGAGAGAGGAGGGGCTGGAGAGAGAGAGAGAGGAGGGGCTGGAGAGAGAGAGAGATGAGGGGCTGGAGAGAGAGAGAGGATGGGCTGGAGAGAGAGAGATTAGGGGCTGGAGAGAGAGAGAGAGGAGGGGCTGGAGAGAGAGAGAGAGAGAAGGGGCTGGAGAGAGAGAGAGAGAAGGGGCTGGAGAGAGAGGGAGAGAGAGAGGAGGGGCTGGAGAGAGAGAGAGTAGGCTGGAGATGGTGAAAGAGAGAGTGCGCAGGCTAGAGAGTGAGGGAGAGAGTGGGCTAGAGAGAGAGAACGAGTGAGCTGGTGAGAGAGTGAGAATGGGCTAGAGAGGGATTGAGAACGCGTGCTAGAGAGAGAGAGAGGCAGAGGAGTGTGGGGGACACAAAACGAGTGTGTGCATGGGGGTGACAGGGATGAGGGAGGGGGCTGCTTGAGGCAGAGGTTGATACCCAGAGGGAGTGGAAGGGAGGGGGAGAGGGAGAGAGCCTGAGCATTAGTGAGGAAGGGACAGTGTGAGGGAGAATTTGCACTGAAGACTGTTCTCCGTCTGTCTATCCCTCACTGAGCAGCATTCACCCCGAACCTCTCTGATCCCCCCCCCTCCCACAAGCATTTAATGGGGTTCGGGAGGACGGATTTGACTGAGTCCTGATGAAAGACAGACTCCAAAATTTATATTTTCTACAAAGTTCATGAACGTGCAGATAAATTTAACAAAAAAATTGAAGTGTTCTTTTTTAGAAAATGAAAGATTTCTGTTCATTTTCAGCCAAGTGATTAGATTAGAAATTTGAAATACCCCTGTCTGATTTCCCCCCCCCCCCTCCTCTCTCTAACCCAGGGATCACTGGACAGTGATCAGGAGCAGGAACCCTGGCTGATTTCCCCTCTCTCTCTCTAACCCAGGGATCACTGGACAGTGATCAGGAGCAGGAACCCTGGCTGATTTCCCCCTCTCTCTCTCTAACCCAGGGATCACTGGACAGTGATCAGGAGCAGGAACCCTGGCTGATTTCCCCTCTCTCTCTAACCCAGGGATCACTGGACAGTGATCAGGAGCAGGAACCCTGGCTGATTTCCTCTCTCTCTCTAACCCAGGGATCACTGGACAGTGATCAGGAGCAGGAACCCTGGCTGATTTCCCCTCTCTCTCTCTAACCCAGGGATCACTGGACAGTGATCAGGAGCAGGAACCCTGGCTGATTTCCCCTCTCTCTCTCTCTCTAACCCAGGGATCACTGGACAGTGATCAGGAGCAGGAACCCTGGCTGATTTCCCCTCTCTCTCTCTAACCCAGGGATCACTGGACAGTGATCAGGAGCAGGAACCCTGGCTGATTTCCCCTCTCTCTCTCTAACCCAGGGATCACTGGACAGTGAGCAGGATCAGGAACCCTGGCTGATTTCCCCTCTCTCTCTCTAACCCAGGGATCACTGGACAGTGATCAGGAGCAGGAACCCTGGCTGATTTCCCCTCTCTCTCTAACCCAGGGATCACTGGACAGTGATCAGGAGCAGGAACCCTGGCTGATTTCCCCTCTCTCTCTCTAACCCAGGGATCACTGGACAGTGATCAGGAGCAGGAACCCTGGCTGATTTCCCCCTCTCTCTCTCTAACCCAGGGATCACTGGACAGTGATCAGGAGCAGGAACCCTGGCTGATTTCCTCTCTCTCTCTAACCCAGGGATCACTGGACAGTGATCAGGAGCAGGAACCCTGGCTGATTTCCTCTCTCTCTCTCTCTAACCCAGGGATCACTGGACAGTGATCAGGAGCAGGAACCCTGGCTGATTCCTCTCTCTCTCTCTCTCTCTAACCCAGGGATCACTGGACAGTGATCAGGAGCAGGAACCCTGGCTGATTTCCTCTCTCTCTCTCTCTAACCCAGGGATCACTGGACAGTGATCAGGAGCAGGAACCCTGGCTGATTTCCTCTCTCTCTCTCTAACCCAGGGATCACTGGACAGTGATCAGGAGCAGGAACCCTGGCTGATTTCCTCTCTCTCTCTCTAACCCAGGGATCACTGGACAGTGATCAGGAGCAGGAACCCTGGCTGATTTCCCCCCTCTCTCTCTAACCCAGGGATCACTGGACAGTGATCAGGAGCAGGAACCCTGGCTGATTTCCTCTCTCTCTCTCTCTCTCTAACCCAGGGATCACTGGACAGTGATCAGGAGCAGGAACCCTGGCTGATTTCCTCTCTCTCTCTAACCCAGGGATCACTGGACAGTGATCAGGAGCAGGAACCCTGGCTGATTTCCTCTCTCTCTCTAACCCAGGGATCACTGGACAGTGATCAGGAGCAGGAACCCTGGCTGATTTCCCCCCTCTCTCTCTAACCCAGGGATCACTGGACAGTGATCAGGAGCATAAATTGACCCACCCCCTCACCCCCAGCTTCTAGAGTGTCTCGGGAGAGGGAGTTTGAGGATTTCACTCCCCTCTGTGCTTCCTGACATCACCCCTGAATGGCCTGGCCCTCACTTTAAGGTTCTGCCCCCTGGCCCTGTATCCCCGCGCCCCCTCACCCACCCACCCACCCCGACCAGAGGAGATTGTTTCTATCAATCCCCCTCAGTTGGATCAACCCCTTAATCTTTCTCCGGCAATAATCCCAGGTTTGAACCTGGATTCGGAGCGGGGCAGAGGGAAGGTTTTACCCTCCTGTGCAAAATCGCTCCGGCTTCTTGAGAAGCGCTTCCTCACTCGGAGGAATAGCCAGGCGGCTTCCAACATGTCGATAACCGGGAGCCCAGCTCGTGAGAAACCTGGGGTTTTTGACCTCGACCTTTCCCGTTCCGGAGAATCCGGAGCTGGGATTTTCTGTCTGGGGAAAGCCGGGGTGGTGGGGGACACGGGCCGGCCGAGCGGGTGGCAACCCGCTGAAGATGGTCCTAAGAGGGCGTCAGCTGATGATACTGGCCGCATCGCCCGGTTTACATGGGAGGGCGCGGTGTCAATTTTGAGGATGTTGGCGGGGTGGATGGGGTAACTTGAAGGAACGTTTTCGCCAAACAGTTCTCTTTGATTGGAGACATACCGTGCGTATGTGTGCATGCGTGTGTGCTGTGTGTGCATGCGTGTGTGCTGTGCTGTGTGTGCATGCGTGTGTGCTGTGCTGTGTGTGCATGCTTGTGTGCTGTGTGTGCATGTGTGTGTGCTGTGCGTGCATGTGTGTGTGCGTGCTGTGCGTGCATGCACATGTGTGTGTGCGGGCGTGTGTGTGCGTATGTGTGTGTGTACACATATATTTGTGTGCGTGCGTGTGTGTGCGCGAGTGTGTCTGCGCGAGTGTGTGTGCGAGTGTGTGTGCGAGTGTATGAGTGTGTGTGCGAGTGTGTACGAGTGTGTGTGCACGCGAGTGCGTGTGCGCGTGAGTGTGTGCGAGTGCACGTGCGCGAGTGTGTGTGCGTGCGCGTGTTTGTGCGCGAGTGTGTGTGTGCGCGAGTGTGTGCATGTGCGTGCGCATGTGTATGTGCGCAAGTGTGTGTGCGCAAGTGTGTGTGCGCGAGTGTGTGTGCGCGCGTGTGTGCGAGTGTGTGTGTGTGCATGCGTGTGTGAGTGTGCGCGAGTGTCTGTGTGTGCAAGTGTGTGTATGTATGTGCGAGTGTGTGTGTGTGTGTGCATGCGTGTGTGTGAGTGTGCGCGAGTGTCTCTGTGTGCGTGTGTGCGAGTGTGTGTGTGTGCGCGAGTGTCTGTGTGCGTGTGTGTGTGTGTGTGTGCGAGTGTGTGTGTGTGTGCATGCGTGTGAGTGTGCGCAAGTTTCTGTGTGTGCGAGTGTGTGTGTGCGAGTGTGTGTGTGCGAGTGTGTGTGTGTGTGCGAGTGTGTGTGTGTGCGAGTGTGTGTGTGTGTGTGCGAGTGTGTGTGTGTGTGTGTGTGCGAGTGTGTGTGTGTGTGTGTGCGCGTGTGTGTGTGTGTGCGTGTGCATGCGTGTGTGTGTGAGTGTGCGCGAGTGTGTGTGTGAGTGTGTGTGTGCGAGTGTGTGTGAGTGTGTGCGAGTGTGTGTGTCGGAGGAATGAAGCTGTACAACTGGACTCTTGATTAAACCATCCTCTTTCTCTCTCCGCGCCCCCCCCATGTTTTACAGGGAGACGGGGATGTGTAGGCCTCACGTGGCCATCACTCTTGTAAATACTGTCAGGAAATGCAAAATAAACTAGGTCACATTGTAAATAGACTCTGTGCTGAGCAGAATGAAATAAAAGTGATTTGGAGATGCAGCGCCGGTGGAAAGTGGTGTCTCGGTCCCATTTCTTGGCTGTTGTCACTGAATTGGGAAAAGCCAGAGGCCGGGGAAGGGTTCAAATCCCAAAGGAGGGAACACACAAGACAGAGTTGAATTTTTCTAGAACCTTTCACAATGTCAGGATGACGAAATGCTTCGTTTGAAATCCAGTCACTGTTGTAGGAAATGTGTGCACAGCAAGCTCCCACGAGCTCCTGTGACGATGGCCAGACAATCTGTTTGTCATGATGCTGGCTGAGGGATAGATATGGGGCTCAGGACACCGGAGAGTGTCATCTTAAAGCAGTGTCTGCGGGAACATTAACATCCAGAGGGAAGATTTCATGTTATGCCTCATCTGAAAGACCGTATCTTGGTCAATGCAGCACTCCCTCAGTACTGCTCTCCTGACCGTGCAGCACTCCCTCAGTACTGCTCTCCTGACCGTGCAGCGCTCCCTCAGTACTGCTCTCCTGACCGTGCAGCACTCCCTCAGTACTGCTCTCCTGACCGTGCAGCACTCCCTCAGTACTGCTCTCCTGACCGTGCAGCACTCCCTCAGTACTGCTCTCCTGACCATGCAGCACTCCCTCAGTACTGCTCTCCTGACCGTGCAGCACTCCCTCAGTACTGCTCTCCTGACCGTGCAGCACTCCCTCAGTACTGCTCTCCTGACCATGCAGCACTCCCTCAGTACTGCTCTCCTGACCGTGTGGCACTCCCTCAGTACTGCTCTCCTGACCGTGCGGCACTCCCTCAGTACTGCTCTCCTGACCGTGCGGCACTCCCTCAGTACTGCTCTCCTGACCTCGCAGCACTCCCTCAGTACTGCTCTCCCGACCGTGCAGCACTCCCTCAGTACTGCTCTCCTGACCGTGTGGCACTCCCTCAGTACTGCTCTCCCGACCGTGCAGCACTCCCTCAGTACTGCTCTCCTGACTGTGCGGCGCTCCCTCAGTACTGCTCTCCTGACCGTGCAGCACTCCGTACTGCTCTCCCGACCGTGCGGCACTCCCTCAATACTGCTCTCCTGACCTCGCAGCACTCCCTCAGTACTGCTCTCCCGACCGTGCAGCACTCCCTCAGTACTGCTCTCCTGACCATGTGGCACTCCCTCAGTACTGCTCTCCCGACTGTGCGGCACTCCCTCAGTACTGCTCTCCTGACCTCGCAGCACTCCCTCAGTACTGCTCTCTCGACCGTGCAGCACTCCCTCAGTACTGCTCTCCTGACCGTGTGGCACTCCCTCAGTACTGCTCTCCTGACCGTGCAGCACTCCCTCAGTACTGCTCTCCTGACCATGCAGCACTCCCTCAGTACTGCTCTCCTGACCATGCAGCACTCCCTCAGTACTGCTCTCCTGACCGTGCGGCACTCCCTCAGTACTGCTCTCCCGACCGTGCGGCACTCCCTCAGTACTGCTCTCCTGACCTCGCAGCACTCCCTCAGTACTGCTCTCCCGACCGTGCGGCACTCCCTCAGTACTGCTCTCCTGACCGTGCGGCGCTCCCTCAGTATTGCTCTCCTGACCGTGCGGCGCTCTCTCAGTACTGTTCTCCTAACCATGCGGCACCCTCTCAGTACTGCTCTCCTGACAGTGTGGCACTCCCTCAGTACTGCTTTCTTGACCATGCCGCACTCCCTCAGTACTCCCCCCCTGCCCATGTGGCACTCTCTCAGTACTGCTCCCCTCACCATGCAGCACTCCCTCAGTATTTCCCCCTCTGCCCGTGTGGCACTTTCTCATTACTTCTCCCCTGACATTGCAGGAGTCCCTCAGTACTGCTCTCCTGACTGCGTGGCACTCCCTCAGTACTGCTCCCCTGACATTGCAGGAGTCCCTCAGTACTGCTCTCCTGACCGTGTGGCACTCCCTCAGTACTGCTCTCCTGACCGTGCAGCACTCCCTCAGTACTGCTCTCCTGACCACGTGGCACTCCCTCAGTGTGGCACTCCCTCAGTACTGCTCTCCTGACTACGTGGCACTCCCTCAGTATTGCTCTCCTGACCGTGCGGCACTCCCTCAGTACTGCTCTCCTGACCATGCAGCACTCCCTCAGTACTGCTCTCCTGACCACATGGCACTCCCTCAGTACTGCTCTCCTGACCACGTGGCACTCCCTCAGTACTGCTCTCCTGACCACGTAGCACTCCCTCAGTACTGCTCTCCTGACCACGTGGCACTCCCTCAGTACTGCTCTCCTGACCAAGTGGCATACCCTCACTACTGCTCTCCTGACCACGTGGCACTCCCTCAGTACTGCTCTCCTGACCGAAAGGTTGGACAGACTGGGCTTGTTTCCACTGGAGTTTAGAAGAGTGAGGGGTGACTTGATTGAAGTATACAAGATCCTGAACGGCCTTGACAAGGTGGACGTGGAAAGAATGTTTCCTCTGGTGGGTGAGTCCCGGACTAGGGGGCACTGTTATACAATGAGGGGTCGCACTTTTAGGACAGAGATGAGGAGAATTTTCAGAGGGCTGTGTGACTTTGGAACTCTCTGCCCTCAGAAGGCGATGGGAATGGGGGTCACTGAATATTTTTAAGACGGAGGTAGATTGATTCTTGTTAGGCAAGGGAATCGGAGGTTATTGGTGTAGAAGGGAATGTGGAACTCGAAACGCAGACAGATCAGCCACGATCTTATTGAATGGTGGAGCAGGCTTGAGGGGCTGAATGGTCTAATCCCGCTCCTATTTCTTATGTTCTTATGTTTTTACTTCTTTGTTTAAACTAGTGATAGTAATAGCAGCAAAAGTGTGAAATTGCAGAAAAGAGGTTGATGTCAGTGGCCATGTTAGTCTTATGGAGTCTGCAAAAAAGGGAAAAATAGGAAAAGTTCCTGAGGGCCTGCGTATTGACCTGGTGCTAAGACCGATGCAGTCGGTAAAGCCGAGTTATTTAAAAATCCCAGAGGGAAACTTTAAACAACTGTCATAACCTATAATTTTAAGTGTTATGTTTGAGATGCGACTCTAAATTCAGGAATCAGATCACTAGTTCTCAAGGTTTTACATTAAACTAAATGAAACATTTCATTAGTTTACACAGGTCAAAATATATATACACATGGCTCTAAATTGCTACCATCATACCTTTTAACAAATCCCCAAACTAATCTCCATTAAGGCAACAGCAACCCATAGACTTAACCAAACACCAGGCAAAGCATTTTCACCTCACAAATTCAAAATGAGGTTCTTTTCACCTTGGTTCCTGTGGAGCCAGTTGGAGGATTGATGCTGCCTTTTGATCTCACATTGCCTCTGCTCTGCACACCCGAAAACTTCTGAACTTATACTTACCACTACTGATTGAATGCAAATTCTCATAGTCTCACCAGCCTCTTCGAACTTCACCTTTTAACAATGAACTCCCTTTCATAGTACCAATTTTATTAGGAAGATAAACATATTGCTTGGTAGCTGCTAGATAGGCGTCAGTTTTCAACCCGCTTCTTGAATGCTCTATTCAAAAAATGCAAATACACACTATCTCCCTTACATATAAAAACTAGAACATATCTAAGTACCCAGACCAGCTGGCTTTAATCCAATTAAGACACACCCGTAAACTAAACCTCTATTTTAAAAACAAAATTCCAAAACATTATATACATTATATACATTATTATCGAAAAATGAACCATCATAATTCTGAAAGATGGCTTCATCTTAATAAGCCTTCTTCTATGCTTATTACATTATTACAGTACAGATGCATGCATTAACATAACTATATATATAAATATATATAAATTTACTATATATAATATATATATATATATATATATATGCAAGTCCATGGTTTCAACAGAAATCACTCCAGTTCAGTGGAGTTTATTTTAAGTGTCTCAATTTCCTTTAATTTTCAAACTCTTGATAATGCATCTGCGAACAGGTTTTCTCTTCCAGCACTATGTATAATCCATAGATTAAATGGCTGTAACAATAGACTCCATCTGAAAAGCCTTGCACTTTTGACACGAAATTTCTCGAGAAATTTCAAAGGATTATGTTCTGAATAAATGAGTGTTTCTGAAGAATTGTTTGCAACGTAAATTTCAAAATGCTGCAACGCTAACACCAAACTCAAAGTCTCTTTTTCGATCACTGGATATCTTCTCTGTTGTACATTCAGTTTCCATGAAAAAGACCCTATCGGATTTCAATTCCAGTGTCACCTTCTTGTAATGGTAGAGCCCCAATGCCTGTATCGCTTGTGTCAGTGGCCAACTTGAATTGATTGGCATAATTGGGTGCAGCCAACTCTGGTGTCGTAGTTAATACAGTTTTCAAACTATCGAATAACTTCTGACATTCCAGTGCCCATCAAAACTACTTGGACTTTTTTAATACTTCAGTCAGTGGAGCAACCACTTGGCTAAAATGTGGTACAAGTTTCCGGTAAAACCCACTCATGCCCAGAAATCTCAAAACTTGGAATTTCACATCTCTCGGCCCCCTTACCATGTCCAATGCTGTGGCCTAGATACAGAACTTGCGCTTTTGCAAATTCACTTTTAGCCAAGTTAATGACCAAATTAGCTTCTTGTAGTCCGGTAAATAATTCTTCCAGATGCTGTAAATGCTCCTCCCACATCTGACTGAAATCAATTAGATCATCAATATTAACCGCACAATTGCTGAGACCTACAATTACTTTGTCAGTCTTTGAAATGCCGCAGGTACAATCTTCATACCAAACAGCATGACTTTAAACTGATATGGTCTACTTGGCTTTACGAAAGATGATATCTCCTTTGCCCTCTCCGACAATGGTACCTGCCAATATCCTTTTAGCAAGTCAATCTTTGTGATTAATTCCGATTGTCCCACTTTCTCAATGCAATCCTCCAACTGTGGCATTGGACATGAATCCGCTTTTGTCACGACATTCACCTTTCGATAGTCCACACACAGTCTTTGTGTTCCACCCAGTTTCGGTACCAGTACAACAGGCGAACTCCAGTTACTGCAACGAAACTCATTGATATCATTTTGATGCATGAAATCAATTTCTTTTTGTACTTGTGATAACTTTGTTGGATTTAATCTATAAGGTTGTTGCCTTATTGAAAACAATATTTCTATACATACATCATGTAAAGCTTAATGTGTCTTTCCCAACTTATTTCTACATATAGGTTTGTGTGACTGCAATAGCTTTTCTAAATCACTTTGACACTTGCTTGGAAGGTAACTCAATATTACATTTAAATTTTCAAGTATTCCCTCATTATCCAATTTGATTAGAGGAAAATCAATTTCAGAGTTCTGCACTTCTCCCTCTTTCTCATCATCCACCATCACTAACACCTCTTTTTGTTCCTCTTCCCTGTTAAAATACTTTTAAAGCATATTTACATGACACACTATCTGCTTCTTTCTTCTATCTGGAGTATTTATTAAATAATTTACTTTACTCAATTTCTTTTCAATCCTGTAAGGTCCACTAAAACTTGCTTTTAATGAATCCCCTAGTACTGGTAACAAAACTAATACTTTCTCTCCAGAAACAAAACTGTAAATTTTAGTCTCATTATTTGCTTTCACTTTCATCACTTAGACCATAACACCAAAGGACATAGGAGCAGAAATTAGGCCAATCGGCCCATCGAGTCGGCTCCGCCATTCAATCACGGCTGATAAGTTTCTCAACCCCATTCTCCCGCCTTCTCCCCGTAACTTGCTGTGGTTTTCCTGTTATTTGACATGTAGAACAGGTTCTACAGAATTTGATTACATTCCTAAGCAATCCTGGCCAAAAAAAAACCTCTGAATCTTTTCCTAATTCCTAAATGAGCCCCACATTGGAATTTCATGAGCAATCTTCAGAATCTCATTTCTATAACCTAATGGGATAACAATCTGATGAACCTCCCTCCAGTTTGCATTTGCTGAGACATAATCTGATCGCCATTTTCTCATTAATATATTCCCTCGAAGATAATAACATACTGGAATACATCTTGCTTTGGTTTATGAATAAGCTTTCTGATATAACTGTTTTAATTGCAAATCATTTTTGTGTAACTCCACTAACTTCTTTGAGTTAAACACTTCAACTGAACTGTCCTGCATCCCTTCCCCCTGAACAATGTTATCAAATACAGTACAAAAACAGAATTACCTGGAAAAACTCAGCAGGTCTGGCAGCATCGGCAGAGAAGAAAAGAGTTGACGTTTCGAGTCCTCATGACCCTTCGACAGAACTTGAGTTCGAGTCCAAGAAAGAGTTGAAATATAAGCTGGTTTAAGGTGTGTGTGTGGGGGGCGGAGAGATAGAGAGACAGAGAGGTGGAGGGGGGTGGTGTGGTTGTAGGGACAAACAAGCAGTGATAGAAGCAGATCATCAAAAGATGTCAATGACAATAGTACAATAGAACACATAGGTGTTAAAGTTAAAGTTGGTGATATTATCTAAATGAATGTGCTAATTAAGAATGGATGGTAGGGCACTCAAGGTATAGCTCTAGTGGGGGTTTTTTTATAATGGAAATAGGTGGGAAAAGGAAAATCTTTATAATTTATTGGAAAAAAAAGGAAGGGGGAAACAGAAAGGGGGTGGGGATGGGGGAGGGAGCTCACGACCTAAAGTTGTTGAATTCAATATTTAGTCCAGAAGGCTGTAAAGTCCCTAGTCGGAAGATGAGGTGTTGTTCCTCCAGTTTGCGCTGGGCTTCACTGGAACAATGCAGCAAGCCAAGGACAGACATGTGGGCAAGAGAGCAGGGTGGAGTGTTAAAATGGCAAGCGACAGGGAGGTTTGGGTCATTCTTGCGGACAGACCGCAGGTGTTCTGCAAAGCGGTCGCCCAGTTTACGTTTGGTCTCTCCAATGTAGAGGAGACCACATTGGGAGCAATGAATGCAGTAGACTAAGTTGGGGGAAATGCAATTGAAATGCTGCTTCACTTGAAAGGAGTGTTTGGGTCCTTGGACGGTGAGGAGAGAGGAAGTGAAGGGGCAGGTGTTGCATCTTTTGCGTGGGCATGGGGTGGTGCCATAGGAGGGGGTTGAGGAGTAGGGGGTGATGGAGGAGTGGACCAGGGTGTCCCGGAGGGAGCGATCCCTACGGAATGCCGCCGGGGGGTGAAGGGAAGATGTGTTTGGTGGTGGCATCATGCTGGAGTTGGCGGAAATGGTGGAGGATGATCCTTTGAATGCGGAGGCTGGTGGGGTGATAAGTGAGGACAAGGGGGACCCTATCATGTTTCTGGGAGGGAGGAGAAGGCTCGAGGGCGGATGCGCGGGAGATGGGCCGGATACGGTTGAGGGCCCTGTCAACGACCGTGGGTGGAAAACCTCGGTTAAGGAAGAAGGAGGACATGTCAGAGGAACTGTTTTTGAATGTAGCATCATCGGAACAGATGCGACGAAGGCGAAGGAACTGAGAGAATGGGATGGAGTCCTTACAGGAAGCAGGGTGTGAGGAGCTGTAGTCGAGATAGCTGTGGGAGTCGGTGGGTTTGTAATGGATATTGGTGGACAGTCTATCACCAGAGATTGAGACAGAGAGGTCAAGGAAGGGAAGGGAAGTGTCAGAGATGGACCACGTGAAAATGATGGAGGGGTGGAGATTGGAAGCAAAATTAATAAATTTTTCCAAGTCCCGACGAGAGCATGAAGTGGCACCGAAGTAATCATCGATGTACTGGAGAAAGAGTTGTGGAAGGGGGCCGGAGTAGGACTGCAACAAGGAATGTTCCACATACCCCATAAAGAGACAGGCATAGCTGGGGCTATTCCTCTCTCGTCACCGTCCAAGGACCCAAACACTCCTTTCAAGTGAAGCAGCATTTCACTTGCATTTCCCCCAACTTAGTCTACTATATGCGTTGCTCCCAATGTGGTCTCCTCTACATTGGAGAGACCAAACGTAAACTGGGCGACCGCTTTGCAGAACACCTGCGGTCTGTCCGCAAGAATGACCCAAACCTCCATGTCGCTTGCCATTTTAACACTCCACCCTGCTCTCTTGCCCACATGTCTGTCCTTGGCTTGCTGCATTGTTCCAGTGAAGCCCAACTCAAACTGGAGGAACAACACCTCATCTTCCGACTAGGGACTTTACAGCCTTCTGGACTAAATATTGAATTCAACAACTTTAGGTCGTGAGCTCCCTCCCCCATCCCCACCCCCTTTCTGTTTCCCCCTTCCTTTTTTTTCCCAATAACTTATAAAGATTTTCCTTTTCCCACCTATTTCCATTATATAAAAAAACCCCCACTAGAGCAATACATTGAGTGCCCTACCATCCATTCTTAATTAGCACATTCATTTAGATAATATCACCAACTTTAACACCTATGTGTTCTATTGTACTATTGTCATTGACATCTTTTGATGATATGCTTCTATCACTGCTTGTTTGTCCCTACAACCACACCCCCCCTCCACCTCTCTGTCTCTCTATCTCTCCGCCCCCCACACACACACCTTAAACCAGCTTATATTTCAACTCTTTCTTGGACTCGAACTCAAGTTCTGTCGAAGGGTCATGAGGACTCGAAACGTCAACTCTTTTCTTCTCCGCCGATGCTGCCAGACCTGCTGAGTTTTTCCAGGTAATTCTGTTTTTGTTTTGGATTTCCAGCACCCGCAGTTTTTTCGTTTTTTGTTTTTATCAAATACAGTGCCAGCTAATTGGATTTCGATGCCTTCTTCTTGCCTTTGAACTGCCTGCTTATCTTGTTTATTTTGTTCTTCCCTATGGGCTTTTGATCTCATTATAATAAATTCAAGAAACAATCCAGAATGTTCCTTCTGTAACACCCCTGTTGAAAACATTCTACAGGCTGTTCAACTACCTTAGATGTCATCCACATTTGCGATCCAGCTATATCATTACCCAGAATAAATTGAAACCCTGCAAGGGGCAATTTTTCCACCACTCCCAACTATAACCTCACCCGTCTTCCATTTGCTCTTTAAATTTACCTTCCTCAACGGAATAGATTTAGCATCTCCATGAACCCCACTTATTATTACCTTCTCCTGCAACACTCCCTCTGAACAACAAATATCACTATCCCACAACATTAAGGATTGACTAGCCCCTGTGTCTCTTAACATTTTAACACTTTTACCTGCCCCACCCTGTACACATGGAAAGATTTTCCCTTCACACACAAGGTCTTTAAACATTTCTGCAAACTGCTTCTCAGAATTCTCTTGAGTAAATTGTGAACACAATCCCACTTCTTTACAGAGATAAAAACAAAAAAACTGCGGATGCTGGAAATCCAAAACAAAAACAGAATTACCTGGAAAAACTCAGCAGGTCTGGCAGCATCGGCGGAGAAGAAAAGAGTTGACGTTTCAAGTCCTCATGACCCTTCGACAGAAGGGTCATGAGGACTCGAAACGTCAACTCTTTTCTTCTCCGCCGATGCTGCCAGACCTGCTGAGTTTTTCCAGGTAATTCTGTTTTTGTTTCCCACTTCTTTACCTTTCACTGATTCTCCCTGTTTCACCTGAACACAAACCACTGGCTTCTCCTGTGCCTGAACCTCAGAACCCACAGTACTCTTACTTCCAGAGCTTTTCTATACCCCAATAATTCCTACAGATTTTTCCTGCAACCTCCAACACACTGACTTCATCTGCCCCACTTTATTACAATGAAAACACCTCAATCTTCAAATATCATTTCTGTACAATCAGCACCTTCCTTTTTATTCTGAGAAAAAACTTCCTGGGAACCTCCAGCTACTCCATCTCTTCCCTGGCTACCTGCCTCCCTTTCACCTTCCCACTTTTTATCCTTTTCCAATTTGAAAAGGCGACAGGAAAACAGTTTAGCTCTATGAACTAACTCATAATCATCAGATATCTCAGCTGTTGCTCATACAGAATCAGCCCTTTGTTCCTCCACATGAGTTCTCACTACTGAAGGGATGGAATCTTTAAATTCTTCCAAAGGAATGACTTCCCTAAGAGCAGCTTAGGTTGTCTCTATTTTTAACACCCGTATTCGGGTCAAAATTACTTTGTTTTACTCTTTCAAACTTATATAGGTTTGCCCAGGCTGTTTTCTCAAAATCCTAAGCTTCAGGAACCAACTCATATTAACTCAGAATGGCTTTTTTTCCCACATCATAATTCACCGACATTTCTTCTGAATGCGAAGAATATACCTCATGCCCCCTACCTAATAACTTAGATTATAACAATAATGTCCAGTTTTCCAGTGGCCATTTCATCTGTTTAGCTAGCTTCTCAAATGAAATAAAGAATGCTTCAATATCTGTTTCCTCAAACTTTGGCAGAGCTTGTATAAATTTAAACGTATCCCCACTGGGTTCTACTCTGGAGACAACTCCTTCCTCACCTACTGACATCTCTTTTTTTAACTGCCAACATTTTCAGCTGGTATTCTCTTTCTCTCTTTTTCTTTCCTCCTTCTCCATCTTCACAATTTCTAATTCCTTTTTCAAAACCATTTCTCTGTCCTTTGCTTCTAAACCAAGTTTTTCATTTGTAACTGAAGTCTCACTACCTCCAGCTGTGACTCCGTAGTGTCAGGTTTCACTTCCAGCTGTGGATGTTGTGCTATACTTTTAACTATATCTGATTTCCTAGCTTCCACAGGTAAACCAAATTGTAACTTATCCGCCAACTCTGTTAACTTACTTTTGGTTATTTTCTCCCACCTAATCAGAGTTATCTCTTCTACTCCCAGGCAAGTCTTAGCAATTGCCAAAGCCACCTTTCAGTCTCACTACTTCTAAAATATCTCACCAACTCCTGAATTCAAAGAGCCTCTCGTACTTGTAAGCTTTAAGATTCACCAATTCTTAACCAATTGAGGAATTAGAAATATAATTTTTCCTGGACGAGCCCCCAATTGTTATGACCAATGCAGTTGGAAAAGCCGAGTTATTTAAAAATCCCAGAGGGAAACTTGAAACAACTGTCATAACCTATAATTTTAAGTGTTATGTTTGAGATGTGACTCTAAACTCAGGAATCAGACCACGAGTTCCTGAGGTTTTACATTAAACTAAATTAAACATTTTATTAATTTACACAGGTCAAAATATATACACATGGCTCCAAATTACTACTATCATAACTTTTAACAAATTCCCAAACTAATCTCCATAAAGGCAACATCCTTTCATCCTGTCCAAAGACTCCTCTCCTAAAGACGTAACCAAAAAACCAGGCAAAGCATTTTCACCTCACAAATTCAAAATGAGGTTCTTTTCACTGTGGTGCCAGTTGGACCAGTTGGAGGCTTACAGCTGCCTCTTGATCTCACATTGCCTCTGCTTACACACCCGAAAACTACTGAAGTTATGCCTACTAGCCCCATTGAATGTTAATTCTCATTGTATCAACAACCTCTTTCAACTTTACCTCGTCACAATGAAACCCCATTCATTGTACCAGTTTTATTAGTAATATAAACATATTCCTTGGTAGCTGCTAGAAAGGCATCAATTTTAACCCCACTTCTTGAGTGCTCTATTCAAAAAATGCAAATGCATGCTCCCTCTCTTACACACCAAAACTAATACATATCAAAACACCCAGACAATTAATCCAATTAAGACACACCCACAGACTAAACCTCTATTTCAAAGAAAAATATTTTCCAATAACATTGTGTACATTAATAACTTCATGACACCCAGGGAATATTCATGGATGAACTATGAGGGTAACTCAGGAACGATTATGCTGACATGAGACAACTGTAGCATAATCTGACATAGGAGGGGTCTCTGGACAGGATGAGAGGGACAGAATCTTAGACAGAGAGAAGATGAGACCACAGTCAACAGAACACAGGAAGAAAGAAGACAAGACCACGGTCAACAGAACATATTCCAGAAGGTGATGCCCCAGTGACCTTGGCAATCAAGGACCAGAGATCGCTGTCACAACTACTGCTGTTTTTTAAGTGCCAATTTGTGTCTACCCATTGAGCTTAATAAACTTGTGCTGCTAATCAAAACATTTGGTATCCATACCAGTTGGGTCAAGGAGTGGTTAAGATCCTAATACCTACCTCAAAATCCTTACAGGACACTGGGAGACTCCTGGAATTCCCACATGGAACAGGATGCGCACTCCACACTCCAAGCTGCATTGCCTTTCCTCTATTCAATAGACAATAAAACTTGTGACTTAAATGACTGAAAACTCCCCAGCTGCCTACCAATCAGCTTCTTCTCTTCTACTGAGGTCACTCTATTTTATAGGGATGGGGAATTGGAGGTGCTGTGTCTTTTTAAAATGTATTTATATAGCGGCCTTCAGGATCACAGGACATCACATAAGCACCCCAAAAAATAATAAAAACTGCCTTGTGTAGCTGAGTTGAGAATATTAAAGAGGCCCAGCCAGGTTACTGGTGAAGGTGTCACAATCTGAATGTTTAACTGAACTGCACTCATTTCTCAGACACACAGCAGTAACTCATGTATACAGGAGCCCCTAATGCTAATGGCTTCATAGCTCAGGGGTTAGAGTACTGGTCTTTGTAAACCAGAAGTCGTGAGTTCCAGTTTCATAGGAGCCTCTGCTATTTTGGCTTCTCTTCTTCAATTTGCAAGAAATATTCACTCTGCACTTGAAAAACAGCCCACAATTGACTCACTCTCCAACCACAGCCGGTATCCCAACTTTTTCCTATCTTTCAAGGAGCGGTGGTGGGGCCTGACAAGAGGGTGGGAGGAGATGTTTGGCCTGTCACGAGAAAGCCTGATTTCACTGATGGGGCCGCTATAGTTACGCCACTTTGGGCTGCAGAGTGGCAATGAGATGGAGGACAGGCAGCAGAGAGGGGAGGCAGAGAGGGAGGAGGTGGAGGATAAGGAGGGTGAGGAGGAGGGTGAGATGCATGAGGAGGAGAGCGAGGAGGGGGAAGAGGAGGAGAGCAAGGAGGAGGAAGGGGAGGAGGAGAAGGAGGAGGAGGGGGAAGGAGGGGAAGGGAGGAGGAGCAGGGGAGGAGAAGGAAGAGGGGAGGAGCTTAGAGCAGAGGAGGAGAAGGAAGGGGAAGGAGGAGGGGGAGGGGAGGAGGAGAAGGAAGGGTAGGGAGGACGGGGAGAGAAAGTGAGGGGAGGAGGAGAAAGACCAAGCGGAGGGGAGGAGAAGGAGGAGGAAGTGGAAGGAGGAGGAGGGAAGGTGGAGGAGAAGGAGTAGGAAGGGGAAGGAGGAGGAAGAGGGGAGGAGTGGAGGGGAGGAGAAAGAGGGGGAGGTGAGATGGAGGAAGGGAGGGGAGGAGGAAGGGGAGTGGAGGAGGAGGAGGAGGAGGGGAGATGGCTGAGGTGAAGGAGGGTAAGGGGGAGGTGGAGGAGGTGGAGGAGGGGAGGAGGTGAAAGAGGAGGAGGAAGGGGAAGGAAGGGAGGAGGGGGAGGAAGAGAGGAGGAGGATGGGAGGTGGGAAGGAGGGGAGGGAAGGAGGAGAAAGAGGAGAAGGAGGAAGGGGAAGGAAGAGACGGAGGGAAGAGGAGGGAGAGGAGGGGGGAGGATGAGGATGGGGAGGGGTAGGATGAGGCTGGGGAGGGGGAGGGCTCTCTATAGGAGGTCGTACCCCCTCAGGGTCTTTTGGTAGCCCTTCTCCACCCTCCCCCTCAGCGAGGAGCAGTGCCTCAGGCCCCTGTGTTTCTCTGACTGAATCGGGCCTTTGTCCACACCCTGAGCTGCAGCCTAACAGCAGGGCGAGGACAGGCCCCCTCAGCGGTCAGCACAGTCACCCTCAACGTCTATACCGGGGAGCCCCTTCCGCTTGGGAACGGGCAACACCAGCAACATCTCGCAGCTCGCTGCCCATTGCTGCATCAGGGCTTTGCCAGGCTGGCGGGACCCCTCCCCCGACGATGCGGGGAGCTGTTGGCCGCCTGCGCGATTCCCTGTGGCCCCCCTGGGTCAGCGGGGGGACGGCTGGTGGAAGGCTGCTGAGTCTCACTGAGGGAGACTGTGTGGGGCGGGGCCTCAAGCAGCCCTGGGCCTTTGGACTGTGCCACCTTGGCAAGGGCAGCAGCAGACTGGGTGGCTGAGAGTGGCGGTGAGGGAGGACAATGGTTTCATGCATCGCGGGTTCAACCCCACTCCCCATTCAGCCAATCCTAGTGATCCGCTGGATCGCTGTGAGGTCAGGAACTGGCACCCGCAACCAGATCATCTGTTCAGCATCCAACACACTGCTGGGTGTGTTCCAGAGGGAGCAACTAGCGGGAAAGATATAGAGGCACAAATTTACTTACAGAAAATTATGGAAGACGGACAATGGGGTCTTTCATTATCCTAATATAATCTGGGATAGGAATAGTGTAAAAGGCAGAGGGGTGAAGAGTTTCAGAAGTGTGTTCAGCAGAATTTCCTTGAATGGTACTTGACTCACCCCAGTGATGAAAGGGGCATCTCTGGTTATGGGGGATGAGGTGGGGGTCAAGCATCAGTAGAGGAACATTTAGGCAATAGTGATCATATTATCATGAGATTTGAATGAGCTATGGAAAAAAGACAAAGAGCTTTCCGGAGTTAAATATTTAATTGGAGGAGGGTCAATTTTTAATGGGCTGAGCATAGATCTGGCCCAGTTGGCAGGCTAAATGGTAACTAAACAATGGGCTGCAGCAAAGAACTCAACCCCTGCCTCCCCGAAGGCTGCCCACCATCGAGGGGTCTGAAGCCATCCAAATTTGGCCATTCTTCAGGATGCGGTGAGAATAACTGGAAGCAGTTTAACTTCTCTGACCACGACAAATATGTACATTAGTCATTGCAGCGAGGTGAGGGTGTGTCTCAGTTTGACGGACAACAGTAAATTGGCTTATTCTGGCGAAAGGGCTGCAAGTGACTCATCCCAACCCACCACGCCTGTTTCCCGTCACAAGCGAAGTGGAGGATGAGGTAGGTCACATTTTACTCCTTATCCATTTTGGGTTTTAAAAGGACAAATGTCTTTTTTATCCCTGAGTCCATTGCCCCAGAGTTGAAGGGCAAGTCAACGATTTGCCATCTTGTGGGAGGAAATGAATAATATAGTTATTAATGTAGCATCGTCAAACTGGTTTCGCCAGTGAGACTTCCTGCGTCTTTGTTCATTCAGTCAGGTATAGGCCTGTCTGAAAATGGACGATGTTCTACAGCATGACTCAGCTTCCGACAATCAACCCTAAGTGCAGACTGAGGGTATAGAATTGGAGGGATTATCCCTTAAATTCAACTTGCTTATCTCAATGAATCTTCAACTTGGGTATTTGCAACAGTGTGGGAATATGTACTTATATTTTGCTGCATGTGTATGTGTGTGTCTGAGTGTATGTGTGTGCATTGTACTTTTTGACTCTGTTGAAGTCATATGGACTCAAAACATTAACTGTGTTTGTAGACATAATGCCTTGTTCAAAAAAGGTGGAGAGGATAAGCCCAGCAGTTACAGACCAGTCAGTTTAACTTCAGTGGTGCGGAAGCTTCGAGAGAAAATTACTCAGGATAGAATTAGTAGTCTCAGGAAAAAGATGGATTGATTAGGGAGAGCCAGCATGGATTTGTAAAGGGGAAATCATGCTTAGCTAACTTGCTGGAGTTTTTCGAAGAGGGAACAGAGAGGGTTGATGAGGGAACAGAGAGGGTTGATGAGGGAATAGAGAGGGTTGATGAGGGTAATGCTGCAGATGTGGTGCACATGGATCTTCTCTCGCTCCCCTCCTCTCTTCTAAAGGACATAGCTGATAGACTGAATATGAACGTGGTATTTTTGTATATTTATTTGTGTGTATGTATTGTGTTTGCATTGTATATTTTGGTATTTCTGTGTATATGTATGAACGTTGTATTTTTGTATATTTATTTGTGTGTATGTCTGGTGTGTGCATTGTCTATTTTGGCCGTACATGTGACTCTCGGATGGTATGTTGCCTTCCTAGTGCCAGGGTCAAGGATGTCACAGAGCGACTGCAGGACATTCTTCTCGGGGAGGGTGATCAGTCAGAGGTCATGGTCCACATTGGTAGCAATGAATTAGGTAGGAAGGGGGATGTGGTCCCGTGTTCAGAATTTAGGGAGCGAGGTAGAAAATTAGCAAGCAAGGCCTCTAATGTAGTAATCTCCGTATTACCCCCAGTGCCATGTGCTGATGAGTACAGAAATAGGAGGATAAGGCAGATGAATACGTGGCTGGAAAGATGGTGCAGGAGGGAGGGCTTTAGATTCCTGGGACTGGCTCTGGGGAAGATGACACCTGTATAAGCTGGACGGGTTGCACCTGAACAGAGCCTGGACTGAGTTCCTTGCGGGGTCTTTTGCTCGTGCTGTTGGGAGAGCTTTTACCTAACTCGGCATGGGTGTGGGAACCAGGAGAGAATATGAGAGAGGAATACCAGGGTGCACAAAACACTGGGACAGACAGATAGCACGAGTATAGAGAATAGTGTGTTAATAGGTGGAGTCAGATTAAGGGAGAAAGTCATGAAGTCTAAATCAGGGTGACACTGCATGTATGTGAATGCATGGAGTGTAGTAAATACGATAGGGACCTTACAGGTGCAGGTTGTCATGTGGAATATATGATGTTGTGGCGATAACAGAGACCTGGTTCAATGAAGGGCAGGACTGGGTGTTAAATATTCCTGAGTACAAGGTGTTCAGAAGAGATAGGAAAGGAAGGAAAGGGGGAGGGTTGGCGGTATTGGTTAAGGAGAGCAATGCAGTGCTGGAAAAAGAGGATGTCCCAGAGTGTTCAAGGACAGAATCTATATGGCTAGAGCTCAGGAACAAAAAGTGTACAATTATATTACTTGGTGTAGTCCATAGACCGCCAAATAGTGAGAAGGATGTTGAAGAACAAATCTGCAGGGAAATTACAGAGAGATGCAAACATTATAGAGTAGTTATAATGGGGGGCTTTAATTACCCGAATTAGACAGGGACAGGGGTAGTGTAAAGGCAGAGATGGGCAAGATTCCTAAATTGTGTTCAGGAGAATTTTCTACAGCAGTACGAGTGCAGCCCAACAAGAAAGGGGGCACTGCTAGACCTGGTTCTTGGAAATGAGGTGGGGCAAGTAGATCAAGTGTCAATGGGGGAGCATTTAGGACACAGTGATCATTGTATCATAAAGTTTAGGTATGCTGGTAGAAAAGAGCAATGTGCAATTCAGAGTAAAAATAAATAATTGAAGGGGCGCCGACTTCAATGGGGCAAGAACGGAGTTGGGCCATATGGACTGGAACCAAAGGTTGGCAGGAAAAGCTGGAGCTGAACAATGGGCTGCCTTCAAAGGAGAAATGGTTTGGACACAGTCAAGGTATATTCCTTTGACAGGAAAAGGTAGGACAAACAAATCCAGAGCTCCCTGGATAAACAAGGAGATTGAAATTAAGATAAAGAAGAGGAACTGAGCTTATTTCAGGTGTCAGGTAGAAAATACAATTGAGAATCAGGAGAAATACAGAAGGTTCAGGGGGAGGTGAAAAAGCAAATAAGAGAGGCCAAGAGGGATTATGAGAAAAGACAGGCAGCCAATATAATGGGGAATCCCCAACTTTTCTATCGGCACATAAATAGCAAAAAGGTGGTAAAAGGAGGAGTAGAACCGATTAGGGACTAAAAAGGGAATTAACACATGGATGAAGGGGCCGTAGCTGAGGTATTAAATGAATACTTTGCATCCGTCTTTACCAAGGAGGTAGATTCTACCCAGGCCATTGTGATAGACGAGGAATTTCTGTCACTAGAAGGATTCAAAATTGGTAAGGGGAAGTGCTAAGTAAACTGTCAGGACTTATAATTGACAAGGGACTGGAACCGGGTGAGATGCATCCAAGGATATTGAAGGAAGTGAGAGTAGAAATTCCAGGGGTTCTGGCCATAATCGTTCAGTTTTCCAGAGACACAGGGGAGGTAGCAGAGGATTGAAGATTTGTAGACATAATGTCCTTGTTCAAAAAAGTTTCTAAGGTAAGCCCAGCAATTACAGAGCAGTCAGTGTAACTTAAATGGTGTGGAAGCTTCTAGAGAAAATTATTTGGGATAGAATTTGTAGTCTCAGGAAAAAGGTGGATTGATTAGCGAGAGACAGCATGGATTTGTAAAGGGGAAGTCGTGCTTAGCTAACTTGTTGGAGCTTTTTGAAGAGGTAACAGAGAGGGTTGATGAGGTAACAGAGAGGGTTGATGAGGGAACAGAGAGGGTTAATGAGGGAACAGAGAGGGTTGATGAGGGAACAGAGAGGGTTGATGAGGGAACAGAGAGGGTTGATGAGGTAACAGAGAGGGTTGATGGGGGAACAGAGAGGGTTAATGAGGGAACAGAGAGGGTTGATGAGGGAACAGTGAAGGTTGATGAGGGAACAGAGAGGGTTGCTGAGGTAACAGAGAGGGTTGAAGAGGTAACAGAGAGGGTTGATGAGGTAACAGAGCGGGTTGATGAGGTAACAGAGAGAGTTGAAGAGGTAACAGAGAGGGTTGATGAGGTAACAGAGAGGGTTGATGAGGTAACATAGAGGGTTGATGAGGGAACAGAGAGGGTTAATGAGGGAACAGAGAGGGTTGATGAGGGAACAGTGAAGGTTGATGAGGGAACAGAGAGGGTTGATGAGGTAACAGAGAGGGTTGATGAGGGAACAGAGAAGGTTGATGAGGGAACAGAGAGGGTTGATGACGTAACATAGAGGGTTGATGAGGGAACAGAGAGGGTTGATGAGGGAACAGCGAGGGTTGATGAGGGAACAGAGAAGGTTGATGAGGGAAATGCTATTGTTGTGGTGCACATGGATTTTCCCTCTGTCCCGTCCTCTCTCCTAAACGACATAGCTGCTAGACTATGAGTATTTTTGTATATTTATTTGTGTGTATGCTTGTGTGTTCATTATATTTTTTGGTATTTCTGTGTATATGTATGAACATTGTCTTTTTGTATATTTGTGTGTATGTCTTGTGTGTACATTGTATTTTTTGGCCGTAGACCTGACTCTCGGATGGTATGTTGCCTTCCTAGTGCCAGGGTCAAGGATGTCACAGAGCGACTGCAGGACATTCTTCTGGGGGAGGGTGAGCAGTCAGAAGTCATGGTCCACATTGGTAGCAATGACTTAGGTAGGAAGGGGGATGTGGTCCCGTGTTCAGAATTTAGGGAGAGACGTAGAATATTAGTAAGCAAGGCCTCTAATGTAGTAATCTCCGTATTGCTCCCAGTGCCATGTGCCGATGAGTACAGAAATAGGAGGATAAGGCAGATGAATACATGGCTGGAAAGATGGTTCAGGTGGGAGCGCTTTAGATTCCTGGGACACTGGGACTGGCTCTGGGGGAGATGGCACCTGTATAAGCTGGACGGGTTGCACCTGAACAGAGCCTGGACTGAGTTCCTTGCAGGTCTTTTGCTCATGCTGTTGGGAGGGCTTTTACCTAACTCGGCACGGGTGTGGGAATCAGGGGAGAATATGAGAGAGGAATACCAGGGTGCACAAAACACCGGGAGAGACAGATAGCACGAGTATAGAGAATAGTGTGTTAATAGGTGGAGTCAGAGTAAGGGAGAAAGTCATGAAGTCTAAATCAGGGTGACACTGCATGTATGTGAATGCATGGAGTGTAGTAAATACGATAGGGACCTTACAGGTGCAGGTTGCCATGTGGAATATATGATGTTGTGGCGATAACAGAGACCTGGTTCAATGAAGGGCAGGACTGGGTGTTAAATATTCCTGAGTACAAGGTGTTCAGAAGGGATAGGAAATGAAGGAAAGGAGGAGGGGTGGTGGTATTGGTTAAGGAGAGCATTGCAGTGCTGGAGAAAGAGGATGTCGCAGAGGGGTCAAGGACAGAATGTATATGGCTAGAGCTAAGGAACACAAAGTGTGCAATTATATTGCTTGGTGCAGTCTATAGGCCGCCAAATAGTGAGAAGGACGATGAAGAACAAATCTGCAGGGAAATTACAGAGAGATGAAAATATTAAAGAGTAGTTATAATGGGGGACTTTCATTACCCGAATTAGGCAGGGACAGAGGTAGTGTAAAGGCAGAGACAGGCAAGTGTCCTAAATTGTGTTCAGGAGAATTTTCTACAGCAGTACGTGTGCAGTCCACCAAGGAAGGAGGCACTGCTAGACCTGGTTCTTGGAACTGAGGTGGGCCAAGTAGATCAAGTGTCAGTGGGGGAGCATTTAGAAGACAGTGATCATTGTATCATAAAGTTTAGAGATGCCGGTAGAAAAGGGAAATGTGCAATTCAGGGTAAAAATAAATAACTGAAGGAGCGCCGACTTCAATGGGGCAAGAACGGAATTGGGCTATATAGACTGGAACCAAAGGTTGGCAGGAAAAGCTGGAGCTGAACAATGGGCTGCCTTCCAAGGAAAATAGGTTCAGACACAGTCAAGGTATATTCCATCGACAGGGAAAGGTAGGACAAACAAATCCAAAGCTCCCTGGATAAAAAAGAAGATTGAAATTAAGATAAAGAAGAGGAACTGTACTTATTTCAGGTGTCAGGTAAAAAATACACTTGAGAATCAAGAGGAATACAGAAGGTTCAGGGGGGAGGTGAAAATGCAAATAAGAGAAGCAAAGAGGGATTATGAGAAAAGACAGGCAGCCAATATAACGGGGAATCCCAAACTTTTCTATTGGCACATAAATAGCAAAAAGGTGGTAAAAGGAGGAGTAGGGCCTATTAGGGACCAAAAAGGGAATTAACACATGGGTGAAGGGGCCGTAGCTGAGGTATTAAATGAATACTTTGCATCCGTCTTTACCAAGGAGGTAGATTCTACCCAGGCCAATGTGATAAATGAGGAAACTCTGTCACTAGAAGGGTTCAAAATGGATAAGGGGAAGTGCTCAATAAACTGTCAGTACTTAAAATTGACAAGGTACTGGGACCGCGTAAGAAGCATCCAAGGATATTGAAGGAAGTGAGAGTAGAAATTCCAGGGGTTCTGGCCATAATCTTTCAGTTTTCCAGAGACACAGGGGAGGTAGCAGAGGATTGGAGAATTGTAGACATAATGTCCTTGTTCAAAAAAGTTTCTAAGGATAAGCCCAGCAATTACAGAGCAGTCAGTTTAACTTCAATGGTGTGGAAGCTTCTAGAGAAAATTATTTGGGATAGAATTAGTAGTCCCAGGAAAAAGCTAGATTGATTTGGCAGAGCCAGCATGGATTTGTAAAAGGGAAGTCGAGCTTAGCTAACTTGCTGGAGTTTTTTGATGAGGTAACAGAGAGGGTTGATGAGGTAACAGAGAGGGTTGATGAGGTAACAGAGAGGGTTGATGAGGTAACAGAGAGGGTTGATGAGGTAACAGAGTGGGTTGATGAGGGTAATGCTGTAGATGTGATGCACATGGACTTTCCCTCTCTCCCCTCCTCTCTTCCTAAACGACATAGCTGCTGGACTATGAGTATTTTTGCATATTTATTTGTGTGTATGTCTTGTGAGTTCTTTGTATTTTTTGGTATTTCTGTGTATATGTATGAACATTGTATTTTTGTATATTTATTTGTGTGTGTGTCTTGTGTGTACATTGTATTTTTTCGCCGTAGACCTGACTCTCGGATGGTAAGTTGTCTTCCTAGTGCCAGGGTCAAGGATGTCACAGAGCGACTGCAGGACATTCTTCTGGGGCAGGGTGATCAGTCAGAAGTCATGGTCCACATTGGTAGCAATGAATTAGGTAGGAAGGGGGATGTGGTCCCGTGATCAGAATTTATGGAGCGAGGTAGAAAATTAGCAAGCAAGGCCTCTAATGTAGTAATCTCCGTATTACTCCCAGTGCCATGTGCCGATGAGTACAGAAATAGGAGGATAAGGCAGATGAATACGTGGCTGGAAAGATGGTGCAGGAGGGAGCGCTTTAGATTCCTGGGACACTGGGACTGGCTCTGGGGAAGATGACACCTGTATAAGCTGGACGGGTTGCACCTGAACAGAGCCTGGACTGAGTTCCTTGCGGGGTCTTTTTCCCCCTGGGAGGGAGGGATTTTACCTAACTCGGCACGGGTGTGGGAACCAGGAGAGAATATGAGAGAGGAATACCAAGGTGCACAAAATACTGGGACAGACAGATAGCACGAGTATAGAGAATAGTGTGTTAATAGGTGGAGTCAGAGTCAGGGAGAAAGTCATGAAGTCTAAATCAGGGTGACACTGCATGTATGTGAATGCATGGAGTGTAGTAAATACGATAGGGACCTTGCAGGTGCAGGTTGTCATGTGGAATATATGATGTTGTGGCAATAACAGAGACCTGGGTAGGACTGGGTGTTAAATATTCCTGAGTACAAGGTGTTCAGAAGAGATAGGAAAGGAAGGAAAGGAGAACAGGTGGCGGTATTGGTTAAGGAGAGCTTTGCAGTGCTGGAGAAAGAGGATGTCCCAGATGGTTCAATGACAGAATCTATATGGCTAGAGCTAAGGAACAAAATGTGTGCAATTATATTGCTCGGTGTAGTCTATAGGCCGCCAAATAGTGAGAAGGACATGGAAGAACAAATCTGCAGGGAAGTTACAGAGAGATTCAAACATTATAGAGTAGTTATAATGGGAAACTTTAATTACCCGAATTAGACAGGGACAGGGGTATTGTAAAGGCAGAGATGGGCAAGATTCCTAGATTGTGTTCAGGAGAATTTTCTACAGCAGTACGTGTGCAGCCCAACAAGAAAGGGGGCACTGCTAGACCTGGTTCTTGGAAATGAGGTGGGCCAAGTAGATCAAGTGTCAGTGGGGGAGCATTAAGGAGACAGTGATCATTGTATCATAAAGTTTAGGTATGCTGGTAGAAAAGGGAAATGTGCAATTCAGAGTAAAAATAAATAACTGAAGGGGTCCCGACTTCAATGGGGCAAGAACGGAGTTGGGCCAAATAGTCTGGAACCAAATGTTGGCAGGAAAAGCTAGAGCTGAACAATGGGCTGTCTTCAAAGGAGAAATGGTTCAGACACAGTCAAGGTATATTCCATCGACAGGGAAAGGTAGGACAAACAAATCCAGAACTCCCTGGATAAAAAAGGAGATTGAAATTAAGATAAAGAAGAAGAACTGTACTTATATCAGGTGTCAGGTAGAAAATACAATTGAGAATCAAGAGGAATACAGAATGTTCAGGGGGGTGGTGAAAAAGCAAATAAGAGAAGCAAAGAGGGATTATGAGAAAAGACTGGCAGTCAACATAATGGGGAATCCCAAACTTTTCTCTTGGCACATAAATAGCAAAAAAGGTGCTAAAAGGAGGAGTAGGGCCGATTAGTGACCAAAAAGGGAATTTACACATGGGTGAAGGGGCCGTAGCTGAGGTATTAAATGAATACTTTGCATCAGTCTTTACCAAGGAGGTAGATTCGACCCAAGCCATTGTGATAGATGAGGAAACTCTGTCACTAGAAGGGTTCAAAATGGATAAGGGGAAGTTCTACATAAACTGTCAGTACTTATAATTGACAAGGCACTGGGACCGGGTGAGATGCATCCAAGGATATTGAAGGAAGTGAGAGTAGAAATTCCAGGGGTTCTGGCCATAATCTTTCAGTTTTCCAGAGACACAGGGGAGGTAGCAGAGGATTGGAGATTTGTAGACATAATGTCCTTGTTCAAAAAAGTTTCTAAGGATAAGCCCAGCAATTACAGACTAGTCAGTTTAACTTCAGTGGTGTGGAAGCTTCTAGAGAAAATTTTTGGGGTAGAATTAGTAGTCTCAGGAAAATGATGGATTGATTAGCGAGAGACAACATGGATTTGTAAAGGGGAAATCATGCTTAGCTAACTTGCTGGAGTTTTTTGAAGAGGTAACAGAGAGGGTTGATGAGGGAACAGAGAGGGTTGATGAGGTAACAGAGAGGGTTGATGAGGGAACAGAGAGGGTTGATGGGGGAACAGAGAGGGTTGATGAGGGAACAGAGAGGGTTGAAATGGGAAATGCTTTTGATGTGGTGAACATGGAATTTCCTTCTCTCCCGTCCTCTCTCCTAAAGGACATAGCTGCTAGACTATGAGTATTTTTGTGTATTTATTTGTGTGTATGTCCTGTGTGTACATTGTATTTTTTTGGCCGTAGACCTGACTCTCGGATGGTAAGTTGTCTTCCTAGTGCCAGGGTCAAGGATATCACAGAGCGACTGCAGGACATTCTTCTGGGGGAGGGTGAGTAGTCAGAAGTCATGGTCCACATTGGTACCCATGACTTAGGTAGGAAGGGGGATGTGGTCCCGTGATCAGAATTTAGGGAGCATGGTAGAAAATTAGCAAGCAAGGCCTCTAATGTAGTAATCTCCGTATTGCTCCCAGTGCCATGTGCCGATGAGTACAGAAATAGGAGGATAAGGCAGATGAATACGTGGCTGGAAAGATGGTGCAGGAGGGAGCGCTTTAGATTCCTGGGACACTGGGACTGGCTCTGGGGAAGATGGCACCTGTATAAGCTGGACGGGTTGCACCTGAACAGAGCCTGGACTGAGTTCCTTGCGGGTCTTTTGCTGGTGCTGTTGGGAGGGTTTTTAACTAACTCGGCACGGGTGTGGGAATCAGGGGAGAATATGAGAGAGGAATACCAGGGTGCACAAAACACTGGGACAGACAGATAGCACGAGTGTAGAGAATAGTGTGTTAATAGGTGGAGTCAGAGTAAGGGAGAAAGTCATGAAGTCTAAATCAGGGTGACACTGCATGTATGTGAATGCATGGAGTGTAGTAAATACGATAGGGACCTTACAGGTGCAGGTTGTCATGTGGAAAATATGATGTTGTGGCGATAACAGAGACCTGGTTCAATGAAGGGCAGGACTGGGTGTTAAATATTCCTGAGTACAAGGTGTTCAGAAGAGATAGGAAAGGAAGGAAAGGAGGAGGGGTGGTGCTATTGGTTAAGGAGAGCATTGCAGTGCTGGAGAAAGAGGATGTCCCAGAGGGGTCAAGGACAGAATCTATATGTCTAGAGCTCACGAACACAAATTGTGCAATTATATTGCTCGGTGTAGTCTATAGGCCGCCAAATAGTGAGAAGAACGTTGAAGTACAAATCTGCAGGGAAATTACAGAGAGATGCAAACATTTTAGAGTAGTTATAATGGGGGACTTTAATTACCCGAACTAGACAGGGACAGAGGTAGTGTAAAGGCAGAGATGGGCAAGATTGCTAGATTGTGTTCAGGAGAATTTTCTACAGCAGTACATGTGCAGCCCAACAAGAAAGGGGGCACTGCTAGACCTGGTTCTTGGAAATGAGGTGGGCCAAGTAGATCAGGTGTCAGTGCGGGAGTATTAAGGAGACAGTGATCATTGTATCATAAAGTTTAGGTAAGCTGGTAGAAAAGGGAAATGTGCAATTCAGAGTAAAAATAATTAACTGAAGGAGCGCCAACTTCAATGGGGCAAGAACGGAATTGGGCTATATAGACTGGAACCAAAGGTTGGCAGGAAAAGCTGGAGCTGAACAATGGGCTGCCTTCCAAGGAAAATAGGTTCAGACACAGTCAAGGTATATTCCATCGACAGGGAAAGGTAGGACAAACAAATCCAGAGATCCCAGGATAAAAAAGGAGATAGAAATTAAGATAAAGGTGAAGAACTGTGCTTATATCAGGTGTCAGGTAGAAAACACAATTGAGAATCAAGAGGAATACAGAATGTTCAGGGGCGTGGTGAAAAAGCAAATAAGAGAAGCAAAGAGGGATTATGAGAAAAGACTGGCAGCCAACATAACGGGGAATCCCCATCTTTTCTCTTGGCACATAAATAGCAAAAAGGTGGTAAAAGGAGGAGTAGTGCCGATTAGTGACCAAAAAGGGAATTAACACATGGGTGAAGGGGCCGTAGCTGAGGTATTAAATGAATACTTTGCATCAGTCTTTACCAAGGAGGTAGATACTACCCAGGCCATTGTGATAGATGAGGAAACTCTGTCACTAGAAGGGTTCAAAATGGATAAGGGGAAGTGCTAAATAAACTGTCAGTACTTATAATTGACAAGACTCTGGGACCGGGTGAGATGCATCCAAGGATATTGAAGGAAGTGAGAGTAGAAATTCCAGGGGCACTGGCCATAATCTTTCAGTTTTCCAGAGACGCAGGGGAGGTAGCAGAGGATTGGAGATTTGTAGACATAATGTCCTTGTTCAAAAAGTTTCTAAGGATAAGCCCAGCAATTACAGACTAGTCAGTTTAACTTCAGTGGTGTGGAAGCTTCTAGAGAAAATTTTTGGGGTAGAATTAGTAGTCTCAGGAAAATGATGGATTGATTAGCGAGAGACAGCATGGATTTGTAAAGGGGAAATCATGCTTAGCTGACTTGCTGGAGTTTTTTGAAGAGGTAACAGAGAGGGTTGATGAGGTAACAGAGAGGGTTGATGAGGTAACAGAGAGGGTTGATGAGGGAACAGAGAGGGTTGATGAGGGAACAGAGAGGGTTGATGAGGTAACAGAGAGGGTTGATGAGGGTAATGCTGTTGACGTGATGCACATGGACTTTCCCTCTCTCCCCTCCTCTCTCCTAAACGACATAGCTGCTGGACTATGAGTATTTTTGCATACTTATTTGTGTGTATGTCTTGTGTGTGGATTGAAATTTTTGATATTTCTGTGTATTATGTGAACATTCTTTTTTTTGACAGAGTCAGGGAGAAAGTCATGAAGTCTAAATCAGGGTGACACTGCATGTATGTGAATGCAAGGAGTGTAGTAAATACGATAGGGACCTTACAGGTGCAGGTTGTCATGTGGAATATATGATGATGTGGCAATAACAGAGACCTGGTTCAATGAAGGGCAGGACTGGGTGTTAAATATTCCTGAGTACAAGGTGTTCAGAAGAGATAGGAAAGGAAGGAAAGGAGAACAGGTGGCGGTATTGGTTAAGGAGAGCTTTGCAGTGCTGGAGAAAGAGGATGTCCCAGATGGTTCAATGACAGAATCTATATGGCTAGAGCTAAGGAACAAAATGTGTGCAATTATATTGCTCGGTGTAGTCTATAGGCCGCCAAATAGTGAGAAGAACGTTGAAGTACAAATCTGCAGGGAAATTACAGAGAGATGCAAACATTTTAGAGTAGTTATAATGGGGGACTTTAATTACCCGAACTAGACAGGGACAGAGGTAGTGTAAAGGCAGAGATGGGCAAGATTGCTAGATTGTGTTCAGGAGAATTTTCTACAGCAGTACATGTGCAGCCCAACAAGAAAGGGGGCACTGCTAGACCTGGTTCTTGGAAATGAGGTGGGCCAAGTAGATCAGGTGTCAGTGCGGGAGTATTAAGGAGACAGTGATCATTGTATCATAAAGTTTAGGTAAGCTGGTAGAAAAGGGAAATGTGCAATTCAGAGTAAAAATAATTAACCGAAGGAGCGCCAACTTCAATGGGGCAAGAACGGAATTGGGCTATATAGACTGGAACCAAAGGTTGGCAGGAAAAGCTGGAGCTGAACAATGGGCTGCCTTCCAAGGAAAATAGGTTCAGACGCAGTCAAGGTATATTCCATCGACAGGGAAAGGTAGGACAAACAAATCCAGAGATCCCAGGATAAAAAAGGAGATAGAAATTAAGATAAAGGTGAAGAACTGTGCTTATATCAGGTGTCAGGTAGAAAACACAATTGAGAATCAAGAGGAATACAGAATGTTCAGGGGCGTGGTGAAAAAGCAAATAAGAGAAGCAAAGAGGGATTATGAGAAAAGACTGGCAGCCAACATAACGGGGAATCCCCATCTTTTCTCTTGGCACATAAATAGCAAAAAGGTGGTAAAAGGAGGAGTAGTGCCGATTAGTGACCAAAAAGGGAATTAACACATGGGTGAAGGGGCCGTAGCTGAGGTATTAAATGAATACTTTGCATCAGTCTTTACCAAGGAGGTAGATACTACCCAGGCCATTGTGATAGATGAGGAAACTCTGTCACTAGAAGGGTTCAAAATGGATAAGGGGAAGTGCTAAATAAACTGTCAGTACTTATAATTGACAAGACTCTGGGACCGGGTGAGATGCATCCAAGGATATTGAAGGAAGTGAGAGTAGAAATTCCAGGGGCACTGGCCATAATCTTTCAGTTTTCCAGAGACGCAGGGGAGGTAGCAGAGGATTGGAGATTTGTAGACATGATGTCCTTGTTCAAAAAGTTTCTAAGGATAAGCCCAGCAATTACAGACTAGTCAGTTTAACTTCAGTGGTGTGGAAGCTTCTAGAGAAAATTTTTGGGGTAGAATTAGTAGTCTCAGGAAAATGATGGATTGATTAGCGAGAGACAGCATGGATTTGTAAAGGGGAAATCATGCTTAGCTGACTTGCTGGAGTTTTTTGAAGAGGTAACAGAGAGGGTTGATGAGGGAACAGAGAGGGTTGATGAGGTAACAGAGAGGGTTGATGAGGGAACAGAGAGGGTTGATGAGGGAACAGAGAGGGTTGATGAGGTAACAGAGAGGGTTGATGAGGGTAATGCTGTTGACGTGATGCACATGGACTTTCCCTCTCTCCCCTCCTCTCTCCTAAACGACATAGCTGCTGGACTATGAGTATTTTTGCATACTTATTTGTGTGTATGTCTTGTGTGTGGATTGAAATTTTTGATATTTCTGTGTATTGTGTGAACATTCTTTTTTTTGACAGAGTCAGGGAGAAAGTCATGAAGTCTAAATCAGGGTGACACTGCATGTATGTGAATGCAAGGAGTGTAGTAAATACGATAGGGACCTTACAGGTGCAGGTTGTCATGTGGAATATATGATGATGTGGCAATAACAGAGACCTGGTTCAATGAAGGGCAGGACTGGGTGTTAAATATTCCTGAGTACAAGGTGTTCAGAAGAGATAGGAAAGGAAGGAAAGGAGAACAGGTGGCGGTATTGGTTAAGGAGAGCTTTGCAGTGCTGGAGAAAGAGGATGTCCCAGATGGTTCAATGACAGAATCTATATGGCTAGAGCTAAGGAACAAAATGTGTGCAATTATATTGCTCGGTGTAGTCTATAGGCCGCCAAATAGTGAGAAGGACATGGAAGAACAAATCTGCAGGGAAGTTACAGAGAGATTCAAACATTATAGAGTAGTTATAATGGGGAACTTTAATTACCCGAATTAGACAGGGACAGGGGTATTGTAAAGGCAGAGATGGGCAAGATTCCTAGATTGTGTTCAGGAGAATTTTCTACAGCAGTACGTGTGCAGCCCAACAAGAAAGGGGGCACTGCTAGACCTGGTTCTTGGAAATGAGGTGGGCCAAGTAGATCAAGTGTCAGTGGGGGAGCATTAAGGAGACAGTGATCATTGTATCATAAAGTTTAGGTATGCTGGTAGAAAAGGGAAATGTGCAATTCAGAGTAAAAATAAATAACTGAAGGGGTCCCGACTTCAATGGGGCAAGAACGGAGTTGGGCCAAATAGTCTGGAACCAAATGTTGGCAGGAAAAGCTAGAGCTGAACAATGGGCTGTCTTCAAAGGAGAAATGGTTCAGACACAGTCAAGGTATATTCCATTGACAGGGAAAGGTAGGACAAACAAATCCAGAACTCCCTGGATAAAAAAGGAGATTGAAATTAAGATAAAGAAGAAGAACTGTACTTATATCAGGTGTCAGGTAGAAAATACAATTGAGAATCAAGAGGAATACAGAATGTTCAGGGGGGTGGTGAAAAAGCAAATAAGAGAAGCAAAGAGGGATTATGAGAAAAGACTGGCAGTCAACATAATGGGGAATCCCAAACTTTTCTCTTGGCACATAAATAGCAAAAAAGGTGCTAAAAGGAGGAGTAGGGCCGATTAGTGACCAAAAAGGGAATTTACACATGGGTGAAGGGGCCGTAGCTGAGGTATTAAATGAATACTTTGCATCAGTCTTTACCAAGGAGGTAGATTCGACCCAAGCCATTGTGATAGATGAGGAAACTCTGTCACTAGAAGGGTTCAAAATGGATAAGGGGAAGTTCTACATAAACTGTCAGTACTTATAATTGACAAGGCACTGGGACCGGGTGAGATGCATCCAAGGATATTGAAGGAAGTGAGAGTAGAAATTCCAGGGGTTCTGGCCATAATCTTTCAGTTTTCCAGAGACACAGGGGAGGTAGCAGAGGATTGGAGATTTGTAGACATAATGTCCTTGTTCAAAAAAGTTTCTAAGGATAAGCCCAGCAATTACAGACTAGTCAGTTTAACTTCAGTGGTGTGGAAGCTTCTAGAGAAAATTTTTGGGGTAGAATTAGTAGTCTCAGGAAAATGATGGATTGATTAGCGAGAGACAACATGGATTTGTAAAGGGGAAATCATGCTTAGCTAACTTGCTGGAGTTTTTTGAAGAGGTAACAGAGAGGGTTGATGAGGGAACAGAGAGGGTTGATGAGGTAACAGAGAGGGTTGATGAGGTAACAGAGAGGGTTGATGAGGGAACAGAGAGGGTTGATGGGGGAACAGAGAGGGTTGATGAGGGAACAGAGAGGGTTGAAATGGGAAATGCTTTTGATGTGGTGAACATGGAATTTCCTTCTCTCCCGTCCTCTCTCCTAAAGGACATAGCTGCTAGACTATGAGTATTTTTGTGTATTTATTTGTGTGTATGTCCTGTGTGTACATTGTATTTTTTTGGCCGTAGACCTGACTCTCGGATGGTAAGTTGTCTTCCTAGTGCCAGGGTCAAGGATATCACAGAGCGACTGCAGGACATTCTTCTGGGGGAGGGTGAGTAGTCAGAAGTCATGGTCCACATTGGTACCCATGACTTAGGTAGGAAGGGGGATGTGGTCCCGTGATCAGAATTTAGGGAGCATGGTAGAAAATTAGCAAGCAAGGCCTCTAATGTAGTAATCTCCGTATTGCTCCCAGTGCCATGTGCCGATGAGTACAGAAATAGGAGGATAAGGCAGATGAATACGTGGCTGGAAAGATGGTGCAGGAGGGAGCGCTTTAGATTCCTGGGACACTGGGACTGGCTCTGGGGAAGATGGCACCTGTATAAGCTGGACGGGTTGCACCTGAACAGAGCCTGGACTGAGTTCCTTGCGGGTCTTTTGCTGGTGCTGTTGGGAGGGTTTTTAACTAACTCGGCACGGGTGTGGGAATCAGGGGAGAATATGAGAGAGGAATACCAGGGTGCACAAAACACTGGGACAGACAGATAGCACGAGTGTAGAGAATAGTGTGTTAATAGGTGGAGTCAGAGTAAGGGAGAAAGTCATGAAGTCTAAATCAGGGTGACACTGCATGTATGTGAATGCATGGAGTGTAGTAAATACGATAGGGACCTTACAGGTGCAGGTTGTCATGTGGAAAATATGATGTTGTGGCGATAACAGAGACCTGGTTCAATGAAGGGCAGGACTGGGTGTTAAATATTCCTGAGTACAAGGTGTTCAGAAGAGATAGGAAAGGAAGGAAAGGAGGAGGGGTGGTGCTATTGGTTAAGGAGAGCATTGCAGTGCTGGAGAAAGAGGATGTCCCAGAGGGGTCAAGGACAGAATCTATATGTCTAGAGCTCACGAACACAAATTGTGCAATTATATTGCTCGGTGTAGTCTATAGGCCGCCAAATAGTGAGAAGAACGTTGAAGTACAAATCTGCAGGGAAATTACAGAGAGATGCAAACATTTTAGAGTAGTTATAATGGGGGACTTTAATTACCCGAACTAGACAGGGACAGAGGTAGTGTAAAGGCAGAGATGGGCAAGATTGCTAGATTGTGTTCAGGAGAATTTTCTACAGCAGTACATGTGCAGCCCAACAAGAAAGGGGGCACTGCTAGACCTGGTTCTTGGAAATGAGGTGGGCCAAGTAGATCAGGTGTCAGTGCGGGAGTATTAAGGAGACAGTGATCATTGTATCATAAAGTTTAGGTAAGCTGGTAGAAAAGGGAAATGTGCAATTCAGAGTAAAAATAATTAACTGAAGGAGCGCCAACTTCAATGGGGCAAGAACGGAATTGGGCTATATAGACTGGAACCAAAGGTTGGCAGGAAAAGCTGGAGCTGAACAATGGGCTGCCTTCCAAGGAAAATAGGTTCAGACACAGTCAAGGTATATTCCATCGACAGGGAAAGGTAGGACAAACAAATCCAGAGATCCCAGGATAAAAAAGGAGATAGAAATTAAGATAAAGGTGAAGAACTGTGCTTATATCAGGTGTCAGGTAGAAAACACAATTGAGAATCAAGAGGAATACAGAATGTTCAGGGGCGTGGTGAAAAAGCAAATAAGAGAAGCAAAGAGGGATTATGAGAAAAGACTGGCAGCCAACATAACGGGGAATCCCCATCTTTTCTCTTGGCACATAAATAGCAAAAAGGTGGTAAAAGGAGGAGTAGTGCCGATTAGTGACCAAAAAGGGAATTAACACATGGGTGAAGGGGCCGTAGCTGAGGTATTAAATGAATACTTTGCATCAGTCTTTACCAAGGAGGTAGATACTACCCAGGCCATTGTGATAGATGAGGAAACTCTGTCACTAGAAGGGTTCAAAATGGATAAGGGGAAGTGCTAAATAAACTGTCAGTACTTATAATTGACAAGACTCTGGGACCGGGTGAGATGCATCCAAGGATATTGAAGGAAGTGAGAGTAGAAATTCCAGGGGCACTGGCCATAATCTTTCAGTTTTCCAGAGACGCAGGGGAGGTAGCAGAGGATTGGAGATTTGTAGACATAATGTCCTTGTTCAAAAAGTTTCTAAGGATAAGCCCAGCAATTACAGACTAGTCAGTTTAACTTCAGTGGTGTGGAAGCTTCTAGAGAAAATTTTTGGGGTAGAATTAGTAGTCTCAGGAAAATGATGGATTGATTAGCGAGAGACAGCATGGATTTGTAAAGGGGAAATCATGCTTAGCTGACTTGCTGGAGTTTTTTGAAGAGGTAACAGAGAGGGTTGATGAGGTAACAGAGAGGGTTGATGAGGTAACAGAGAGGGTTGATGAGGGAACAGAGAGGGTTGATGAGGGAACAGAGAGGGTTGATGAGGTAACAGAGAGGGTTGATGAGGGTAATGCTGTTGACGTGATGCACATGGACTTTCCCTCTCTCCCCTCCTCTCTCCTAAACGACATAGCTGCTGGACTATGAGTATTTTTGCATACTTATTTGTGTGTATGTCTTGTGTGTGGATTGAAATTTTTGATATTTCTGTGTATTGTGTGAACATTCTTTTTTTTGACAGAGTCAGGGAGAAAGTCATGAAGTCTAAATCAGGGTGACACTGCATGTATGTGAATGCAAGGAGTGTAGTAAATACGATAGGGACCTTACAGGTGCAGGTTGTCATGTGGAATATATGATGATGTGGCAATAACAGAGACCTGGTTCAATGAAGGGCAGGACTGGGTGTTAAATATTCCTGAGTACAAGGTGTTCAGAAGAGATAGGAAAGGAAGGAAAGGAGAACAGGTGGCGGTATTGGTTAAGGAGAGCTTTGCAGTGCTGGAGAAAGAGGATGTCCCAGATGGTTCAATGACAGAATCTATATGGCTAGAGCTAAGGAACAAAATGTGTGCAATTATATTGCTCGGTGTAGTCTATAGGCCGCCAAATAGTGAGAAGAACGTTGAAGTACAAATCTGCAGGGAAATTACAGAGAGATGCAAACATTTTAGAGTAGTTATAATGGGGGACTTTAATTACCCGAACTAGACAGGGACAGAGGTAGTGTAAAGGCAGAGATGGGCAAGATTGCTAGATTGTGTTCAGGAGAATTTTCTACAGCAGTACATGTGCAGCCCAACAAGAAAGGGGGCACTGCTAGACCTGGTTCTTGGAAATGAGGTGGGCCAAGTAGATCAGGTGTCAGTGCGGGAGTATTAAGGAGACAGTGATCATTGTATCATAAAGTTTAGGTAAGCTGGTAGAAAAGGGAAATGTGCAATTCAGAGTAAAAATAATTAACCGAAGGAGCGCCAACTTCAATGGGGCAAGAACGGAATTGGGCTATATAGACTGGAACCAAAGGTTGGCAGGAAAAGCTGGAGCTGAACAATGGGCTGCCTTCCAAGGAAAATAGGTTCAGACGCAGTCAAGGTATATTCCATCGACAGGGAAAGGTAGGACAAACAAATCCAGAGATCCCAGGATAAAAAAGGAGATAGAAATTAAGATAAAGGTGAAGAACTGTGCTTATATCAGGTGTCAGGTAGAAAACACAATTGAGAATCAAGAGGAATACAGAATGTTCAGGGGCGTGGTGAAAAAGCAAATAAGAGAAGCAAAGAGGGATTATGAGAAAAGACTGGCAGCCAACATAACGGGGAATCCCCATCTTTTCTCTTGGCACATAAATAGCAAAAAGGTGGTAAAAGGAGGAGTAGTGCCGATTAGTGACCAAAAAGGGAATTAACACATGGGTGAAGGGGCCGTAGCTGAGGTATTAAATGAATACTTTGCATCAGTCTTTACCAAGGAGGTAGATACTACCCAGGCCATTGTGATAGATGAGGAAACTCTGTCACTAGAAGGGTTCAAAATGGATAAGGGGAAGTGCTAAATAAACTGTCAGTACTTATAATTGACAAGACTCTGGGACCGGGTGAGATGCATCCAAGGATATTGAAGGAAGTGAGAGTAGAAATTCCAGGGGCACTGGCCATAATCTTTCAGTTTTCCAGAGACGCAGGGGAGGTAGCAGAGGATTGGAGATTTGTAGACATAATGTCCTTGTTCAAAAAGTTTCTAAGGATAAGCCCAGCAATTACAGACTAGTCAGTTTAACTTCAGTGGTGTGGAAGCTTCTAGAGAAAATTTTTGGGGTAGAATTAGTAGTCTCAGGAAAATGATGGATTGATTAGCGAGAGACAGCATGGATTTGTAAAGGGGAAATCATGCTTAGCTGACTTGCTGGAGTTTTTTGAAGAGGTAACAGAGAGGGTTGATGAGGGAACAGAGAGGGTTGATGAGGTAACAGAGAGGGTTGATGAGGGAACAGAGAGGGTTGATGAGGGAACAGAGAGGGTTGATGAGGTAACAGAGAGGGTTGATGAGGGTAATGCTGTTGACGTGATGCACATGGACTTTCCCTCTCTCCCCTCCTCTCTCCTAAACGACATAGCTGCTGGACTATGAGTATTTTTGCATACTTATTTGTGTGTATGTCTTGTGTGTGGATTGAAATTTTTGATATTTCTGTGTATTGTGTGAACATTCTTTTTTTTGACAGAGTCAGGGAGAAAGTCATGAAGTCTAAATCAGGGTGACACTGCATGTATGTGAATGCAAGGAGTGTAGTAAATACGATAGGGACCTTACAGGTGCAGGTTGTCATGTGGAATATATGATGATGTGGCAATAACAGAGACCTGGTTCAATGAAGGGCAGGACTGGGTGTTAAATATTCCTGAGTACAAGGTGTTCAGAAGAGATAGGAAAGGAAGGAAAGGAGAACAGGTGGCGGTATTGGTTAAGGAGAGCTTTGCAGTGCTGGAGAAAGAGGATGTCCCAGATGGTTCAATGACAGAATCTATATGGCTAGAGCTAAGGAACAAAATGTGTGCAATTATATTGCTCGGTGTAGTCTATAGGCCGCCAAATAGTGAGAAGGACATGGAAGAACAAATCTGCAGGGAAGTTACAGAGAGATTCAAACATTATAGAGTAGTTATAATGGGGAACTTTAATTACCCGAATTAGACAGGGACAGGGGTATTGTAAAGGCAGAGATGGGCAAGATTCCTAGATTGTGTTCAGGAGAATTTTCTACAGCAGTACGTGTGCAGCCCAACAAGAAAGGGGGCACTGCTAGACCTGGTTCTTGGAAATGAGGTGGGCCAAGTAGATCAAGTGTCAGTGGGGGAGCATTAAGGAGACAGTGATCATTGTATCATAAAGTTTAGGTATGCTGGTAGAAAAGGGAAATGTGCAATTCAGAGTAAAAATAAATAACTGAAGGGGTCCCGACTTCAATGGGGCAAGAACGGAGTTGGGCCAAATAGTCTGGAACCAAATGTTGGCAGGAAAAGCTAGAGCTGAACAATGGGCTGTCTTCAAAGGAGAAATGGTTCAGACACAGTCAAGGTATATTCCATTGACAGGGAAAGGTAGGACAAACAAATCCAGAACTCCCTGGATAAAAAAGGAGATTGAAATTAAGATAAAGAAGAAGAACTGTACTTATATCAGGTGTCAGGTAGAAAATACAATTGAGAATCAAGAGGAATACAGAATGTTCAGGGGGGTGGTGAAAAAGCAAATAAGAGAAGCAAAGAGGGATTATGAGAAAAGACTGGCAGTCAACATAATGGGGAATCCCAAACTTTTCTCTTGGCACATAAATAGCAAAAAAGGTGCTAAAAGGAGGAGTAGGGCCGATTAGTGACCAAAAAGGGAATTTACACATGGGTGAAGGGGCCGTAGCTGAGGTATTAAATGAATACTTTGCATCAGTCTTTACCAAGGAGGTAGATTCGACCCAAGCCATTGTGATAGATGAGGAAACTCTGTCACTAGAAGGGTTCAAAATGGATAAGGGGAAGTTCTACATAAACTGTCAGTACTTATAATTGACAAGGCACTGGGACCGGGTGAGATGCATCCAAGGATATTGAAGGAAGTGAGAGTAGAAATTCCAGGGGTTCTGGCCATAATCTTTCAGTTTTCCAGAGACACAGGGGAGGTAGCAGAGGATTGGAGATTTGTAGACATAATGTCCTTGTTCAAAAAAGTTTCTAAGGATAAGCCCAGCAATTACAGACTAGTCAGTTTAACTTCAGTGGTGTGGAAGCTTCTAGAGAAAATTTTTGGGGTAGAATTAGTAGTCTCAGGAAAATGATGGATTGATTAGCGAGAGACAACATGGATTTGTAAAGGGGAAATCATGCTTAGCTAACTTGCTGGAGTTTTTTGAAGAGGTAACAGAGAGGGTTGATGAGGGAACAGAGAGGGTTGATGAGGTAACAGAGAGGGTTGATGAGGTAACAGAGAGGGTTGATGAGGGAACAGAGAGGGTTGATGGGGGAACAGAGAGGGTTGATGAGGGAACAGAGAGGGTTGAAATGGGAAATGCTTTTGATGTGGTGAACATGGAATTTCCTTCTCTCCCGTCCTCTCTCCTAAAGGACATAGCTGCTAGACTATGAGTATTTTTGTGTATTTATTTGTGTGTATGTCCTGTGTGTACATTGTATTTTTTTGGCCGTAGACCTGACTCTCGGATGGTAAGTTGTCTTCCTAGTGCCAGGGTCAAGGATATCACAGAGCGACTGCAGGACATTCTTCTGGGGGAGGGTGAGTAGTCAGAAGTCATGGTCCACATTGGTACCCATGACTTAGGTAGGAAGGGGGATGTGGTCCCGTGATCAGAATTTAGGGAGCGAGGTAGAAAATTAGCAAGCAAGGCCTCTAATGTAGTAATCTCCGTATTGCTCCCAGTGCCATGTGCCGATGAGTACAGAAATAGGAGGATAAGGCAGATGAATACGTGGCTGGAAAGATGGTGCAGGAGGGAGCGCTTTAGATTCCTGGGACACTGGGACTGGCTCTGGGGAAGATGGCACCTGTATAAGCTGGACGGGTTGCACCTGAACAGAGCCTGGACTGAGTTCCTTGCGGGTCTTTTGCTGGTGCTGTTGGGAGGGTTTTTAACTAACTCGGCACGGGTGTGGGAATCAGGGGAGAATATGAGAGAGGAATACCAGGGTGCACAAAACACTGGGACAGACAGATAGCACGAGTGTAGAGAATAGTGTGTTAATAGGTGGAGTCAGAGTAAGGGAGAAAGTCATGAAGTCTAAATCAGGGTGACACTGCATGTATGTGAATGCATGGAGTGTAGTAAATACGATAGGGACCTTACAGGTGCAGGTTGTCATGTGGAAAATATGATGTTGTGGCGATAACAGAGACCTGGTTCAATGAAGGGCAGGACTGGGTGTTAAATATTCCTGAGTACAAGGTGTTCAGAAGAGATAGGAAAGGAAGGAAAGGAGGAGGGGTGGTGCTATTGGTTAAGGAGAGCATTGCAGTGCTGGAGAAAGAGGATGTCCCAGAGGGGTCAAGGACAGAATCTATATGTCTAGAGCTCACGAACACAAATTGTGCAATTATATTGCTCGGTGTAGTCTATAGGCCGCCAAATAGTGAGAAGAACGTTGAAGTACAAATCTGCAGGGAAATTACAGAGAGATGCAAACATTTTAGAGTAGTTATAATGGGGGACTTTAATTACCCGAACTAGACAGGGACAGAGGTAGTGTAAAGGCAGAGATGGGCAAGATTGCTAGATTGTGTTCAGGAGAATTTTCTACAGCAGTACATGTGCAGCCCAACAAGAAAGGGGGCACTGCTAGACCTGGTTCTTGGAAATGAGGTGGGCCAAGTAGATCAGGTGTCAGTGCGGGAGTATTAAGGAGACAGTGATCATTGTATCATAAAGTTTAGGTAAGCTGGTAGAAAAGGGAAATGTGCAATTCAGAGTAAAAATAATTAACTGAAGGAGCGCCAACTTCAATGGGGCAAGAACGGAATTGGGCTATATAGACTGGAACCAAAGGTTGGCAGGAAAAGCTGGAGCTGAACAATGGGCTGCCTTCCAAGGAAAATAGGTTCAGACACAGTCAAGGTATATTCCATCGACAGGGAAAGGTAGGACAAACAAATCCAGAGATCCCGGGATAAAAAAGGAGATAGAAATTAAGATAAAGGTGAAGAACTGTGCTTATATCAGGTGTCAGGTAGAAAACACAATTGAGAATCAAGAGGAATACAGAATGTTCAGGGGCGTGGTGAAAAAGCAAATAAGAGAAGCAAAGAGGGATTATGAGAAAAGACTGGCAGCCAACATAACGGGGAATCCCCATCTTTTCTATTGGCACATAAATAGCAAAAAGGTGGTAAAAGGAGGAGTAGTGCCGATTAGTGACCAAAAAGGGAATTAACACATGGGCGAAGGGGCCGTAGCTGAGGTATTAAATGAATACTTTGCATCCGTCTTTACCAAGGAGGTAGATTCTACCCAGGCCATTGTGATAGATGAGGAAACTCTGTCACTAGAAGGGTTCAAAATGGATAAGGGGAAGTGCTAAATAAACTGTCAGTACTTATAATTGACAAGACACTGGGACCGGGTGAGATGCATCCAAGGATATTGAAGGAAGTGAGAGTAGAAATTCCAGGGGCACTGGCCATAAGCTTTCAGTTTTCCAGAGACGCAGGGGAGGTAGCAGAGGATTGGAGATTTGTAGACATAATGTCCTTGTTCAAAAAGTTTCTAAGGATAAGCCCAGCAATTACAGACTAGTCAGTTTAACTTCAGTGGTGTGGAAGCTTCTAGAGAAAATTTTTGGGGTAGAATTAGTAGTCTCAGGAAAATGATGGATTGATTAGCGAGAGACAGCATGGATTTGTAAAGGGGAAATCATGCTTAGCTGACTTGCTGGAGTTTTTTGAAGAGGTAACAGAGAGGGTTGATGAGGGAACAGAGAGGGTTGATGAGGTAACAGAGAGGGTTGATGAGGGAACAGAGAGGGTTGATGAGGGAACAGAGAGGGTTGATGAGGTAACAGAGAGGGTTGATGAGGGTAATGCTGTTGACGTGATGCACATGGACTTTCCCTCTCTCCCCTCCTCTCTCCTAAACGACATAGCTGCTGGACTATGAGTATTTTTGCATACTCATTTGTGTGTATGTCTTGTGTGTGGATTGTAATTTTTGATATTTCTGTGTATTGTGTGAACATTCTTTTTTTTGACAGAGTCAGGGAGAAAGTCATGAAGTCTAAATCAGGGTGACACTGCATGTATGTGAATGCATGGAGTGTAGTAAATACGATAGGGACCTTACAGGTGCAGGTTGTCATGTGGAATATATGATGTTGTGGCAATAACAGAGACCTGGTTCAATGAAGGGCAGGACTGGGTGTTAAATATTCCTGAGTACAAGGTGTTCAGAAGAGATAGGAAAGGAAGGAAAGGAGAACAGGTGGCGGTATTGGTTAAGGAGAGCTTTGCAGTGCTGGAGAAAGAGGATGTCCCAGATGGTTCAATGACAGAATCTATATGGCTAGAGCTAAGGAACAAAATGTGTGCAATTATATTGCTCGGTGTAGTCTATAGGCCGCCAAATAGTGAGAAGGACATGGAAGAACAAATCTGCAGGGAAGTTACAGAGAGATTCAAACATTATAGAGTAGTTATAATGGGGAACTTTAATTACCCGAATTAGACAGGGACAGGGGTATTGTAAAGGCAGAGATGGGCAAGATTCCTAGATTGTGTTCAGGAGAATTTTCTACAGCAGTACGTGTGCAGCCCAACAAGAAAGGGGGCACTGCTAGACCTGGTTCTTGGAAATGAGGTGGGCCAAGTAGATCAAGTGTCAGTGGGGGAGCATTAAGGAGACAGTGATCATTGTATCATAAAGTTTAGGTATGCTAGTAGAAAAGGGAAATGTGCAATTCAGAGTAAAAATAAATAACTGAAGGGGTCCCGACTTCAATGGGGCAAGAACGGAGTTGGGCCAAATAGACTGGAACCAAAGGTTGGCAGGAAAAGCTAGAGCTGAACAATGGGCTGTCTTCAAAGGAGAAATGGTTCAGACACAGTCAAGGTATATTCCATCGACAGGGAAAGGTAGGACAAACAAATCCAGAACTCCCTGGATAAAAAAGGAGATTGAAATTAAGATAAAGAAGAAGAACTGTACTTATATCAGGTGTCAGGTAGAAAATACAATTGAGAATCAAGAGGAATACAGAATGTTCAGGGGGGTGGTGAAAAAGCAAATAAGAGAAGCAAAGAGGGATTATGAGAAAAGACTGGCAGTCAACATAATGGGGAATCCCAAACTTTTCTCTTGGCACATAAATAGCAAAAAAGGTGCTAAAAGGAGGAGTAGGGCCGATTAGTGACCAAAAAGGGAATTTACACATGGGTGAAGGGGCCGTAGCTGAGGTATTAAATGAATACTTTGCATCAGTCTTTACCAAGGAGGTAGATTCGACCCAAGCCATTGTGATAGATGAGGAAACTCTGTCACTAGAAGGGTTCAAAATGGATAAGGGGAGGTTCTACATAAACTGTCAGTACTTATAATTGACAAGGCACTGGGACCGGGTGAGATGCATCCAAGGATATTGAAGGAAGTGAGAGTAGAAATTCCAGGGGTTCTGGCCATAATCTTTCAGTTTTCCAGAGACACAGGGGAGGTAGCAGAGGATTGGAGATTTGTAGACATAATGTCCTTGTTCAAAAAAGTTTCTAAGGATAAGCCCAGCAATTACAGACTAGTCAGTTTAACTTCAGTGGTGTGGAAGCTTCTAGAGAAAATTTTTGGGGTAGAATTAGTAGTCTCAGGAAAATGATGGATTGATTAGCGAGAGACAACATGGATTTGTAAAGGGGAAATCATGCTTAGCTAACTTGCTGGAGTTTTTTGAAGAGGTAACAGAGAGGGTTGATGAGGTAACAGAGAGGGTTGATGGGGGAACAGAGAGGGTTGATGAGGGAACAGAGAGGGTTGATGGGGGAACAGAGAGGGTTGATGAGGTAACAGAGAGGGTTGAAATGGGAAATGCTTTTGATGTGGTGAACATGGACTTTCCTTCTCTCCCGTCCTCTCTCCTAAAGGACATAGCTGCTAGACTATGAGTATTTTTGTGTATTTATTTGTGTGTATGTCTTGTGTGTACATTGTGTTTTTTTGTACTTCTGTGTATATGTATGAACATTGTATTTTTGTATGTTTATTTGTGTGTATGTCCTGTGTGTACATTGTATTTTTTTGGCCGTAGACCTGACTCTCGGATGGTAAGTTGTCTTCCTAGTGCCAGGGTCAAGGATATCACAGAGCGACTGCAGGACATTCTTCTGGGGGAGGGTGAGCAGTCAGAAGTCATGGTCCACATTGGTACCCATGACTTAGGTAGGAAGGGGGATGTGGTCCCGTGATCAGAATTTAGGGAGCGAGGTAGAAAATTAGCAAGCAAGGCCTCTAATGTAGTAATCTCCGTATTGCTCCCAGTGCCATGTGCCGATGAGTACAGAAATAGGAGGATAAGGCAGATGAATACGTGGCTGGAAAGATGGTGCAGGAGGGAGCGCTTTAGATTCCTGGGACACTGGGACTGGCTCTGGGGAAGATGGCACCTGTATAAGCTGGACGGGTTGCACCTGAACAGAGCCTGGACTGAGTTCCTTGCGGGTCTTTTGCTGGTGCTGTTGGGAGGGTTTTTAACTAACTCGGCACGGGTGTGGGAATCAGGGGAGAATATGAGAGAGGAATACCAGGGTGCACAAAACACTGGGACAGACAGATAGCACGAGTGTAGAGAATAGTGTGTTAATAGGTGGAGTCAGAGTAAGGGAGAAAGTCATGAAGTCTAAATCAGGGTGACACTGCATGTATGTGAATGCATGGAGTGTAGTAAATACGATAGGGACCTTACAGGTGCAGGTTGTCATGTGGAAAATATGATGTTGTGGCGATAACAGAGACCTGGTTCAATGAAGGGCAGGACTGGGTGTTAAATATTCCTGAGTACAAGGTGTTCAGAAGAGATAGGAAAGGAAGGAAAGGAGGAGGGGTGGTGCTATTGGTTAAGGAGAGCATTGCAGTGCTGGAGAAAGAGGATGTCCCAGAGGGGTCAAGGACAGAATCTATATGTCTAGAGCTCACGAACACAAATTGTGCAATTATATTGCTCGGTGTAGTCTATAGGCCGCCAAATAGTGAGAAGAACGTTGAAGTACAAATCTGCAGGGAAATTACAGAGAGATGCAAACATTTTAGAGTAGTTATAATGGGGGACTTTAATTACCCGAACTAGACAGGGACAGAGGTAGTGTAAAGGCAGAGATGGGCAAGATTGCTAGATTGTGTTCAGGAGAATTTTCTACAGCAGTACATGTGCAGCCCAACAAGAAAGGGGGCACTGCTAGACCTGGTTCTTGGAAATGAGGTGGGACAAGTTGATCAAGTGTCAGTGGGGGAGCATGTAGGAGACAGTGAGCATTGTATCATAAAGTTTAGGTATTCTGGTAGAAAAGGGCAATGTGCAATTCAGAGTAAAAATAATTAACTGAAGGAGCGCCGACTTCAATGGGGCAAGAACGGAATTGGGCTATATAGGCTGGAACCAAAGGTTGGCAGGAAAAGCTGGAGCTGAACAATGGGCTGACTTCAAAGGAGAAATGGTTCGGACACAGTCAAGGTATATTCCATCGACAGGGAAAGGTAGGAGAAAGAAATCCAGAGATCCCTGGATAAAAAGGGAGACAGAACTTAAGATAAAGATGAAGAACTGTGCTTATATCAGGTGTCAGGAAGAAAATACAATTGAGAATCAAGAGGAATCCAGAAGGTTCAGGGAGCAGGTGAAAAAGCAAATAAGAGAAGCAAAGAGGGACTATGAGAAAAGACTGGCAGCCAATATAACGGTGAATCCCCATCTTTTCTCTTGGCACATAAATAGCAAAAAGGTGGTAAAAGGAGGAGTAGAACCGATTAGGGACCAAAAAGGGAACTTACACATGGATGAAGGGGCCGTAGCTGAGGTATTAAATGAATACTTTGCATCCGTCTTTACCAAGGAGGTAGATACTACCCAGGCCATTGTGATAGATGAGGAAAGTGTCACTAGAAGGGTTCAAAATTGATAAGGGGAAGTGCTAAACAAACTGTCAGTACTTAAAATTGACAAGGCACTGGGACCGGGTGAGATGCATCCAAGGATATTGAAGGAAGTGAGAGTAGAAATTCCAGGGGCACTGGCCATAAGCTTTCAGTTTTCCAGAGACACAGGGGAGGTAGCAGAGGATTGGAGAATTGTAGACATAATGCCCTTGTTCAAAAAAGTTTCTAAGGATAAGCCCAGCAATTACAGACTAGTCAGTTTAACTTCAATGGTGTGGAATTGTCTAGAGAAAATTATTTGGGATTGAATTAATAGTCTCAGGAATAAGATGGATTGATTAGGGAGAGACAGCATGGATTTGTAAAGGGGAAATCGTGCTTAGCTAAGTTGCTGGAGTTTTTTGAAGAGGTAAGAGAGAGAGTTGATGAGGGAACAGAGGGGGTTGATGAGGGAACAGAGAGGGTTCATGAGGTAACAGAGAGGATTCATGAGGTAACAGAGAGGGTTGATGAGGTTAATGCTGTAGATGTGATGCACATGGACATTTCCTCTCTCCCCTCCTCTCTCCTAAAGGACATAGCTGCTAGACTATGAGTATTTTTGTGTATTTATTTGTGTGTATATCTTGTGTGTACATTGTGTTTTTTGGTATTTATGTGTATATGTATGAACATTGTATATTTGTATATTTATTTGTGTGTATGTCTTGTGTGTACATTGTATTTTTTGGCCATAGATGTGACTCTAGGATGATAAGTTGCCTTCCTAATGCCAGTGTCAAGGATGTCACAGAGTGGCTACAGTACATTCTTCTGGGGGAGGTTGTTCAGTCAGAGGTCATGGTCTACATTGGTACCCATGACTTAGGTAGGAAGGGGGATGTGGTCCCGTGATCAGAATTTAGGGAGCGAGGTAGAAAATTAGCAAGCAAGGCCTCTAATGTAGTAATCTCCATATTGCTCCCAGTGCCATGTGCCGATGAGTACAGAAATAGGAGGATAAGGCAGATGAATACGTGGCTGGAAAGATGGTGCAGGAGGGAGGGCTTTAGATTCCTGGGACACTGGGACTGGCTCTGGGGAAGATGGCACCTGTATAAGCTGGACGGGTTGCACCTGAACAGAGCCTGGACTGAGTTCCTTGCGGGTCTTTTGCTGGTGCTGTTGGGAGGGTTTTTAACTAACTCGGCACGGGTGTGGGAAGCAGGAGAGAATATGAGAGAGGAATACCAGGGTGCACAAAACACTGGGACAGACAGATAGCACGAGTATAGAGAATAGTAAGTTAATAGGTGGAGTCAGAGTAAGGGAGAAAGTCATGAAGTCTAAATCAGGGTGACACTGCATGTATGTGAATGCATGGAGTGTAGTAAATACGATAGGGACCTTACAGGTGCAGGTTGCCATGTGGAAAATATGATGTTGTGGCGATAACAGAGACCTGGTTCAATGAAGGGCAGGACTGGGTGTTAAATATTCCTGAGTACAAGGTGTTCAGAAGAAATAGGAAAAGAAGGAAAGGAGGAGGGGTGGCGGTTTTGGTTAAGGAGAGCATTGCAGTGCTGGAGAAAGAGGATGTCCCAGAGGGTTCGAGGACAGAATCTATCTGGCTAGAGCTAAGGAACAAAAAGTGTGCAATTATATTGCTTGGTGTAGTCTGTAGGCTGCCAAATAGTGAGAAGGACGTTGAAGAACAAATCTGCAGGGAAATTACAGAGAGATGCAAACATTAAAGAATAGTTATAATGGGGACTTTAATTACCTGAATTAGACAGTGACAGAGGGAGTGTAAAGGCAGAGATGGGCAAGATTCCTAAATTGTGTTCAGGAGAATTTTCTACAGCAGTACGTGTGCAGCCCAACAAGAAAGGGGGCACTGCTAGACCTGGTTCTTGGAAATGAGGTGGTCCAAGTAGATCAAGTGTCAGTGGGGGAGCATTTAGAAGACAGTGATCATTGTATCATAAAGTTTAGGAATGCTGGTAGAAAAGGGCAATGTGCAATTCAGAGTAAAAATAAATAACCAAAGGAGCGCCGACTTCAATGGGGCAAGAACGGAATTGGGCCATATACACTGTTACCAAATGTTGGCAGGAAAAGCTTGAGCTGAACAATGGGCTGCCTTCAAAGAAGAAATGGTTTGGACACAGTCAAAGTATATTCCATCGACAGGGAAAGGTATGAAAAACAAATCATGAGCTCCCTGGATAAAAAAGGAGATTGAAATTAAGATAAAGAAGAAGAACTGTGCTTATATCAGGTGTCAGGTAGAAAATACAATTGAGAATGAAGAGGAATACAGAAGGTTCACAGGGGAGGTGAAAAAACAAAGAAGAGAAGCAAAGAGGGATTATGAGAAAAGACTGGCAGCCAATATAACGGGGAATCCCAAACTTTTCTCTTGGCACATAAATAGCAAAAAGGTGGTAAAAGGAGGAGTAGGGCTGATTAGGGACCAAAAAGGGAATTTACACATGGATGAAGGGGCCGTAGCTGAGCTATTAAATGAATACTTTGTATCCGTCTTTACCAAGGAGCTAAATCTACCCAGGCTGTTGTGATAAACAAGGAAACTCTGTCACTAGAAAGGTTCAAAATTGATAAGGGGAAGTGCTACATAAACTGTCAGTACTTAAAATTGACAAGGCACTGGAACTGGCTGAGATGCATCCAAGGATATTGAAGGAAGTGAGTGGAGTTTGTTGAACGTATTTTACACTCAGAGAACTATTTTCTAACACAATTGCGAAGATTAATCGTTGACTGTGTTAATTGAGTTGTGTTACTGGGATCTGTAGATTTGATTTCCTCTACCACCCAGCTACAGTAAGATTTATGAATCTCAGCCTCTCCTTTCGCTGCCTTGAATCCGCTGTGTCCTCGTCCATCGTGTCAGTGTAACTGCAATGTGGGCACTTGTCTCATCTTCATGCTGCTCCACAGACTTTTCCATGTTTCCCTCCCAATCTCACTCACTGGTTCAGCCTCCAGCTGCCTCTTCCAACCCAATCCGAAACCTTAGCTCACAGCCACGGCTCTCAGCCTTTTCCTGTTTTGCACCAGCTTCTTTCAGCTCTCACGCTTGGTCAGCCAAACAGCTGCACCCCTCCCTGTCCCCAAACATTCCCAGCCACCAATCAGAAGACTATATCCTGTTTAACACACATTTTCTCCCTTCCCCACCAGCATGGTAACTTCACTCAGTCATTGATAATTGTGTTTCAAACATATCTCTGTGGGAAAGCGCTGCCAAGATCAATGAATCAGTTTGCGCCATTCGATGCAGCAACAAAGTTGGAAATTTCACCACAGATCGTTTCAAACAATTGCTTCAATCAGTACTTTATCTCCTTCCTTTTCTTTCTCTTCCAGTTAACTCGGTGATGATTGTGATCTCCTGGTGAAAGCACGGTCTCTCCAAATGTGTTACTCACTATCTGGTGGGAATGGCAGTGGCCCGAACCCCTGGTCTTTTTCACTGGTCCCATATTGAGCTGAACTGTTCCAATGGGTTTGCCAGGTAAGTTTCTGTCCATTATTTCCATGTGTAGTCTTATTCTCTGCTTTGATTTTGCCCGACTGCTGTTTTCTGTGTTGCCCACAGGCACTTTGACCTTTGCTTGATTGATGGCCACATGTTGTGAGAAGCTGAAAAGCAAATGTTGCACTGAGAAAATGGAAGATGTGGTTCTAGGAGCAGTGAATGTGCTGGGTTGTTCAGAGTCATTCCCCTAGCACTTCACACAGGATATACAGACAATATAATTGATAATGTTTCTGGGTATTGTGTCCATAAACCGAACTTTTTTACTTTCCACATATGGGTCACATTTGAAATATTAGACAACGTGTTAACCCCTTGTCCCCCTTTCTTTCTGATTTTTCTGCTTAATGTTTTGACAGTCAGACGTACCTTAGTGACCAGTTAAGTCTGCAGGGGAGTCAGAGTCCGCAGCAGTGGAGAGAATCACAAGGACCCAGAGATGGAGAACCAAAGTAATCCATCATTTTACTCTTCATCTACAAGCACAAGGGGGGAAGGGAGGAAATTAGAAATTGGCGACCCATTTCACTGTTGAATGTGGACTATAAGATTCTGTCCAAGGTCATCGCCAATTGGGTCAAATCCGCTCTGGAATTGGTGATCCACCTTGACCAGACCTGCACTGTGTCGGGCAGGAAGATCTCTGACAGCCTCGTGCTGCTCAGGGATACGATTGCCTATGTACAGGACAGGGGTGTGGATACCTGCCTCATCAACTTGGATCAGGAGAAGGCCTTTGACAGAATATCGCACACCTACATGGTGGATGTGCTCTCCACAATGGGGTTTGGGGAGGGAATTCGCAATTGGATCAAACTGCTCTACACTAACATCAGTAGTGCAGTCTCAATCAATGGGTGGGAATCAGATAGCTTTCCGATTAAATCTGGAGTCAGGCAGGGCTGCCCTCTCTCGCCTGTTCTTTTTGTGTGTTGCATAGAACCCTTTGCTGAGTCCTCCAGGAAGGATCCGGGTATAAGAGGAGTGACGATCCCAGGCAGTGGAGGCACTCAGATCAAAGCCTCCCTGTACATGGATGATGTCGCTGTCTTCTGCTCGGATCCACTGTCGGTGCGCAGACTGATCCACATCTGCGCCCAGTTCGAACTGGCCTCGGGAGCCAAGGTAAATCGTGGGAAGAGCGAGGCCATGTTCTTCGGGAACTGGGCTGACCGATCCTTTGTTCCCTTCACTGTCAGGGCTGACGACCTGAAGGTGCTGGGAATATGGTTTAGAGGGACCAGGACATGCGTTAGAAACTGGAAGGAGCGAGTGTCTATGGTGAAAAGGAAACTGGGCATGTGGGAGCGAAGCTCCCTCTCCATTGCGGGTAAGAACCTGGTCATCAGGTGTGAGGCACTCTCGCTGTTGCTGTAGGTGGCGCAGTTCTGGCCCATTCCACACTCCTGCGTGATGGCGATCACCCGAGACATCTTCTGCTTTATCTGGAGGTCGAAAATGGATCGTGTCCGCAGGGAAACGATGTACAAGCCTCTAGATAAAGGGGGAAAAATGTGCCCAACATCGCCCTCATCCTGGGCCACCTTTGTGTTTGGCTGCATCAAGCAGTGCGTAGACCCTCAGTACGCAAACACCAAGTGTTACTACATGCTGATGTTCTACCTGTCCCAGGTGTTGCGAAGGATGGGTCTGGCCACGCTGCCGCGGAACGCTCCAAGTAGTTGGACTGTGCCATACCACCTGTCCCTCGTGGAAAAATTTTGCAGAGAAACACCTTTGACCACAAGTCCATCAGGCAGTGGTCGGCACGTAACGTCTTAAAGGCCCTGAGGGAAAAGGAGAGGGTGGATCCTGTGGGATGGTTCCCTGAGCAGACTGTCAAAGTCGTTTGGCAGAATGTCTCATCGCCAGAACTTTCCAACAAGCACCAAGACGTGGCTTGGCTGGTGGTGAGAAAGGCCCTCCCTGTCAGATCCTTCCTACACGCCAGGAGTCTCACCCCCTCAGCACATCGCCCTCGAGGTGGCTATGGTGGGGAAGAGACCGTTTTTCACCTCCTTGCAGATTGTGCCTTTGCAAAGAAGGTCAGGAGAGAGAAGCAGTGGTTTCTCTAGAGGTTCATCCCGAGCAGTTCTGTGACACAGGATTCTGTGCTCTACGGGCTGTTCCCAGGGACACACACCGAGACAAACATCACCTGCAGCTGGAGGATCATCAACTCGGTGAAAGACGCTCTTTGGTCTGCCCGAAACTTGTTGGTCTTCCAGCGCAAAGAGCTGTCCCTGACCGAGTGTTGTAGACTGGCACATTCCAAAGTCCAGGACTACGTGCTGAGGGATGCACTAAAGCTTGGGGCAGCTGCCGCAAAGGCGCAGTGGGGAAGGGTTGCTGCCTAAGACCTTTCTGCCACAGTGCACCGAGGGACTGGGAACTGTGTAGAGTCCCTCGGGACATACAGCTCAAAATGAATGTCTGCTGATGATTGTAATATTCATTGTTTGTACTGACGCACCTTGTGATTCATGTTGTAAAAGTTGAACCTGATTGTATTTTTGATGATTTTGTATTTTTGGTGAGTTTGAAATGGTTTGAAATGTTGTTGAAGATTTTTTATGAATAAAGTATATTTTTGCAAAAAAAAAAAATTATTCTTCAGCATATCCGGCAGTTTTATAGTGTTATTGGTGACCTGGGTTGTATAAAACACTTATGCGTGAATTATATAATCAGTGTTATTACTCCTACACTGATCCTGATTTTATCATAGAACAGGTTCTCATTTCCTGCACCAACATGGGGAACCCAGATTAAAATAAGGGCTCTCCCATTTAAGAAGGATAAGAGAAGGAATTTCTTCCTTCAGAACATCATTAATCTTTTGGAATTCTCTCCCCCAGTGCGAAGTGGAGCCTGGGCCATTTAATATATTCAAGACTGAGTTAGACAGATAATTGATTGACAAGGGAGCCAAGGGTTATTGGGGATGGGCAGGAAAGTGGAGTTAAAGTCACAATCAGACCAGTAATATTGTTTATTCATTTATGGGATGTGGGTGTCGCTGGCTAACCAGCATTTATTGCCCATCCCTAATACCCTAATTGTTTAGAGGGCATTTAAAAGTCAAGCACATAGCTGTGGGTGTGGCGTCAGATGTAGGCCATGAATGGCAGAGCAGGCTTGAGGAGTCAAATGCCTACTCATGCTCCTGTTTCTTGGGTTCTTAGGAGCTGAAGAGCACAGTGAAATATCCACTCAAGCTCATTGTTAAATCAGGAGGAGCTAAAGGGTTTCAAACACAGGAACTCAATCCCATTTCATAGTTGATCTCCTCCAGTCCTCACAGGGACAGAAAGTACATTTAAATGAGCAGCACAGAGCCTGAAATATTCATAAATTTGATTCTTGTTATATCCATAAGACATGAAAAGAAATCAAAACTGTATGTATCAAAACTTTATTCTTTTTGCTGTTTTAAAATGGACTTCTAATGAACCATAAGATGGCTGCTACAGTTCACATGAGTCACAAGAGTGGCCATCTGTTCTGGAAATTCCCAACAAACTCTACAAGAACAAAGGGGTTCCAAATCCCATCCTTGTGTAATCTCACACCCGAAGGCCCCATTATAATTATGAAATTAGATGGCCAACAGGCAAACTGACTCTCCCAGCTGGGACGATAACAAAGACAGACTCATCAAAACTCTTTATACCTGAAGAAGTGTTAACAGCCACCATTTCTCCTGTAAGGGAAACAGTGGATTTTAGGCAGGAGTGCAGAAACTGCTTTTAACTCATTAATGTGCCATTTTAAAAAAAAATGTTCATGGAATTTGGGCTGGGCCAGCATTTATTGCCCATCCCTAATTGCTCTTGTTCAGAGGGCATTTTAGAGTCGACCACATTGCTGTGGGTCTGGAGTCACATGTAGACCAGACCATGTAAGGACAACAGATTTCCTTCCCTAAAGGACATTCATGAATGGGTTTTTATGACAATCGACAATGGTTTCTTGGTCATCATCAGACTTTTAACTCCAGATTCAAATTTCAGCGTGTGCCCAGTGCATTACCCTGGTTCTCTGGATTACTAGCCCAGTGTCAATACCACTATTCCACCACCTCCCCATGTGTTACATGACGCCATGTGTCTAGCCTTTTGGATCATTTTAATATTACATTTCTAGCCTCACAGCTCTGACTGCTGCTTTACCACCAACCGGAAAGTACTCCCATAGCTCCCGGATGATCAAGCAGCCGGCCACCATCTCTCAACTCCTCAAAGCCTGTTTGGTTTTAAATATCTCTGATCGTCTCCTGCCAAGCAGCCTAAGCACAGAAAGCTCTGCCTGCTGAATCCTCATTTGTGCCAAGGATTCTCGTGTTACTACCTCCATCTAAGAACTCATCTGAACTGAAGTCTGCCACAAAGGATATACCCTCTGAACTTTTCACTTCCCGGAGTTTGGAAATCATATGAACTGATACTTATTTCTGTGATTCTTTTACTGTTGTTGCACATAGTTGTAAATCTTCCTCTATCTTTGCCTTACCCCACTACTGTATATATGTGTGTGTGTGCGAGTGTGAGGTTACGAACATGGGGAGGAGGGTAATGCTGCAGTCCCAATGGGTTTTAAGAGGGAGAGAGTTCTCACGACACTGCGCATCTTGAGTGGTGGATGACTGACACTGCAGCCCCGCTGTGTTTAAATTAAGAGAAAGTGCTTCGCACACAGTTCATCTTTAGGTGAGAGGGTGACACTGCACGCACACTGTCCGCTCACACACATGCACAGTTTTAATTATCTCCCCTCGTTGGAATCTATCTGCATCACATACTATCTACACTCACTCACAGCTTTAACAATCGCACCTCTGCTAGAGTATGCCTGTCACACATTTTTTCCTCAAAATAAACTTTAATCATAAAATTTTTGAAAGCATTCTGACTGGAAAATTAGCAAGTGCAATAAAATTCAACTTTTCTCCATACAACATGTGGCCTTTCCCCATAGCACATCTGCAGCGGCTGCCCCATGATTTAGTGTGTCCTTCAGCACATAGACCTACACCTTGGAATGGGCCATTCTGCACCACTTGGTCGATGACAGGTCTTTGCACTGGAAGAGCAGCAAGTTTTGGCCAGACCAAAGAGCATTTTTCACCGAGTTGATGGTCCTCCAGCCACAGTTGATGTTTATCTCAAGTGTGCGTCCCTAGGAACAATCTAAAGAGCGCAAGAGTCCTGTGTCACAGAGCTGCTTGGGATGAACCTCGACAAAAACCACTGCATCTCTCTCGAGAATTTCTTTGCAAAGGCACATTGTAGAAGGAGGTGGACAACAGTCTATCACAGGTAATGTCCACAAACATACCTTTAACAATCTTTTTTGGAGAAGTATACTTTATTCATAAAATATCTGAAAGAACATTACAGAACATTTCAAAATAGCCATCATAAAAGTGCAATAATATTCAACAATACGCTGAACAATCTCCCCTCTGCTGGACACTGTATGGCACACATTGTCCAAACACACACCACATGCACGCACACTGACACACACACACACACAGTCAAACAACTTTAACAATGTACCCTCAGCTGGACTCTGATTTACACACACTGTCCACACACACATGCTTTAAAAATGTACCATCTGCTGGACTCTGTACTATACATACTGCCCCCTCTCCCCTACTGCCACACACACAGTCCACACACACCGTTAATAATGTCCCCTCTGCTGGACTCTCTCTGCATTATATACACTTTTAGCAATGGTATTTTTTGCATAAATACACTTTATGCATAAAAAACCTGAAAAAACATTACAAAACATTTCAAAATGTCCATCATGAAAAGTACAATAATATTCAACAATTCCTTGAAGAAGGAAGTGAGAGTAGAAATTGCAGGGGCACTGGCCGTAATTTTTCAGTCTTTCCTAGGTGCAGGGGAGGTGCCAGAGGACTGGAGAATTGCAAACATTACACCCTTGTTCAAAAAAAGGTTGTAAGAATAAGCCCAGCAATTACAGACCAATCAGTTTAACTTCAGTGGTGGGCAACATTCCAGAAACAATTATTTGGGATTGAATTAGTAGTCACATGGAAAAATATGGATTGCTAAGGAAGGGCCAGCATGGATTTCTAAAGGGGAAATTGTGTTTAACTAACTTGATGGAGTTTTTTGAAGAGGTAACAGAGAAGACCGATGAGGTTAATGCTGTTGATGTGGTGTACATGGATTTTCGAAAAGCAATTGATGCAGTGTCACATAACAGATTTGTGAGCAAAGTTTTTGCCCATGCAATAAAAGGGACAGTAGCAATGTGGATACAAAATTGGGTGAAAAGTAGGAAGCAGAGAGTAATGGTGAATGAATATTTTTTGGGTTGGAGGGAGGTTTTTGGTGGAGATCCCCAGGGGTCAGTATTGGGACCATTGCTTTTCCTGATATATATTAATCATCTAGATCTTGGTGTGCAGGGGACAATTTCAAAGTTTTCAGGTGATACAAAGCTTGGGAGTGTTATAAACTGTGGTCAGGACAGTGTAGAACTTCCAAAAGAAATAGACAAGTTGGTGGAGTGGGCAGATAGGTGGCAGATGAATTTCAATACGGAGAAGTGTGAGGTGATGCATTTTGGTAGGAATAACATGGACAGACGATATAAAATAAGGCGTGAAACTTTGAAGGGGATGCAGGAGCAGAAAGACCTGGGTGTATATGTGAATAGATCATTGAAGGTGGCAGGACAGGTGGAGAGAGAATTTAATAAAGCATTTGGTATCTTGGGCTTTATTAATATGAACAAGAACAAGGAGGTAATGCTGAATTTATAAGATACTCGTTAGACCTCAGCTGGAATACTGTGCACAGTTCTGGGCACCATACTATAGGAAGGATGTGAACACTTTGGGGAGAGTGCAGAAGAGGTTTACAAAAATGGTTCAAGGATGAGAAACTTCAGTTATGAAGATAGATTGGAGAGGTTGGGACTGTTCTCCTTGGAGAGAAGAAGGCAGAAAGGAGATTTGATAGAGATGTTCAAAATCATGAGTGTTTGGTCAGAGTAGACCGGGAGAAGCTGATCCCACTTGTATTCAAGAACAAGAGGGCACAGATTTAAAGTGATTTGCAAAAGAAGCAAATGAGACGTGAGAAAAATCTTTTCACAACTAATGTTTTGGGTCTTTAATGCACTGCCAGCAAGTGTGATGGAGGCGGGTTCAATTGAGGCATTCAAGAGGATGTTGGATGATGATTTGAATAGAAACAAAGTGTAGGTGTACAGAGAAGAGACAGGGTAATGGCACTAGGTCATAATGTTCATTTGGAGAGCCAGTGTGGACACTAGGGGCTGAATGGCCTTCTTCTGTGCCATTGAAATTCTGTGATCTCCCCTCTGCTGGACACTTTGTGACACAAACTGTCTGCACGCACACACACTATCCACACACACACACACTGTCCACACAGACAAAACTTTAACAATGCACCCTCTGCTGGACTCTGTATTATACACACTGTCCACCCACCCACACACACACACACTCACTAACACACCTTTAACAATATGCACTCTGCTGGATTCTCTCAGCATTACACACATCGTCCGCACACTCACTGTCCACACAGGTACACGGACTTTAACAATGCACCCTCTACTGCATTACACATATTTGGATGTATTCTTTGGTGTTGGTGCTTCTCTAATGGCTATCACCTTTTCTTCAACTGGATGTAGGCCTTGTGAATCTACCTTGTGACCCAGGTAAGTTACCTCTTTCCCTTGGAATGTGCACTTTTCTTTTATCAACCGCAATGCAACCTGTGAAAAACGTTTCAACATTTCTTCAAAGTTCATCTAATGTTCATTTACAGTTCATTCAAGAACGTCACCTACATAAACTACAAAGTGGGGCAGTCCCTGTAGTAAACTTTCCACAGTTTTTTGGAAAATGGCGCAAGCTGAAGATATGCCAAAAGGTAAATGGGTGTATGGGTGCAACCCTTTGTGTGTATTCATGGTGATAAACCCCCGAGAGGCTTTCTCTAATTTCAGTTGTTGATGAGAATGACTCTTATCAAGCTTTGTGTAGGCAGTTCCACCTGCCAGTTTAGTGTACAAGTCTTCAACTTTTGGAATGGGGTGTCTGTCCGACTTAGCCGCTTTACTGACTGTTAATTTGTCGTCCCCATAAATTTGAATGCTTTGGTCAGGTTTGAGAACAGGTATAATTGGTGCTGCCCAATCTGAAAACTGCATTGGTTTTATCAATCCCAGTTTTTTTAAATCTGCCCAGTTTGGCATCTACTTGCACACCCTCCCTCCCCCATCTCCTGCCTCCATTCCCCTACTGTCTCCATTCCCCTCCCCCTCCCTTCCCCTCTTTCTACCTCCTCCCGTTCCTTCCCTCCTCCCTTGCTCCTACTTCCTCCCTTACCCTCCCCTTCTCCTCTAGCCTTTTGGATCATTTTAATGTTACATTTCTAGCCTCACAGCTCTGACTGCTGCTTTAACACCAACCGGAAAGTACTCCCACAGCTTCCGGATGATCAAGCAGCCGGCCACCATCTCTCAACTCCTCAAAGCCTGTTTGGTTTTAAACATCTCTGATCGTCTCCTGCCAAGCACCCTAAGCACAGAATGCTCTGCCTGCTGAATCCTCATTCGTGCCAAGGATTTTCGTGTTGCTACCTCCATCTAAGAACTCATCTGGACTGAACTCTGCCACAAAGGATACACCCTCTGAACTTTTCACTTCCCAGACTTTGGAAATCATATGAACTGATACTCATTTCTGTGATTCTTTTACTGTTGTTGAACATAGTTGTAAATCTTCCTCTATCTTTCCCATACCCCCCTACTGTATATGTGTGTACGTGCAAGTGTGAGGTTACGAACATGGGGAGGAGGGTAATGCTGCAGTCCCGCTGGGTTTTTAAGAGGGAGAGAGTTCTCACGACACAGCGCATCTTGAGTGGTGGATGACTGACACTGCAGCCCCGATGTGTTTAAAGCAGAGCAAAGTGCTTTGCACGCAGTTCATCTTGAGGTGAGAGGGTGACACTGGACGCACACTATCTGCTCACACACATGCACAGTTTTAATTATATCCCCTCGTTGGAATCTATGTGTATCACACACTATCCACACTCGCTCACACCTTTAAGAATCGCCCCTCTGCTAGAGTATGTCTGTCACACATTTTTTTGCCCAAAAATATACTTTAATCATAAAATTTGTTAAAGTACATTACAAAGCATTCTGACTGGAAAATTAGCAAGTGCAATAAAATTCAACTTTTCTCCATACAACATGTGGCCTGTCCCCATAGCACATCGGCAGCGGATTTAGTGTGTCCCTCAGCACATAGCCCTGGCCCTTGGAATGGGCCAGTCTGCACCACTCAGTCGAGGACAACTCTTTGCACTGGAAGACCAGCAAGTTTCGGCCAGACTAAGGAGCATTTTTCACCAAGTTGATTGTCCTTCAGCCACAGTTGATGTTTATCTCAGTGTGCATCCCTGGAAACAATCTATAGGGCGCAAGAGTCCTGTGTCACAGAGCTGCTTGGGATGTACCTCGACAAAAATCTCTGCATTTCTCTCCAGACATTCTTTGCAAAGGCCATTGTTGAAGGAGGTGGACAACAGTGTATCATAGGTAATGTCCACAAACATACCTTTAACAATCGTTTTTGTTAAAATATACTTTATTCATAAAATATCTGAAAGAACATTACAAAACAGTTCAAAATAGCCATCACAAAAAGTGCAATAATATTCAACAATACCCTTAACAATCTCCCCTCTGCTGGACACTCTCTGTATGGCATACATTGTCCAAACACACACCACACGCACAAACACACTTACAGACAAACAACTTTAACAATGTACCCTCTGCTGGACTCTGTTTTACACACACTGTCCCTCCCCCACACACGCACAAAGACGGAGTCCACACACACATGGTTTAAAAATGTACCCTCCGCTAAGACTCTATTATACACACTGTCCCCACACACACACACACATACATTGATACACACAGTCCACACACACACCTCTAACAATGACTGCTCTGCTGGACTCTCTCTGCCCTCTCCTGAACCAAACTCTCCTCTCTGCTGAACACTTTGTGACACATATTGTCCAAATGCACATGCACGCACACACAAACACACTTCTTCAAACATTGTACCCTCTGCTGGACTTTCTATGTATTACACACATTGCACCCCACCCCCCCACACACACACTTGCCACACATACAAAACTTTAACAATGTGCCCTCTGCTGGACTCTGTAATATACACACTGTCCACAACACAGATAAGACTTTCACAGTGTACCCTCTGCTGGACTCTCTCTGTATTATACACACTGTCCACACACTAACACAGTTTTAACAATGTACGCTCTACTGGATTCTCTCTGCATTACACACCCCGTCAGCACACTCACTGTGCACACAAACTTAAACAATGCACCCTCTGCTGGACTCTCTCTGCATTATACACATTGCCAACAAACCCTTGGATGTATTCTTTGGTGTTGGTGCTTCTCTAATGGCCACCAATTTTTCTTCAACTGGATGTAGACCTTGTGAATCTACCTTGTGACCCAGGTAAGTTACCTCTTTTTGCTTGGAATGTGCACTTTTCTTTTATCAACCGCACTCCAACCTGTGAAAAACGTTTCAAAACTTCTTCAAAGTTCATCTAATGTTCCTTTACAGTAAGTCCAGTCACAAGAACATCACCCACATAAACTACAACGTGGGGCAGTCCCTGTAGTAAACTTTCCATGGTTTTTTGGAATATGGCGCAAGCTGAAGACATGCCAAAAGGTAAATGGGTGTATGGGTGCAACCCTTTGTGTGTATTCATGGTGATAAACCCCCGAGAGGCTTTCTCTAATTTCAATTGTTGATGAGAACGACTCTTAGCAAGCTTTGTGTAGGCAGTTCCACCGGCTAGTTTAGTGTACAAGTCTTCAACTTTTGGAATGGGGTGTCTGTCCGACTTAGCCACTTTACTGACTGTTAATTTGTCGTCCCCACAAATTTGAATGCTTTAGTCAGGTTTGAGAACAGGTATAATTGCTGTGCCCAGTCTGAAAACTGCACTGGTTTTATCAATCCCAGTTTTTAAAATCTGCCCAGTTCGGCATCTACTTGCACACCCTCCCTCCCCCTGCCTCCATTCCCCTCCCCCTCCCTTCCCCTCTTTCTACCTCCTCCCATTCTCTCCCTCCTCCCTTGCCCCTACTTCCTCCATTCCCCTCCCCTTTCTCCTCCATTCCCCTCCCCTCCCTCTATCGCCTCCCCTACATCCCTCCTCCCTTTGCCCCTACTTCCTCCATTCCCCTCCCCTTTCTCCTCCATTCCCCTCCCCTCCCTCTATCGCCTCCCCTACATCCCTCCTCCCTTTGCCCCTACTTCCTCCATTCCCCTCCCCTCCCTCTATCGCCTCCCGTACATCCCTCCTCCCTTTGCCCCTACTTCCTCCATTCCCCTCCCCTTTCTCCTCCATTCCCCTCCCCTCCCTCTATCGCCTCCCCTACATCCCTCCTCCCTTTGCCCCTACTTCCTCCATTCTCCTCCCCTCCCTCCACCCTTCCCCTCACCTCCCTCCCCCTGCCCTCCCTCTCCACCCTCCACCCTTCCCATACCCTCCCTCCACCCTTGCCCTCTCTTCCGCCTCCCTACCCCTCCCTTGTCCCTTCCTCTCCCTCCTTCCTTCCCATTCCCGTCCATATACCTTCCCGTCTCCCATTGCCTACCTCCTTCCTCCCCCTCCCTTCCTCTCTCTCCCCCTCCACTCCTTTCCCCTCCCTTGCCCTCCAATCACTTCTCCCTTCCCCATCACTCCATTCCCCTCCTCCCTTCCTATCCCTACCTCCCCTCCCCCTCCTCCCATCCGCTGCCCTCCCCCCTTCCCCTTATTCCGCTTCCTTCCTACCTCCTCCCGTCCCCTGTCCCACTTCCGCCTCCCGTCCCCGAGACAGCCCCGCCCTCTCCTTCGATCTTCAGGCCCTAAACCGCCACGGGAGAGTGTGACACACGTGACGGACGGACGATGCGTCCACAGAGAGGGTCACACGTGACTGAACGGCGATTCATCTACAGGGGTCACACGTGACGGAACGGCGACGTGCGTGCGCAGAGAGGGTCAGGTGACGGAAGGGCAATGCGTGCGAAGGGCGGGTCACACGTGGTGAAAGGAGCCAAAGTTCGCGGAGCGCGTCACCTGTGGGAGCAGAGGCGGAGAGCCGCATGCTCAGTGCCCGCCCTCATTGCTCTGTGGCAGGGCAGGCACCGGACCTCGGGGTGTTTCCCCTCGAGCGCCGAGCCAGCACATTGAAGCTCAGGGGCGCCTTGGCGGAAGATGCGTTTGTCCGCCTTCTCACGTGACCATATTTGGGGGCCAACGTGGTGACATTGCCCCGATGGTGCGCGCACAGGATGAGCTCATTATTGGACGAAGGCCGTGCCAGACGTCATCACGTTGGACGTGCAGAAAGTCGGCTACGCTGCGCGTGCGCATCAATTCAAAAAAAAAATCGGCCGTTATTCCCCTTAATTCGAGAGGCGTCCGTGCGCGTGCGCAGCGCGCCGAGGGAAGAGCGCGAAATGGCAGCAGAAGGAGTTTTATTCCACTTGTTGGGGGCACCTGAGACATTTTTCCTTCATTCCTCTCATCCCGACACTATTAAAGGCAACTAAGAGGAGTGTTGCTCGCTGGGTGAACATTTGGTTTGGTTGTTTTCATCGACAGAGCCAATGGCCGCCGAAGCCACTTTCCGGCCCGTGGGATCAAATCTATCTCCATCCAGTGTGTGTTTAACCTGCCCTTCCCTGTCCCTGTGGTACAAAGGGTCAACAGGACGGATAGGTGGGTCTTTGTGTCCACATGAGGGTGTGACATTGATGCCAGGCCGATGTGTACCAGGTGTCGGTGGGGAGGGGGAAAGGGGCAGCCCTGAGGGGGGGGGGGGGGGGTGGAGGAGGAGGGGGGGGGGGGGGGGGGGAATGTGCCCGTCCGGGTCACTCACGGTGTAAACGCTGTAAATAGGGGCAATAAACCGGCTCTCAGGCCGATAGCCGGACACGGCCCCCTGGCTCCTGCCTCACGACAATCCTGGCCTAGCGCCTCCGACAACATTTCCCCCGGACCACCAGGAGCTTCAGGGCACAGGAGGAGGCCGCTCGGCCCATCGGGTCCGCGCCGGCTCCCCCCAAAAACCGAGCGTCAAGACCCTGGCGCCGTTGCCCCTGCCTTCCCCCCCGCCCCCCCCGTTCCCCCTGCACCGCCTGCGTTGTTCGGTTTGTGGTGGGTGTGGGGGTGGGGGGGCATTTTGGTGGGTAACGTGGCCCGTGTGTGCATCCCGTCACATTGCCTTTACTTTGCCCCTCGCTGTGTTCAAGCTGCTGTTTGAATGCGGGTTAATTCCGCGGTCACAGGCCACGCGGATCCTCTCCCGGTTCATCAGCGCCCGACCCCCCCCCCCCCCCCCACACCCCCCGCCCTCGGCGAAGCTGCACAGCCTCCAGGACGGGCAGCCGCACGCCCGCCCCGCTAGCATGAGACCGAATCGGGGCGGGTGGGCCTTGAGTTAAGGTTAGGACGGCAGCCCCGATGCAGTTTTGCATCGAGATGCCGAACCCGCCCCAGTGTGAAGCTGCTCCCCTTGGTAACAGTCTGCATTACCGTCAGGGTGCTGCAGTGCCTGGTGGGCCATGCTGACTGGCCGTGGCTGGCAGCACGGGCACCTCTTTACCTCTCAGCAGCTGGGCAGGGCGCCGGAAGTACTGGCGCAGCGGAGCCCCCAAGGCCTTTGTATGTTGTGTCGAATATACCCTAGATCCTTGTTTTAAGTCTCCCCGCTTAGCGTTGTTTCAATATCAAATCGTTTGTTCAATCGGCTCTGCTTTTCCGATTCACTCTGCATTTCCCGTTTTTAGGCTGCCATCGTGCACTGTGCCATCGGTGTGACAGAGCAATCGGACCGTGCTGTTGGGAGGTGTGTTTTCTAACTTCAGGAGTTCGCTTGGGGGAATTCCCTGATCAGTCCTGCTCCTGCCCTTCCCGTTGCCTCGCTTCTGCCCTGCTTGCTACCTCCCTCTTGCCCCACTTGCTGCCCTGCTTGCTGGTTTGCTCGCTGCCATGTTGCAAATGGCCAAAAGTACTGTCAATTTGTTATTTCCCCATCCAGGAGACGAGAGACTGCGGGGAGGTTCCCTGGATGATTGGGAAAGACTCAGTGGAGGGGGGCGTGGGGAGATGTGTTGCGGACCAGGGAGCGACGACTTGCTGGGGATTGTGGTGGGGGGAGCTGGAGGGGCGAGACTCACTGGAGATAAGGGAGAATCACTGAACATGGGGAGGAGAGATTTCTTGAGGATTGGGCAGAGACTCACTGGGGATCCAGGGAGAGATTTGCTGGAGACCAGGGAGAGACTTGCTGTTGATGGGACCATTGAAATCCAGAAAGAGCGAGGCTGATTTCACGAACATATTTAAATTTAAGTATGATTGCATATGTAAGTTGAGTTTGTTGAGCATATTTTACACTCAATGAGCTGTTTTCTAACACAAGTGGGAAGATTAATCGTTGACTGTGTTAATTGAGTTGTGTTACTGGGATCTGTAGCTTTCATTTTCCTCTAACACCCAGCTGCAGTGAGATTTATGATTCTCAGCCTATCCTTTCACTGCCCTGAATCCTCTGTGTCCTCGTCCATTGCTTCAGTGTATCTGCAATGTGGGCTCTTGTCTCATCTTCATGCTGCTCCACAGACTTTTCCATGTCTCCCTCCCAATCTCACTCACTGGCTCAGCCTCCAGTTGCCACTTCCAACCCAATCCGAACCCTTAGCTCACAGCCACGGCTCTCAGCCTTTTCCTGTTTTGCACCAGCTTCTTTCAGCTCTCACCCTTGGTTAGCCAAACAGTTGCACCCCTCCCTGTCCCCAAACATTCCCAGCCACCAATCAGAAGACTATGTCCTGTTTAACACACATTTTGTCCCTTCCCCACCAGCATGGTACCTTCACTCAATCATTGATAATTGTGTTTCAAACATATCTCTGTGGGAAAGCGCTGCCGAGTTCAATGAATCAGTTTGCGCCATTCGATGCAGCAACAAATCTGGAAATTACACCACAGATCGTTTCAAACTATTGATTCGATCAGTACTTTATCTCCTTCCTTTTCTTTCTCTTCCAGTTAACTCGGTGATGATTGTGATCTCCTGGTGAAAGCACGGTCTCTCCAAATGTGTCACTCACTATCTGGTGGGAATGGCAGTGGCCCGAACCCCTGGTCATTTTCACTGGTCCCATATTGAGCTGAACTGTTCCAATGTATTTGTCAGGTATGTTTCTGTGCATTATTTCCATATGTAGTCTTATTCTCTGCTTTGATTTTGCCCAACTGCTGTTTTCTGTGTTGCCCACTGGCACTCTGACCTTTGCTTGATTGATGGCCACATGTTGTGAGAAGCTGAAAAGCAAATGTTGCACTGAGAAAATGGAAGATGTGGTTCTAGGAGCAGTGAATGTGCTGGGTTGTTCAGAGTCATTCCCCTAGCACTTCACACAGGATATACAGACAATATAATTGATAATGTTTCTGGGTGTTGTGTCCATAAACTAAGCTTTTTTACTTTCCACATATGGGTCACATTTGAAATATTAGACAACGTGTCAACCCCTTGTTCCCCTTTCTTTCTGATTTTTCTGCTCAATGTTCCGACGGTCAGACATACCTTAGTGACCAGTTAAGTCTGCAGGGGAGTCAGAGTCCGCAGCAGTGGAGAGAATCACAAGGAACCAGAGATGGAGAACAAAGAAATGCATCATTTTACTCTTCAGCATATCCAGCAGTTTTATACTGTTGTTGGTGACCTGGGTTGTATAAAACATTTATGCGTGAATTATATAATCAGTGTTATTACTCCTACACTGATCCTGATTTTATCACAGAACAAACATCAAAGGTGCCGCAGGTTCTCATTTCCTGCACCAACATGGGTTACCCAGAATAAAATAAGGGCTGTCCCATTTCAGAAGGATAAGAGAAGGAATTTCTTCCTTCAGGGGATCGTTAATCTTTGGAATTCTATCCCCCAGTGAGAAGTGGAGCCTGGGCCATTTAATATATTCAAGACTGAGTTAGACAGATAATTGATTGACAAGGGAGCCAAGGGTTATTGGGGATGGGCAGGAAAGTGGAGTTAAAGTCACAATCAGATCAGCCATATTTTTTATTTCTTTATGGGATGTGGGTGTCGCTGGCTAGCCAGCATTTATTGCCCACCCCTAATACCCTAATTGTTCAGAGGGCATTTAAGAGTCGACCACATTGCTATGTCTGGAGACACATTTAGGCCTGATCATGTATGGACAGCAGATTTCCTACCCTGAAGGGCATTCGTGAACCAGATAGGTTTTTATGACAATCGACAATGGTTTCTTGGTCATCATCAGACTTTTAACTCCAGATTCAAATTTCAGCGTGTGCCCAGAGCATTACCCTGGTTCTCTGGATTACTAGCCCAGTGTCAATACCACTATTCCACCACCTCCCCATGTGTTACATGACGCCATGCGTCTAGCCTTTTGGATCATTTTAATGTTACATTTCTAGCCTCACAGCTCTGACTACAGCTTTAACACCAACCGGAAAGTACTCCCACAGCTTCCGGATGATTAAGCAGCCGGCCACCATCTCTCAACTCCTCAAAGCCTGTTTGGTTTTAAACATCTCTGATCGTCTCCTGCCAAGCAGCCTAAGCACAGAATGCCCTGGCTGCTGAATCCTCATTCGTGCCAAGGATTTTCGTGTTGCTACCTCCATCCAGGAACTCATCTGGACTGAAGTCTGCCACAAAGGATACACCCTCTGAACTTTTCACTTCCCCGACACTGGAAATCATATGAACTGATACTTATTTCTGTGATTCTTTTACTGTTGTTGCACATAGTTGTAAATATTCCTCTATCTTTTCTGTACCCCCCCCCTACATATATATATGTGTATGTGCGAGTATGAGGTTATGTGGAGGAGGGTAATGCTGCAGCCCCGCTGGGTTTTAAGAGGGAGAGAGTTCTCACGACACTGCGCATCTTGAGTGGTGGATGACTGACACTGCAGCCCTGCTGTGTTTAAAGTAGGGGAAAGTGCTTCGCATACAGTTATCATTAGGTGAGAGGGTGCCATTGCACGCACACTGTCCGCTCACATATGCACAGTTTTAATTATCTCCCCTCGTTGGAATCTATCTGCATCACATACTATCTACACTCACTCACACCTTTAACAATCGCCCCTCTGCTGGAGTATATCTGTCACACATTTTTTCCCCAAAATAAACTTTAATCATAAAATTTATGAAAGCATTTTTACTGGAAAATTAGCAAGTGCAATAAAATTCAACTTTTCTCCATACAACATGTGGCCTTTCCCCATAGCACATCTGCAGTGGCTGCCCCATGATTTAGTGTGTCCCTCAGCACATAGCCCTACACTTTGGAATGGGCCATTCTGCACCACTTGGTCGAAGACAGGTCTTTGCACTGGAAGACCAGCAAGTTTCGGGCAGACCAAAGAGCGTTTTTCACCGAGTTGATGGTCCTCCAGCCACAGTTGATGTTTATCTCAGTGTGCATCCCTGGGAACAATCTATAGGGCGCAAGAATCCTAGAGCTGCTTGGGATGAACCTCGACAAGAATCTCTGCATTTCTCTCCAGACAATCTTTGCAAAGGCATGTTGTAGAAGGAGGTGGACAACAGTCCATCACAGGTAATGTCCACAAACATACCTTTAACAATCTTTTTTGTTAAAATATACTTTATTCATAAAATATCTGAAAGAACATTACAAAAGTGCAATAATATTCAACAATACCCTTAGCAATCTCCCCTCTGCTGGACACTCTGTATGGCACACATTGTCCAAACACACACACACACACAAACAACTTGAACAATGTATCCTCTGTTGGACTCTGTTTTACACACTCTGTCCCCACACACACACACACAGAGTTCACACACCCATGCTTTAAAAATGTCCTCTCTGCTGGACTCTCTCTGTATTATACACACTGTCCCCACACAGACACACACACTGATACACACACACACACACACACACACACAGTCCATGCACACATGCTTTAAAAATATACCATCTGCTGGACTCTCTCTGCATTACACACACTGCCCACAAACACACCTTTAGCAATGTTATTTTTTGCATAAATATACTTTATTCATAAAATATCTGAAAGAACATTACAAAACATTTCAAAATGACCATCATGAAAAGTACAATAATATTCAACAATTCCTTGAAGAAGGAAGTGAGAGTAGAAATTGCAGGGGCACTGGCCGTAATTTTTCAGTCTTTCCTAGGTGCAGGGGAGGTGCCAGAGGACTGGAGAATTGCAAACATTACACCCTTGTTCAAAAAAGGTTGTAAGGATAAGCCCAGCAATTACAGACCAATCAGTTTAACTTCAGTAGTGGGCAAGATTCTGGAAACAATTATTTGGGATAGAATTAGTAGTCACATGGAAAAATATGGATTGCTAAGGAAGAGCCAGCATGGATTTCTAAAGGGGAATTTGTGTTTAACTAACTTGATGGAGTTTTTTGAAGAGGTAACAGAGAAGAGCAATGAGGTTAATGCCGTTGATGTGGTGTACATGGACTTTCAAAAGGCATTTGATGCAGTGTCACACAACAGATTTGTGAGAAAAGTTATTGCACATGGAATAAAAAGGACAGTAGCAATGTGGATACAAAATTGGGTGAAAAGTAGGAAGCAGAGAGTAATGGTGAATGAATATTTTTTGGGCTGGAGGAAAGTTTGTCATGGAGTTCCCCAGAGGTCGGTATTGGGACCCTTGCTTTTCCTGATATATATTAATGATCTAGATCTTGGTGTGCAGGGGACAATTTCAAAGTTTTCAGGTGATACAAAGCTTGGGAGTGTTATAAACTGTGGTCAGGACAGTGTAGAACTTCCAAAAGAAATAGACAAGCTGGTGGAGTGGGCAGATAGGTGGCAGATGAAGTTCAGTGTGGAGAAGTGTGAGGTGATGCATTTTGTTAGAAGGAACATGGACAGACAATATGAAATAAAGGGTGAAACTTTGAAGGGGGTGCAGGAGCAGAAAGACCTGAGTGTATATGTGCATAGATCATTGAAGGTGGCAGGACAGGTGGAGAGAGCATTTAATAAAGCATTTGGTATCTTGGGCTTTGTTAATATGAACAAGAACACGGAGGTAATGCTGAATTTATATGAGATACTCGTTAGACCTCAGCTGGAATACTGTGTACAGTTTTGGGCACCATATAGGAAGGATGTGAGAATGCAGAAGAGGTTTACAAAAATGGTTCAAGGATGAGAAACTTCAGTTATGAAGGTAGATTGGAGAGGTTGGGACTGTTCTCCTTGGAGAGAAGAATGCAGAGAGGAGATTTGATAGAGATGTCCAAAATCATGAGGGGGTCGGTAAGAGTAGATCGGGAGATGATGTTCCCATTCGTAAAAGGATTAAGAACAAGAGGGCACAGATTTAAATTGATTTGCAAAAGAAGCAAATGAGACGTGAGAAAAATCTTTTCACGCAACAAAAGTTTTGGATCTTTAATGCACTGCTTGGAAGTGTGGTGGAGGCAGATTCAATCGAGGCATTCAAGAGGATGTTACATGATGATTTGAATAGAAACAATGTGCAGGTGTACAGAGAAAAGGCAGGGCAATTGTACTAGGTCATAATGCTCGTTTGGTGAGCTGGTGTGGATACAATGGGCCGAATGGCCTTCTTCTGTGCCATTGAAATAATGTGATTCCGAGATCTCCCCTCTGCTGGACACTTTTTGTATGGCACATTGTCCAAACATGCGGGCATGCACACACAAACACATCCCTTCAACATTGTACCCTCTGCTGGATTTTCTATGAATTACACAGCCGCCCCCTACACACTCAGACACACACACACACACAGGTACACACTGTCCACAGACACTCATACACACACACATAAAACTTTAACAGTATACCCTCTGCTGGACTCTATTATAAACACTGTCCACACACACACACACTAACACACCTTTAACAATGTACGCTCTGCTGGATTCTCTCTGCATTACACACACCGTCCGCACACTCTGTCCGCACAGGCACACAGACTTTAACAATGCACCCTCTGCTGGACTCTCTCTGCATTACACACGCTGTCCACAGAGACACAGACGCACACTGTCCCCCCTCCCCACATACACACACGCGCACATACATAGATACACAAACATGTGGCCAGAGTGGGTGTGAATCCAGAGGGGATTCCATCCCTTTAATTTCACGCTAGCCCGCCCACCTAAAAACCCACTGGTGAGTGAGTGTAAAACTCTGCCCTTTGTGTGTATAAGTGTTTCTGATCTGTGCTTCCTAACTTCACTCATGAAAGACTGACTAAATTTTTATACTATGCCCCAAGTCCTAGGGACCCCAGCTGGAAGAAATAGTTTCTCTCATGTAATCTCTCAGTTCCACTTAATATCTTGAAAAACGCCATTAAATCACTCCTTAAACTTGCACATTGAACGTGTTTGTGTCCCTGTGCCTATCTTTGGGAACAATTCTATTCCGAAATATAGTAAATCACTATGATTTAAATAAATTCAGGAAAATTAGATGCAAGACTGTTTAATGATTTCTGTGTGCCATAAGAAAGCAAATGGTGGATAATATCCTTAAAGGAGAGGCCTGGCCTACATTTGACTCCAGTCATGGAGCTTACTATCCTCACAGCAACATAGGGATTAACATCCATAAGAACTACAACATTAACAGAAACATTTATATAGCTCCTTTAATGTAATGAAACACACAAAGCATTTCGCAGGAGCATTATTAAACAAAGTGTGACCCTTGAGTTACATAAGGAGATACACAGATGACCAAGAGCTTAGTCAAAGAGATAGATTTTAAGACATGTCTTAAAGGAGTTGCGTGAGATAGAGGCATGGAGATGTGTATGGAGGAATTCCAGAGCTTGAAATCTAGAAAACTGAAGCCTTGGTCATCAATACTAGAGCAATTATAATTGGAAATGCACAAGAAACCAGAATCAGAGGGGCACAGGTATCTTGAAAGGTTTTTGGGATTGGAGAAGAGTAGAGATAGAGACGGGCAAGGCCATGAGGACGAAAATTTTAAAATCAAGACGTTGCTTGAGCAGGAACCAATGTAGGTCAGCGAGCACAGAGTGATAGGGGAAAGGGACTTGCTGAGAGTGAATACACGTGAAGCATTGCTTCGGATGACCTCCAGTTTAGGGACAGTAGAATGCGGGGAGACAGGACTGAGTTGGAATAGATGAGTCTATTGGTAACAATGGCATGGATGAGGGCTTCAGCAGCAGATGAGCTGAGACAAGGGGCAAAGTCGAGTGATCATAACGAGGGCATGAATATGAGGTTGGAAGCTCATCGCGGGATCAAATGTGACATCAAGGTTGTGAACAGGTTGGTTTAATCTCAGACTGTTGCAAGGCAGAGGGATGGAGGTGGTAGCTAGGGAACGGAGTTTGGAGCAAGAAACAAAAACAATGGCTTCTTCTTTCTCAATATTTAATTGAAGGAAATAGTTCTGCTCATCCAGTATTGGATGTTGAAATAGCTGTCTCATAATTTATTAACAGTGGAGGAGTTGAGAGTTCAGATTATGATGCCAGAGGGTGGTATGCAGATGAGAAACGAGAAGGGACCAAGGATAGATCCTTACAGATCCTTGGGGAACACCAGAAGAAATGGTGCAGGAATCACAGAATTGCTACAGTGCAGAAGGAGGCCACTTGGCCCATCGTGTCTGCACCAGCTCCCCGAATGAGCAATTCGCTTAGTTCTATTCTCCCACCTTCTCCTTGTAACCCTGCACATTCTTCCTTTTCAAATAACAGTCTGATTTCTTGTTGAATGCCTCAATCGAAGCTGCCCCCACCACAATCTCAGGCAGTTCAATCCAGACCCTAACCACTTGCTGCATCAAAAAGTTTTTCCTTATTGCTTCTTTTGCCAATTACTTGAAATCTGTGCCCCCTCATTTTCGATTATTTCATGCCCAGGATTTTACCCTCTCACCCGGCGGGATATTACGGTCCCGCTGAACTGAATGGAGATTTAAGGGGGCTGTAAAATCCTGGCCCATGAGTGGGAACTATTTCTGCCTACCTACCCTGTCCAGACCCCTCATGATTTTGAATAGCTCTATCAGATCTCCTCTCAGACTTCTCTTCATGAAAGAAAACAGTCCCAACCTCTCCATCTAAATTCAGAACCCAAGTTTTTCAACCCTGGTACCATTCTCTTAAATCTTTCCTTCACGTTCCCCAATGCCATCACATCTTCCCTACAGTTCAGCACCCAGAACTGGATGCAGTACTCCAGCTGAGGCCAAATTTGTGTCTTTACTCAAGTTCAACATAACCTCCTCTCAACTTGTCCTGCCACCTTCAATGAATTATGCACATATACACCCAGGTCCCTCTGCTCCTGCACCCCCTTTAGAGTTGTATGCTTTACTTTATATTGTCTCTCCATGTTCTTCATACCCACTTCACTTTTCTCTGCATTGAGTTTCATCTGCCACCTATTTGCCCATTCCACCAACTTGTCCATGTCCTTTTGAAGTTCTGCACTATCCCCCTCACAGTTCACAATGCTTCCATGTTTTGCATCATCTACAACTACACAAAGGTTGAGGTCATGAATACATACCAGGAAAAGCAAGGGTCCCAACACTGACCCCTGGAAAATGAAGGTGCGATTCAGAAGAGATCACTGTCTGAAACAAATTTAGATTTTCAGAAGGCATCGGAAATCACTCTGGCAATGGAAGGTGCAGTGCAAGACTCAAAAGCCATGCAGAGAGCACAAATTGGCACTGTCCTCCATGTTGGGCGGGGAGCAGCTGCCAAAAGGAGCGCAAAAGTGCAAACTTTACTCAGAAGCAGGAAGTAGCCACTGCTAGCAGACAAATAAAAAGAGATAACTTAGCAGCAAAAACGTGGCATAATGGTAACAGAGTTGGAAGCTGACAACCTTGTAATGAATCACAGTTTAAAAAGATCGAATGTTTTTTCTGTCATCGAAATGGACACCTCATGAGACATTGTAAAGATAGAATCAGGCATATTTTCAAACAAAAGCAAACACCCAAAGCGATTAACAGCGTTGAAACGCCTGAAGTAATAGATTCAGATATTTATTCCTTATATAATTTAAAGGTAGGAAGAACAGAACCTATCTATGTAACCATGAGAGGCCTATCAGAATGGAGGTGGATACTGGAGCATCCACTGTGGTGATAGGCGAGCATACTTTTAAATACTTGAATCATGGGGAATGTAAACTAAATTTGGAACAAACTGATGCTAAATTGAAAACTTACACTGGAGAAGACATACAAGTCAAGGGAATATGTAAAGTCACAGCACACTGCGGAGTCAAACAGTGAAATTACCCTTAATGGTAGTAGTAGGCAAGGGACCTAGTCTCCTTGGATGAAACTGGCTGAAAGAAATTAAATTGGAATGGACTGAAATCTTCCAACTGAGAACTAATGGGCTATCAGAACTATGACAAAAATATGCCTCAGTTTTCAAGGGCGAATTTGGAAAGATTGGGGGGGGGGGGCGACAAGCAAAAATTCATGTAGATCCAAATGGAACACCAAGATTCATGCAGGCAAGACCAATACCTCGTGCAATACAGGGGAAGGTGGATGCCGAACTGGGCAGATTTAAAAAACTGGGATTGATAAAACCAGTACAGTTTTCAGATTGGGCAGCACCAATTATACCCGTTCTCAAACCTGACCAAAGCATTCAAATTTGTGGGGACGACGAATTAACAGTCAGTAAAGTGGCTAAGTCGGACAGACACCCCATTCCAAAAGTTGAAGACTTGTACGCTAAACTGGCAGGTGGAACTGCCTACACAAAGCTTGATAAGAGTCATTCTCATCAACAATTGAAATTAGAGAAAGCCTTCCGGAGGTTTATCACCATGAATACACACAAAGGGTTGCACCCATACACCCATTTACCTTTTGGCATATCTTCAGCTTGCGCCATATTCCAAAAAAACCATGAAAAGTTTACTACAGGGACTGCCCCACATTGTAGTTTATTTAGGTGACGTTCTTGTGACTGGACTTACTGTAAAGGAACCTTAGATGAACTTTGAAGAAGTTTTGAAACGTTTTTCACAGGTTGGAGTGCGGTTGATAAAAGTGCACATTCCAAGCGAAAGAGATAACTTACCTGGGTCACAAGGTAGATTCACAAGGCCTACATCCAGTTGAAGAAAAAGTGATAGCCATTAGAGAAGCACCAACACCAAAGAATACATCCAAACTGAAATCATTCTAGGGGCTGATCAATAACTTCTTGTCTAATTTGTCGACAGAACTGGCACCATTGTATTACTTACTCAAGAAAAACCAGTGATGGTCTTGGCAAACACCACAGGAAGAAGCTTACACAAAAGTGAAACAGTTGTTAAAATCATCTACACTTCTAGTACATTTTGACCCCAAAAAAAAAATTTGGTATTTACCCTATGGAATAGGAGCAGTGATTTCCCGTCGAATGGATGATGGATCAGAACTACCTATAGGATACATATCGAGAACACTCAATACAGCAGAAAAAGGGTACTCTCAAACAGAAAAAGAAGGCCTGTCAATCATTTTCAGTGTTGAGAAGTTTCACCAATATGTACACGGTCGTCATTTTACTATTATATCCGACCACAAGCCATTATTAGGATTACTCAGTGAAAACAAGGCTATACCCCCTATAGCATCAGCAAGGTTACAAAGATGGGCATTTATCCCGGCAGTGTATGAGTATTCTTTCATTCGTAGACCCGGAAGTCAAATTGCAAAAGCAGATGCACTCAATCATTTGCCCATGCAAGTAAAAGACGAGGATGTTCCAACTCCTCAAGAATTCATCTTATTATTGAACTTCCTGGACTCATCACTGATATGTGCTCAATGGATTAAAGATTGGACAAATTGAGACCCAGTCTTATCCAAAGTGCGAGATCAAGCTCTTCATGGTTGGTCACAAGAACAGGAATGAAACTGTATTTCCAGAGACGATAGGAAATAACCAGCCAGGAAGATAGCTTATTGTGGCCAGCACAAGTGATTGTACCTCAAAAGGACGAACTCCACAGTACACATCCCGGAATCTCCAAAATGAAGGCAATAGCACGCAGCTATTTATGGTGGCCTGGGATGGATGGAGAAATAGAAAACTTAGTGAGAAGCTGTATGCAGTGTCAACAAGTACAAAGATTACCTGCAACAGCTCCGTTACACCTCTGGAAGCGGCCAAGAAGGCCATGGGTGCGAGTACATGTTGATTATGTGGGATCTTTTATTGGAACAATGTTTCTACTTATCGTCTATGCACATTCAAAATGGATGGACAGATATGAAGTGAAGTTGACTTCTGTTATAATAGACAAGCTACGACAAAGTTTCGCAATCAACGGATGTTGTGGTCACTTTGACAAACGGACCACAGGAGTCTCAGGTACAGGTCACGATCGTTTATTCGAGCAATTGCAAGGAGAACACCATCTCAAAACAGCTTGAGATAGCACTCTGCTAAATTACAACTGTTCAACATATTTATACATTATTGATCACGTACAAGAACAGTTTCCAGATTCCGATCTCGTCAACATATAGGTTTACATTAAACAGACATCTCTGGTAACAGGTACATGCATCGTATGTCCTTATTTTTCACCCAGGCAGAGACCTTCCCTCCTACCTAAACAAAGACCATCTGTTCTTGCCCTATCTGTTGGAGAGCACATTTAATCTTAGTTGTTTTTGCCAATGCTCTTACTGCAGTCCAGCTCCCAAGGCCTTCCTGTTCTTTGCAGGCCCAAGACTATGCAAGGTTCATCTGGTAACCTTTAACTGTCAAGGTGCTTGGTAGGCCTGGTTGCCTGGAGATTTTAAATAATTCATTCCTTTTCAATAAATTCTACCTTACCATAAATTCTTACTTACTTTCTTCCCCCTAACAGTCCCCCCTTTTGGCCCTTGGCTTAGCCCAAGGTAGCCAACTACAATAGTGTTGTCCATTTCCCCCCCTTTACGCACCCGCCCATTGATACTGTCCAGGTATCCAGTTTTGGCATGTAAAGGGTACGGATACTGGTCAGACCATCTGTATCATCTGGTCCTTTAATCCGAACCTCTGGTTTACCAGATTCCTGCTCTACCTACTAAAGCTCCCCCAACGCCACCTTTTTTGTGACCCCTGGGTGCGGTATATCAAGTACGTTAAATACATAATCAATATTAACTGTAGTATAACTAGGGCATGGGAGATAATCTGAATCCAGGGGCGTATCTGAACGCTTGTGCCCCAGTTCCACAGATCTTCCCACCAGTTGGAAGCATCTATTTGTTCAATATCTGTCTTTAAGGCTCTAACCTGTTGCTGCAGTGTATAGTAAGTTCTGTATATCTGCTGAGCCTGTCTTTGAATCGTGACTAGGTGCTCTGGTAATAAGGGAATTTCATAGGAGAACTGGTTCAAATACTGTGTCAGGTTATCTTTGACCTGAATAGTAGTCGTTCCTCTCTTGTATATTTTGACCAGTTCCACCTTCCCCACCCTTGCTGGCACCTGTGGGTTTAGACACACCAAATGTTTGTGGATGGGGCATATCTGGTTACGCCCATACTGGATTCTTTCCTGCCAAGTGGTGATGCAATATCTCCCATTCCCTGTATATGCAATATGTTCTTTTGCAGACCATATAGTTTCCATTGTACAATTTACTGCTGCTTTAAATCCACTTAGTTTCATCTGTCTCATATATTGGGTGTGCATACTACTGCTGTGGCTTCTATCCTCCACTCTTCTAATGTGGTGCTAACTATATTCCCTTCTATGTCTACTGCAAATGATGGAATGTCATGACACCTAATATAGTAATTCTCCTGTATAACCCCAACATTTTCTACTCTATATAATGTCCTGCCAGGTGTTGACATAGGTATGACAGGTATTACTAATACAATGCTTATTACTATTCACTATACATTCGACATTCATTCTATACACGGGTGTTAAACCTCTGAGCTGGCAACCGGTCAAGTCATGATCCTTGTGTCGTGAAAGATTAAATAAATGTTCATTAGTTACCCATAAAGGAACTATCCCTTCATTAATCTGTCTTAAATTCTCTCAGACTTGTTCCAGTGCCCAAGATCCATAGGTGCTGCAAACATCATTTCTGCTCACTTCGTCCGAAATATTTTTCACTATTTCAGTCAGTTTGTTGATAGTCCCCGCATGACTTTTGAGCACGGTAGCCAGGCTTTGGATTAACCGTGTCATACCCTGGTCTGTATTCAATTGGGTGTTATGAACTCCCTGTCCCTGCTCTAGAATCTCCTTAAGCTTAAAGCTCAGGATACGGACCTTCTGGTCAACAATTGTCAGGTTCGGAATTAACCACTGATGTCCCTATGTTGAATATCGTAGCGGCATCGTTTATCAGGCTGCGCTTAATGTGGTTCCCTCCCAAGCCTGAACACGTCTTGCCGTTGAACTGAGATGCCTCAGTCATCAACTGACCCATTGGAGTCATATATAGTGCTTGAATATGGGTTGAGCACCACTGGGGTGGGGGAATTCCAGATATGTTTAAGACTACAGATACCAGCTCATGGTGTACATTATCATACAAAACTTCTGATTTACCAGTACCAAACCATTCGTCGGTCCTGGATGCATAGTCAGACAAGGTGGGTCAGTCGGTGTGGTTTGAGGGTCTTCAATTATCTCTACTCGGACTGTGGAAGGTGGCTGGATAATGGCGGACCTCCGATGCTCGATCTGAAGCAAACCCCTTCTGCAATTCAAAAGCACTTGTTCTCCAACTGCTACATTTATCATTCCCCGTTGCGTGTTGCATTTGGCACTGTCCATGCTGCACCAAAGTTCCTCCTGCGTTGCGGGATGAGCAGTGATAACCCCCGACCTTGTTGCCAGTACTGATACGCTCACGACCAGGATCGTAGATCTGTGGAGACATTAACATCGGCTCCCGTTCTCCGGGTTACCGCTTGGTCAGTTGTCATGTATCTTTAACTGTGTGTAATGCCTCCGTTTACTTCCCGTTCTCATATCTACAAGTGCGCATGTGCCACCTGTCATAATTACCTGGTATGGTCCTTGCCTGTTCGCTCCAGGCTCACCTTGACTATTACCTGTTGGTTTCTGACTTCCTTCCTTAATAATGCAATTGCTTACTTATTTCCCTCACATAGTCTCACATCCTTCCTTTTGGTCCTACAGTGGTCTACATCTCCCACTCCTACTATGATTCCCTTGGGTAACTGCATTGCTCTCCTTGTCATTATTTTAAATGGGGTGAACCCGGCGGTCCTGCTTGGGGTAGCCCCTAAGGCGCATTAGAATATTGGGCTGTTCCCTGTCTCTTGAATTGCTTTTGTGACTGATGTTTTTTTTTAAGTTCAGTTCATCCTTTCCACCATCCCTGAGCTCTGTGGCTGGTAGGGAATGTGGAATTTCTGTTTATATTTAAATGTATACATTTCTTTAATGACTCTTCCTGTGAAATGAGTTCCCTGATCTGAATCCATCTGGATAGGCCCTCTCCACTCCTTCCAGGCTACTGACTCTTGCTGCTGTCCCACGTCGGACCTCGATTCCTTTAAACTGCCGACACAACTCTACAATGCACCTTCTTATCCTGTCTTTCAATGGCTCAGTATCTTCACTTCCACTGACAGTTCTCTCTGCGAGCTGCTTAACTCTGTCTGTCATCATAGTGTTAATCCTGTGGCCTTACTTTTTGTACCTCGCAGGCACATTATTGCAATCAGTAATACATCTATTTAGCCTTTTTTGCAGCTTTCCCTTTACCTGTATCCATCTTGTGGTAAATTCTTGTGAAGTATTATTTCTCCTTACATTTCAATTCCTGAACTACAGATTCCACATAGTTTTACCTCTAAGTTTGTTTTCCCTGACCATGATCATCCTAAGGTTCTCTTGATGTCAGTTTCTCTATTGTCTTGAACGTTATATAATGTTTCCTTGCTCTTTAGGCTGTATTAAGTATTCCATGTCAATGAGGATCTCTGTCTCTAGTTCCTTGCTTATCTCCCCCTGTGCATTTCCAATGTCTCAGTTGAAGGCCAGATTATCTAATTCACTTCCCTTAAAAAAGTTTGTATATTATGTCCTCTTTCCTTAACTCTTTCTCCTACTTGCCTCATACCATTTTACGCATGCAACAGCTACCATCTTATCTTGTTCAGGTTGCCTGGAGAGACTTTAAAATAACCCCTTGTGTCCCATTCTTTCTGATCTTGCTGCTCAGCCTCCTGACTGTCAGGCGCATTTTAGTGGTCAGTCGGGTCCGCAAGGGCTTCAGGGCCGCAGCAATGGCAATAATCACAGGGACCCCGAGGTGGGGAACTGAAGGAAATCCATCATTTTGCTCTTCAGCGTATCGGGCAGTTTTATACTCCAGTGGACCACCCGGGTAATGTTTAACATTTACCGGCGGGTGAGGGGAATTCGATACTATTCCTCCTACACTGACCCTGGCTTTATTGCCGATTAAACATTACACAAATAAGCTGAACCCATCCACCTTAGGATGGGATGCATGATAATGACCAGGAGGTCGGCCACTGCCATTCCCACCAGGTAACGAATGATGCATTTGGAGAGACCACACTTTCCTCGAGACAGGATTATAATCGCCACCAAGTTAACTGGAAGAGAGGGAAAAGGGAAGCAAGGAAATTACTCATTAGACCTGGAGAGAAAGCAGCAGTTTGATGGGATCTTGGTTGAAACTTCATGCTGTATTGCTGCATTGTAAAGATGCTGCAGCTTCTCAGTTCCTGCACAAACACAGTTACTTATGCTGTGACCCAGACTAAATTCAGAGAGGAGCTCAGGAAGGCGGTGACATACCCAGTCAATGTCAGTGTTAAATTAGTTAAGCCATAGGGAGAGAACAAGCATCCCAAACATTGAAAATAAATAACATTTCACATTACACTCTCCAGAAAGTACATTCTATGTGAGCGATGCAGTGCCCTGAAATGATCTTAAATCTGATTCTGATATTGTGTTTTATTCATGATCTAAGGGGGTTAGGTGGACTTGTCTGCTGTCGATGTATGAATTGTTTCTTAAAAAGGCAGTGGTGAAAGATTCAGCTGTATTCCCGACCACACAGGACCAAGAGCAAAGTGGGTTGGGTGGGGGGAGGGGAGAAAGCTGTCAATCAGTGTTTATAGGACCAGAGAGTCTTGCAGACACTGCACATCCAGTGGTGTGGGAGTGTATTGAAGCCCCAGTGGCTTTATAATCTGGGGAGAAGCCTCCCAACACACTGCATCCAGCTGTGGCAGGACACACATCAGACCCACCTGCTGTCTTCATGATAAGGGAGAGCTCCCCCTGTCATAGAGCGTCTAGCGCTGGGATCCTGCACTGCAGTGACCATGGACTGCAGCCCCCTCCCCCGGCTTCATAAAAGGGGAGGGTCCTCCAGACTCTAGCGCATCTAATAGTGGGAGAAAGCACTGCGCATTCACATACACACACACACACACACACACAAACACACACACTATACCCACACACTATACACACACACACAAACCACACACATGCACTCACATGCACACACGTATACATTATCCACACACACACACACACACACACACACATGCACATTATCCACACACACACATTATCCACACACACATGCACACACACACAAATATACACACACTATCCACACATGCATGCACACGCAATATACACACACACGCACAGACACTATCCACACACACATGCACACACAATATGCACACACACAATCCACACATGCACATTATCCACACACACACTATCCAAACTCACACACAATTTCCACACATACACAATTTCCACACAAACGCACATGTGCGCACACACAATATTCACACAATCACAATATCCACATACACATACACGCGCACACACACAATATCCACACAAGCACAATATACACACAAACACACGCGCACACACACGATATCTACACAAACACAATATCCACATAAACACACACACTATTCACACACAAACAACATCTACACATGCACACAACATCCACACAGCATCCACACACACCATTTACACAAAGCAACCACACGCACACACAAAGCATCCACATATAATATACACACACACACATAGTCCACACACACAGACACACACACACACACACACAAATACGCACATACTCACACACTGCCATGCGCACATACACCTTTACAAACCTCTCCACTGCTAGTCTGTCTGTGTATCACACACACTGTCAACGCACACTCAAACTCTCAGATGTAGATAGATGGACATACAGAGATATAGAGACGGGGCAACAAAGATAGAAAGAAAGAGACTGGATGATGGAGGAAGAGGTAGAGATAGCTAGACATTGAGTGAGACAGAGAGAGCGAGGGAGCGGGGTATGAAGTGAGAGAGAGAGAGGAGAGATTAGAGTGCCAGAAACTGGGTGAGAGGAGACAGGAAAAGCAATGCGGCAAGAAAGGAAGGAAGACAGAACAACAGAGAGTAGGAAAAAGGGACAGGGCAACAGAGAAAGAGTGAGAGGCAGAGACAGGTCAAAGAGAGAGGGAAAGAGTGAGAGGCCTCAGTAAGCCTGCAGATTGCTGAGATATGAGCAGAGACAGCTGTGAGAACGAATTAAGTGACACACCTCTAACTTAATTCAAGCTCAATTGAAAACCAAAGCTGTCCACGGACAGTCTATACATGGCCCAGCCAGAACTAGATACATTTTTTGCACCTTGTTGTTGAATTCGGCAAGATCTGCAACAGTGCAGGGTTCCTCTAGTGATAGACATTGCAGGAGATGTTGCATAGTCTGTGGCTCAGTTCCACATACACAAGTTGTCGGGCAGGTCGTATATCCTCATTTGCTTAGTGGCACCTTTGAACAACCTACACCAGTCCTAAGTCTGTTAAGACACGTCCAGGTTGTCTAGTTGCGAATAGCTCCTGGGGGAAGGCTTTCATCCGATAGAATTTCCATCGCTGGGGGTTGTTTGAGACTGGCGAGCCGGTCTTTCCACAAGGCGATGCGGGCTTCAGATGGGGTTGATTGTAATGGAACAACACTGTTCATGAAGCTCTTCTTTGACTTTAGGCAGCTGGGTGTAGGTGTATGACTATGTAGAGGGCGCCTCTCATCTGATGTTTGACGGGGTCGCTCTTTCTTGCTGGCTACCATTCTTCTTATATCAGGGGGAGCCATACCCGCCAGGATATAAAGGCTGTTGGTGTTTGTTGGTTTTAAACAACCTGCGAGGGGTCAGGGACGTGTAGACCCTTGGACCTCACTGTGCTGAGTAGAGGCAAGTCCCTCCAGTTGCAGCGAGATATGGCAGCAGAACAACGTTAATGGGTGAAATCTTCCCTTTTAAGCTGAAATTAGACCGGGAGCATTTTTTATTTTGTGTGCTTCAAGTTAAAGCTACGAAGAAACTTGATCAGTAACAGAATAGCCTAGGCTCCATTTGCGGGGGACAGTTATGAAGGTATAACCAAATGTGAAAGCACACATCCGTATCAGACCTGACCCAATGCTGGTACATTTCAAGTACATTTCAGTACATATACCTTTCCTCACACCATTGTAGCAAAATAAACTAGCCAGCTTAAACTGAAAACTGACCGCAGGCACTGGACAGGCCCCCATTGTGGTGATGCCCAATCAGCCAAAACCAGGAGACTATTTGGGAACTGCAGAATCACAATGAAACATGCAATTACATACGGACCCACAAATTAGGAGCAGGAGGAGATCACTCGCCTTATTCGCCGTTCAGTTAGATTCAGCATCGCTCAACCTAAACCCAGAAGGGTCTCCCAATGAGGGCAAAGGGAGCGGGAATGGTTTTGTCAAAGAAACAAAGCATTATCTGAAGTGAGTGCGAATGGCAGAATAACAAAAAGATGAGGCATGAAATTTGGCTGAAGCAAAATCATGAAAAACAAGATTAAGGTCTGTACGTGGCAAATAATGAAAGAAAAAACTCACGGACGGAGTTGAGGGGCTAGACCTTCCTTTTTTATTAATTGAGCTGGTCCAGACGGAAATCTGGTTAAATATGAAAGCAAAGTACTGCGGATGCTGGAAATCTGAAACAAAAACAAAAATTGCTGGAAAAAAACTCAGCAGGTCTGACAGCATCTGTGGAGAGGAAGACAGAGTTAAATTTGGTCTGCAAATATACCATTTGCTAAAGGTACGGATTGTGCTCCACCCAACCATGCTCATCCACTTGAAGGTGCATATTGTTACAAACGTTGTATATTTCAACATGACTGCTGGCTCTGATTTGGCAAGGAATATTCGCCGAGTGCCTAAATTTGGCAAGGCAGGCTTCGAAAGGTATTTTTTGCCTCGTTTGCAAAGATTGCTACAAAGCTAGCATGGTCACAAGAGACACTGACCATCCTTTTGCAAAACCTTTTGATTGGATGTCTATTCAGCATTTTCAGACATTCAAAATGTGATACATCAGTATAGCTCGCAATGAATGTGTGCATTGAATACTAACTGTACTATAATTGAATTGAATTAATGATTGCAACATGGTGTATGTTGAGCGGAGAAGTTGTCCTCTCTCTTTAATTATTACATCTGCCCTCGCTTCATCCCTTGTTCCACTATTTAGTTTAAAGCCCTCTCTACTGCCCTTGTTACGTGACTGACCAGAACACTCACCCCTGCACAGTTCGGGTGAAGATCATCCCCTTGGTAGAGCTCTTATTTTCCCCAGTACTGGCGCCAGCACCCATGAATTGAAACACATTTCTCCCCCCCACCCCGGCTTCTAACTTCAGGCACTGACCCCCCCTTACACTTAAGGTCTAGTGGCCGCTGGACCTCCCCCTGCCCCCTCCCCTCCCACCCCCACCCCCCCCTCCCCCTCCCCCTCATATGACTGGGTGAAGCCCCCAATTCTCCTTCAAAACCTCATGGTTGTGGACCCCCGCCACCAGTTTAAGCATGGGCTTCTCTGCGTTCTTGCTAAGAGACTCCAAACGAGGAACAGCTCTGTTTCCAGATCCTCCCATCCATCCACACCCCTGCCTGGAACCTGCAACATTATCCCATTGCCTCTTCCAGACTGCACCAGCCCCCAAACTTCAGCCGACCTGCTTGTCCCTGTGAGAAATCACCCAGGAATAAACCTAAAAGCAAGAAAGGAAACCCGCACCCCGCACCCCCCACCCCCCCACCCCCCAGCCTTTCGCAATCTACCCCGACTGCAGCGCGACACGCCTGGAATACCCCAGAGAGAGATTTCAGCCCCTTATTTCCAATTACCAAATGTTCCCTCTGTGCCGGGGAAAAAGAGGTGACTCATTCTACCTTCCTTCGTGGGATGGCAAAACCCAGCGTTTTTTTCCAGCCCTGAGTGCGCTGGAGAATGTTGCCGGCGAGACGTCTGTCTCACAATCACGGTGGTCCATTGCGCCGCGAGCGAGGGAGTTATGGGACTTTATTGCATCAGTACCGAAAGGAAGGTGGTGAAATCCAAAGCCAGGACAGCCTACAGCTTGGAGCGAGCTTGCAGCTCCTGGAAGGTGCAGCTATCAGGAGAGATTGGAGAGGCCGGGGGTGGTTTTCCTTGGTACAGAGGAGGCTGAGGGTGGGGGGGGGGGTGATCAAATTGGGGTGGGCAAAATTCATGAGGGGCCCAGATAGGGTAGAGAGGAAAGACTTGGTTCCCCCTAGCTGAGGGGGGTTTAGGTTTGAGGCGATCAGTAGAAGGGTTGGAGGGGACGTGAGGAAAAGCACTTTAGCCCGGAGGGCGTAATCACTCCAGGATTGCCCAGGGCACGGGGTAGAGGGCGGGAGAAAGGCATCTTACCTGCCGGCCGCAATGGCGGGATTTCGCGCCCTTCCTGGCACACCCCGCCTCGTTAGTGAGGCGTCGACGGGAATCTCTGGGGCGCCTGCTGGACGGGGTGAAAGGCCACCACAATGACCTCTGCCCTCGCTGCGACCACAAGAGCTCCACCAGAGCGACCGGTTTGGCCTGGGATGTGGTGGCCAGACCCCTCCTCCCTCCCTCCTCCTCCCAACCTCACCCTCCCGACATCTTCACCCACCACCACCCACCTCCCCCACCCCAACTCCTTTGTTAGCCCCCCCCACCCAACCTGAACCACTCCCCGATCCCCCCACAAACCACCCTCACCGCCTCCCCCGACCTTCCTCTTCAAGTCAAACCTAGGCCTTTTGCTCCCACCACCCCAACCCCCGCACATCCCACCCCCCTCAACACCACCTCACCAACCATCCCTCTCACGGTGGTAGCCGGGCCTCTCTCGCTGGCTCGCACTGGCCTCCAGCGCAATTGGTGGCCCACCAGACGCCATCGGATGAACCCGCACTGCTTTCCCACTGGGGTTTCTGGCCTTCTCGCTACATTGCACACCTCTCCCCCTTCCGCCCGCTCGCCTGCCCGTCATGATTCCCGGGCCAACAGGGTCCGTAAGATTCCAGCCAGGGGGCGGCGGGCATCTGGGATTCACTGCCCAAGTTGGCGATTGAGGCTGAAGCGCTCGACTCATTTAACAGGTCCCTGGGTCTGCACCTGAAACGCTGGAACTTGGAAGGGTACGGACCAGAGGCTGGAAGGAGGGATTGCGGCTAGTTTCTTTTTCACTCTTTTTCTCAGCTGGAACAGATACGGCGGGCTGAATGGCCTCTTTTTGTGCCGTAACTTTTTTATCATCCTGAACCCCTTCAGGATTTTGTAGGTTTCAATGAGACCGCCTCTCATTCCTCGAAACTCCAGAGAATATAAGTTCAATTTACTCTGCCGCTCATCACAGGACATCACCCTGACCCCAGGGACCAGACTAGTGAACCTTCGCTGTACCACCTCCAATGCAAGCATATCCTTCCTTAAACATGGAGACCAAAACTGCACTCAGTATTCCAGATGTGGTTGCACCAAAACCCTGTACAACTGTAGCAAGACTTCTCTCTCCTTGTATTCCACTCCCCTTGCATTAAAGGCCAACATACCATTTGTCTTCCGAATTGCTTGCTGCACCTCCATGTTAACTTTCTGCACCCCTTGTACCAACAAACCCAAGACCCTTTGAACCTCTACACTTGGAAGTTTCACACTTTTAAAAAAATATTCTGCTTTCCTATTCTTATGACCAAAGTGAATAACTTCATGCCTCCCTACATTATACTTCACCTGCCATCTCGTAGCCCAGTCACTTAACGTGTCGATATCGCTTTGCAGCCTCTCTGTGTCCTCCCCACAGCTTTCCTTTCCACCTAGCGGCATCGTCACCAAATTTAGGTGCATTATTCTCTGTTGCGTCACCTAAGTCATTAATATAGATTGTAAATAGTTGAGGCCCCAGCGCTGATCCTTCCGGCACTCCATTATCCACTGCCTCCCAACTTGAAGAAGCCCCATTTATGCCCAGCCTCTGTTTTCTAACCATTAGCCAATCCTCTATCCATGCTATATTAGCCCCAACTCCATGAGCCCTTATCTTGCCTATTAATCTTACTGTGCAGCGCCTCATTGAGTGCCTTTTGGAAATCCAGATACACTACATCTACGGTCCCCCTTTATCCATCCTACTCGTTACATCCTTAAAAACGCTAATAAATTCATCAAACAGGGTTTCCCTTTAGTAAAACCATGTTGACTTGTTTGAATCACACTATGCTTTTCTAAGTGCATTGTTAAGAATTCCTTAATAATAGATTCCAGTATTTTCCCAACAACTGATGTTAGGCTAACTGGCCTGTAGTTCACTGCTTTCTCTCTCTCTCCTTTCTTGAAAAGTGATATAATATTTGCCAACTCCCAATCTAATGGGGCCATTCCTGGACCTAAGGAATTTTGGAAAATCATAGATAGCACTATCCACTATCTCTGCCTGCCGCTACCTCTTTTAGAACTCTAGAGTATAGGGCATCAGATCCTGGAGATTTGTCACATTTTAGTCCCTTAAGGTTCATCAATATTTTATCTCTGTTGATATTGATTTTCCTAATTCCTTCACTTGTTTTAGTCCCTAGGCTATTGTTTATTTCTGGTATGGAACTTATGCCTTCTACTGTGAAGGTAGCCACATGATATTTGTTCAATGGCTGCGCCATTTCCTCATGATAATTTTGCCTCCCTCTGCTTCTAAGGGACCAATGTTTACTTTAGCTACTCTCCTCCTTTTCATATACTTATAAAAGTTCTTACAATCTTTTTCAAAAAATATTTCCAGTTATTTTACTCTCATGTTCGATCATTTTCCCTTTTTAATCAACATTTTGGTGGCCTTTTGCTGGTTTCAAACGCACTCCCAATCCTCAGATTTGCTACTGGTTTTTGTAACATTGTAAGCCTCTTCTTTTAATCTCTTTCTATCCTTGAATTCCTGAGTGAGCCACGGATGGGTCCTTCTTGCTGAGTTTTTGTTGTTCAATGGCATGTATTTTTGATGAACATTTTGAAATGTTTCTTTAAATGTTTCCCACTGTTGATTTACCTCCATGCCTTTTAGCCTATTTACCCAATTAACCTTAGCCAGTTCTCCCCTATGATTACTATTTCCCAGTGGCTCTTCTAAGGTGACATCACTAATAAACCCTGCTTCATAACACAATGCTAGATCTAAGATAACTTTATCCCTAGTCAGTTCCGCTATGTACTGCACCAAGAAACAGTCATGAAAACATTCTACAAACTCATCTTCTAGACCATTCTTGCCAATTTGATTGTCCCAGTCTATATGATAATTAAAACTCCCCACAATAATTACATTCGATGGAGTTTAGAAGGATGAAGGGTTGGATCTGATTGAAACTTACAGAATACTGAAAGGCCTGGATAGAGTGGACTTGGGGAAGATGTTTCCATTTGTAGGAGAGACTAGGACCCGAGGGCACAGCCTCAGAGTAAAGGGAAGACCTTTTAGAACAGAGATGAGGAGAAACGTCTTTAGCCAGAGAGTGATGAATCTATGGAATTCATTGCCACAGAAGACTGTGGAGGCCAGGTCATTGAGTGTATTTAAGACTGAGATAGATAGGTCCTTGATTGGTAAGGAGATGAAAGGTTACAGTGGGACGGCAGGAGAATGGAGTTTGGAAACTTTTCAGACATGATTGAATGGTGGAGCAGACTCGATGGGCTGAATGACCTAATTTCTGCTCCTTTGTCTTATGGTCTTATTCCCTTTGTTACAGGCTCCACTAATGTCTTGTTTAATGTTCTGCCCAACAGTATAACCACTGTCAAAGGGTCTATAATCTATTCCCAGCAGTGTTTTCTGACTCTTGCTATTTCTAATTTTCACCCATGCCGATTTTAATTCCTGATTTTCAGAGGCCAGGCCCTTTCTTGCTAATGCCCTTAAGTTCATCCTTTATTATAAGCACTACTGCACCTCCTTTGCCATCCTGTCTGTCTTTCCAAAATATTGTGCACCCTGAGATATTAATTACTCAACCTTGTTCACATTGTAACCATGTTTCTGTAATGGTGATTAGATCTAAATCATTTATCTGCATCTGTGCCACTAATTTATTTATCTTATTAGAGATGCTTCATGCATTCAGATAAAAATAACTTTAATTTATTTTTATTCAACGAGTAGCAAAGTTGGATTTGTAAATAAAAGCAAAACATACCTATATAAGTTCTGAGAAATGTTAATGTTGTGCACATTTTTAATGGAGGGAGGGGTAAAATAGCACCCTCTTGTGGCCATTTGTGTATGTACATAACTCTTTTGAGTACAAACCCGTTTCCATCTGTTATATTTCAGATGAAGTTACATTGTTTCATAGTTTGCCATTGTGAGATTTGAACTCTTGATCTTGGGGTTACAAACCCAGTACCATAACCACTTGGCTATTTAGGCCAAACTAAGAATAACTTCAGCCAGAACAGGAATTGAGCCCAACAGTTTTAGCTTTATTCTGCACTACACTTTGGTCAATTAGTAGGTTAACCAACCTTTTCTGTTTGAGATTTGAACTCTTGATCTTGGGGTTGCAAGTCCAGTACCATAACCACTTGGCTATTTAGGCCAAGCTCTATGTATGTACGTATATAAACAAACCAGATTACACAGTTTAGTTGGGTAATTGACTTCCATATGGCACGCTGTTTCTTTTGCCCTGCAAAGATAACACACTTATTTGAAGGTGTCAGTGAAACAGCTCTTCAAGATGGCCCCCTTCACCCATATCCAGGACAGGCCTCGTCTGCTGCATCCTCCAGTGCTTTCCAGTAGATCAGCAGCTCGTAGGGTTTCACCCTGTGAGAGGTGACGAGTTTACGGAAGCCGCAAACAGAAAACTTTACATTCCAATTGTGGAACTTCTGCTGCGAGTGGATTTTCACTGGTGTGATCTTCAACTCCGCCAAGCACAGCCCAACGTAAACATCCTCCAGTTTAAAGTGGGGGACCATCCTGGAAATATTCCACACTCGGTGGGCAACATCAGCCGAAAGCACGTACCCAGTGCCGGAGCAGAATGGTGGGTATGTTTCCTGAGCATATTCCTGTTCACTGACGTACCATTTACTGGATTTGTCCCTGATAGCTCCAGAATTCCTCATGATGAAGCCGGTGAAGATATCCGTGTGATTCATTCCCAACAAGAGCTTGGTCAGGTGATCGGTGTTGACAAACATGTCGGAATCGGTTTTCATCACGAAGGAGGTGGATGGACAGAATCGGCTCACCCATTCCAGGCCCATCAGCACCTTGGTGGTCAGGTTGTAATAAGTGTCGGTGAAATTTTTTTGGATGATGTCCTTGTGCAGTGAACTTTCTTTCAGCAGTTGCTCCTGATGCTCTTGGCTGTACCCGAGCAGGAAATAGCTCACCACCCTCTTGCCATGCGTTGTCCGCGCTCGCCCCCAAGTCTGGCGAATGGCCGAGCGAGCTTTCAACTGGTCTTGGGCACTGGTGACCAGAAGGACCAGGAATGGGGGACTGGTGTCACAGCTGCTGTTGGGCAGCATGAGGAAGGACTGGTCATTTAAATTTGCAGAATACCAATGTTCAACATTGTATTGGCTTAAATATCTGATCAGAGGAAAGAACAACAAGGGGGTAACAAGAAACAACCATTTCCCTTTGAGAAATGTTTTCAAACGAAAGCTTCCTTGAGAAAATATCCTCATGCTCTGAAGCACCTGTAACATAAAATAAACAAGTTGGGTTTGGTGGAGTCCAGAAAATGCAAGAGGAATTATTTTCCAGATTAAGATTATTTGACTCGATTTGGGATACAAAAACAAGAGGAGGTCATTCAGTCCCTACAGCCTGTTACACAGGAACAGGAGAAGGCCCTTCAGCACCTAGAGTCTGTTACACAGGAACAAGAGAAGGCCCTTCAGCACCTAGAGCCTGTTACACAGGAACAGGGGGAGGTCATTCAGCACCTGGAGCCTGTTACACAGGAACAGGAGAAGGGCATTCAGCACCTTTAGCCTGTTACACAGGAACAGGAGGAGGTCATTCAGCACCTAGAGCCTGTTACACAGGAACAGGGGGAGGTCATTCAGCACCTAGAGCCTGTTACACAGGAACAGGGGGAGGTTATTCAGCCCCTAGAGCCTGTTACACAGGAACAGGGGGAGGTTATTCAGCCCCTAGAGCCTGTTACACAGGAACAGCGGGAGGTTATTCAGCTTCTCAAGCATCTTACACAGGAATAGGAGAAGGTCATTCAGCACCTAGAGCCTGTTATACAGGAACAGGAGGAGACCATTCAGCCCCTTGGGTCTGTAACACAGGAACTGTAGGAGGAATTGCAGCGCTCAAAACATCTACAGGAATCTGGCACAGAACATCTAGTCACTGAGCTGCTTCAGTCTGACAGAAAGTTCAGTGAAAGGTAGGAACAAACAGAGAAGGAGCTGGGCAGAAGTCAGCATTAGTAGTTTTAGCACAACCACATACCTAAGAGATTCGTCACTCCCTGTGTATGGTGATAGGTATCAGGGTCACTGGTCCCTTTAACTGGTTCCACCGGATTTGTCTTGGTCGAGGTGTGTTCGATGCTAACGGTGAATTAATGTATACACGACCAATCTTGTTAACAACTGCACACAAACCTGGAGTTCAATTCTTGCCTGTAATGAATCCCACAATGTCACTGCGTGTTCGGTGCCAGTAAGCAAGAATGGGTGTGGTTGAAGTGCCTCGTAAAAACCGCGTCCTGTCCTTACTGTTAATATTTAAGCTTGCTGAGAACTCTGAACAGATAACAAAGGTTCCTCCAGATGATGTTTGTGTGGGACAGCTGCCAATCTCACAGCTGCTGCACTGACATAGCTCACCAACTGTGGTTTAAAATTTATTGGATAAGGAAGGTATTTGCTGCAAACATATACAGTATATATGCTGAATGCAGGGACCCTTTTCAAACAATTGAAGAGCAGTGAGACACTCCCTCCATTGAAGAAGAGTGAGGCTCTCTCTCCATCGAAGAGCAGGGAGGCTCCCTCTGTCCATTGAAGAGCAGCGAGATACAGTCTCCGTCGAAGAGCAGCAACACTCTCTCTCCATCGAAGAGCAGCGAGACATTTTCTCCATCGAGGAGCAGTGATACTCTTACTCTTCATCAAAGAGCAGCAAGAATCCACATTGAAGAGAAGCAAAATTCTGTCTCCACTGAAGAGCAGCAAGACTCTCTGTATATTGCAGAGCAGTGGGTCTCTCTCTCCATCGAAGAGCAGCAAGGCTCTCTCACTGTCGAAGAGCAGCGAGACTCTCTCGCTCCATCAAAGAGCAGCACACTCTCCATTGAAGAACAGTGCGCTATCTCTCACCATTGAAGAGCAGTGAGACACTCTTTCTATCGAAGACCAGTGTGACTCTCTCTCCATTGAAGAGCAGCGAGAGTCTCTCTCCATCAAAGAACAGCGAGACTCTCTCTCCATTGAAGAGCAGTGAGACTCTCTCTCGAAGAGCAGTGAGACTCTCCCTTCGTTGAAGAGAAGCAAGGCTCTCTCTCTCTCTTTCATAAAGCAGTGAGACACATCCTCCCTCGAAGAGCAGCAAGATTCTCAACGAAGAGCAGCGAGACTCTCTCTCATCGAAGATCAGTGAGACTCCCTCTGTCCATCGAAGAGCAGTGAGACTCTTGCTCTCCATCGAAAAGAAGTGAGACTGTCTTTTTTTTGAAGAGCAGCGAGACTGCATCCCAATCGAACAGCAGTGAGATTCTCTCCCCATTGAAGAGCTGGGCTGTGAGACACTTTCCCTCCATCAATGAAAAGCGAGACACTCTCGATCAAAGGGCAATGAGACGCTCTTCAGCAAAAAGAAACAAGACTCTTTCACTCTTTCCATCAAAGAATAGTGAGACTCCCTCTCCATCAAAGAGCAATGAGACTCTCTCTCCTTCTCCATCCAAGAGCAGCGAGGCTCTCTCTCCATCAAAGAGCAGCGAGGCTCTCTCTCTATTGACGAACAGCAAGACTCTCTCTTTCCCTCCATGGAAGAGCTATGTGACACAATCCATTGAAGAGCAGCAAAACTCTCTCTCAATCAAAGAGCAGCAAGACTCTATCTCTTGTTCCATTGAAGAAGAGTGAGGCTCTCTCTCCATCGAAGAGCAGGGAAGCTCTCTCTGTTGATTGAAGAGCAGCGAGGCACACTCTCCGTCGAAGAGCAGAAACACTCTCCATCGAAGAGCAGCAAGACATTTTCTCCATTGAGGAGCAGTGATACTCTTACTCTCCATCAAAGAGCAGTAAGAGTCCCCATTGAAGAGAAGCAAAATTCTGTCTCCACTGAAGAGCAGCAAGACTCCCTCTATATTGCAGAGCAGTGGGTCTCTCACTCTCTCCATCAAAGAGCAGCGCACTCTCTCTCCATTGAAGAACAGTGCACTATCTCTCACCTTGAAGAGCAGTGAGACACTCTCTCTATCGAAGACCAGTGCGACTCTCTCTCCATTGAAGAGCAGAGAGACTCTCTCTCCATCAAAGAGCAGCGAGACTCTCTCTCCATTGAAGAGCAGTGAAACTCTCTCTCCATTGAAGAGCAGTGAGACTCTCTCTCTCGAAGAGCAGTGGGACTCTCTCTCTTCCATCAAAGAGCAGTGCACTCTCTCTCCATTGAAGAACAGTGCACTACCTCTCACCATGGAAGAGCAGTGAGACACTCTATCAAAGACCAGTGTGACCCTCTCTCCATTGAAGAGCAGCGAGACTCTCTTTCCATCAAAGAGCAGTGAGACTCTCTCTCCATTGAAGAGCAGTGAGACTCTCTCTCGAAGAGCAGTGAGACTCTCTCTCCATTGAAGAGAAGCAAGGCTCTCTCTCTCTCTTTCAAAAAGCAGTAAGACACATCCTCCCTCGAAGAGCAGCAAGATTCTCATCGAAGAGCAGTGAGACTCTCATTGATGATCAGTGAGACTCCCTCTGTCCATCGAAGAGCAGTGAGACTCTCGCTCTCCGTCGAAAAGAAGTGAGACTATCTTGTTTTTGAAGAGCAGCGAGACTGCATCCCAATCAATCAGCAGTGTGATTCTCTCCCCATTGAAGAGCTGGGCTGTGAGACACTTTCCCTCCATCAGTGAAACGCGAGACACTCTCGATCAAAGGGCAATGAGACTCTCTTAAGCAAAAAGCAGCAAGACTCTCTCACTCTTTTCATCAAAGAGTAGTGAGACTCCCTCTCCATCAAAGAGCAATGAGACACTCTCTCCCTCTCCATCCAAGAGCAGTGATGCGCTCTCTTCACCAAAGAGCAGCGAGACTCTCTCTCTATTGAGGAACAGCAAGACTCTCTCTCTCCCTCCATGGAAGAGCTATGTTACACAATCCATTGAAGAGCAGCAAAACACTCTCTCCATCAAAGAGCAGCAAGACTCTATCACTTGCTCCATTGAAGAAGAGTGAGGCTCTCTCTCCATCGAAGAGCAGGGAAGCTCTCTCTGTCCGTTGAAGAGCAGCGAGGCACACTCTCCGTCGAAGAGCAGAAACACTCTCCATCGAAGAGCAGCAAGACATTTTCTCCATCGAGGAGCAGTGATACTCTTACTCTCCATCAAAGAGCAGCAAGAGTCCCCATTGAAGAGAAGCAAAATTCTGTCTCCACTGAAGAGCAGCAAGACTCCCCCTATATTGCAGAGCAGTGGGTCTCTCTCTCTCCATCAAAGAGCAGTGCACTCTCTCTCCATTGAAGAACAGTGCGCTATCTCTCACCATTGAAGAGCAGAGACACTATCGAAGACCAGTGTGACTCTCTCTCCATTGAAGAGCAGCGAGACTCTCTCTCCATCAAAGAGCAGCGAGACTCTCTCTCCATTGAAGAGCAGTGAGACTCTCCCTCTCTCGAAGAGCAGTGAGACTCTCTCTCCATTGAAGAGAAGCAAGGCTCTCTCTCTCTCTTTCAAAAAGCAGCGAGACACATTCTCCCTGAAGAGCAGCAAGGTTCTCATCGAAGAGCAGCGAGGCGCTCTCTCCATCAAAGAGCAGCGAGACTCTCCCTCTATTGACGAACAGCAAGACTCTCTCTCTCCCTCCATGGAAGAGCTATGTGACACAATCCATTGAAGAGCAGCAAAACTCTCTCTCAATCAAAGAGCAGCGAGACTCAATCTATTGCTCCATTGAAGAAGAGTGAGGCTCTCTCTCCATCGAAGAGCACGGAGGCTCTCTCTGTCCATTGAAGAGCAGCGAGACACTCTCTCCGTCGAAGAGCAGCAACACTCTCTCTCCATCGAAGAGCAGCGAAGCAAAATTCTGTCTCCACTGAAGAGTAGCAAGACTTCCTCTATATTGCAGAGCAGTGGGTCTCTCTCTCTCTCTCTCTCTATTGAAGAGCAGCGACCTCCCTCTCCATTGAAGAACAGTGCACTATCTCTCACCATTGAAGAGCAGTGAGACACTCTCTCTATCGAAGGCCAGTGTGACTCTCTCTCCATTGAAGAGCAGCAAGACTCTCTCTCCATCAAAGAGCAGCGAGACTCTCTCTCCATTGAAGAGCAGTGAGACTGTCTTTCTCTCGAACAGCAGTGAGACTCTCTCTCCATTGAAGAGAAGCGAGGCTCTCTCTCTGTCTTTCAAAAAGCAGCGAGACACATCCTCCCTCGAAGAGCAGCAAGATTCTCATCAAAGAGCAGTGAGGCTCTCTCTCCATCAAAGAGCAGCGAGACTCTCTCTCTATTGAGGAACAGCAAGACTCTCTCTCTCCCTCCATGGAAGAGCCAAGTGACACAATCCATTGAAGAGCAGCAAAACTCTCTCTCCATCAAAGAGCAGCGAGACTCTATCTCTTGCTCCATTGAAGAAGAGTGAGGCTCTCTCTCCATCGAAGAGCAGGGAGGCTCTCTCTGTCCATTGAAGAGCAGCGAGGCACTCTCTCCGTCGAAGAGCAGCAACACTCTCTCTCCATCGAAGAGCAGCAAGACATTTTCTCCATCGAGGAGCAGTGATACTCTTACTCTCCATCAAAGAGCAGCAAGAGTCCCCATTGAAGAGAAGCAAAATTCTGTCTCCACTGAAGAGCAGCAAGACTCCCTCTATATTGCAGAGCAGTGGGTCTCTCTCTCTCTCCATCAAAGAGCAGCGCACTCTCTCTCCATTGAAGAACAGTGCACTATCTCTCACCTTGAAGAGCAGTGAGACACTCTCTCTATCGAAGACCAGTGCGACTCTCTCTCCATTGAAGAGCAGAGAGACTCTCTCTCCATCAAAGAGCAGCGAGACTCTCTCTCCATTGAAGAGCAGTGAAACTCTCTCTCCATTGAAGAGCAGTGAGACTCTCTCTCTCGAAGAGCAGTGGGACTCTCTCTCTTCCATCAAAGAGCAGTGCACTCTCTCTCCATTGAAGAACAGTGCACTACCTCTCACCATGGAAGAGCAGTGAGACACTCTATCAAAGACCAGTGTGACCCTCTCTCCATTGAAGAGCAGCGAGACTCTCTTTCCATCAAAGAGCAGTGAGACTCTCTCTCCATTGAAGAGCAGTGAGACTCTCTCTCGAAGAGCAGTGAGACTCTCTCTCCATTGAAGAGAAGCAAGGCTCTCTCTCTCTCTTTCAAAAAGCAGTAAGACACATCCTCCCTCGAAGAGCAGCAAGATTCTCATCGAAGAGCAGTGAGACTCTCATTGATGATCAGTGAGACTCCCTCTGTCCATCGAAGAGCAGTGAGACTCTCGCTCTCCGTCGAAAAGAAGTGAGACTATCTTGTTTTTGAAGAGCAGCGAGACTGCATCCCAATCAATCAGCAGTGTGATTCTCTCCCCATTGAAGAGCTGGGCTGTGAGACACTTTCCCTCCATCAGTGAAACGCGAGACACTCTCGATCAAAGGGCAATGAGACTCTCTTAAGCAAAAAGCAGCAAGACTCTCTCACTCTTTTCATCAAAGAGTAGTGAGACTCCCTCTCCATCAAAGAGCAATGAGACACTCTCTCCCTCTCCATCCAAGAGCAGTGATGCGCTCTCTTCACCAAAGAGCAGCGAGACTCTCTCTCTATTGAGGAACAGCAAGACTCTCTCTCTCCCTCCATGGAAGAGCTATGTTACACAATCCATTGAAGAGCAGCAAAACACTCTCTCCATCAAAGAGCAGCAAGACTCTATCACTTGCTCCATTGAAGAAGAGTGAGGCTCTCTCTCCATCGAAGAGCAGGGAAGCTCTCTCTGTCCGTTGAAGAGCAGCGAGGCACACTCTCCGTCGAAGAGCAGAAACACTCTCCATCGAAGAGCAGCAAGACATTTTCTCCATCGAGGAGCAGTGATACTCTTACTCTCCATCAAAGAGCAGCAAGAGTCCCCATTGAAGAGAAGCAAAATTCTGTCTCCACTGAAGAGCAGCAAGACTCCCCCTATATTGCAGAGCAGTGGGTCTCTCTCTCTCCATCAAAGAGCAGTGCACTCTCTCTCCATTGAAGAACAGTGCGCTATCTCTCACCATTGAAGAGCAGAGACACTATCGAAGACCAGTGTGACTCTCTCTCCATTGAAGAGCAGCGAGACTCTCTCCATCAAAGAGCAGCGAGACTCTCTCTCCATTGAAGAGCAGTGAGACTCTCCCTCTCTCGAAGAGCAGTGAGACTCTCTCTCCATTGAAGAGAAGCAAGGCTCTCTCTCTCTCTTTCAAAAAGCAGCGAGACACATTCTCCCTGAAGAGCAGCAAGGTTCTCATCGAAGAGCAGCGAGGCGCTCTCTCCATCAAAGAGCAGCGAGACTCTCCCTCTATTGACGAACAGCAAGACTCTCTCTCTCCCTCCATGGAAGAGCTATGTGACACAATCCATTGAAGAGCAGCAAAACTCTCTCTCAATCAAAGAGCAGCGAGCCTCAATCTATTGCTCCATTGAAGAAGAGTGAGGCTCTCTCTCCATCGAAGAGCACGGAGGCTCTCTCTGTCCATTGAAGAGCAGCGAGACACTCTCTCCGTCGAAGAGCAGCAACACTCTCTCTCCATCGAAGAGCAGCGAAGCAAAATTCTGTCTCCACTGAAGAGTAGCAAGACTTCCTCTATATTGCAGAGCAGTGGGTCTCTCTCTCTCTCTCTCTCTATTGAAGAGCAGCGACCTCCCTCTCCATTGAAGAACAGTGCACTATCTCTCACCATTGAAGAGCAGTGAGACACTCTCTCTATCGAAGGCCAGTGTGACTCTCTCTCCATTGAAGAGCAGCAAGACTCTCTCTCCATCAAAGAGCAGCGAGACTCTCTCTCCATTGAAGAGCAGTGAGACTGTCTTTCTCTCGAACAGCAGTGAGACTCTCTCTCCATTGAAGAGAAGCGAGGCTCTCTCTCTGTCTTTCAAAAAGCAGCGAGACACATCCTCCCTCGAAGAGCAGCAAGATTCTCATCAAAGAGCAGTGAGGCTCTCTCTCCATCAAAGAGCAGCGAGACTCTCTCTCTATTGAGGAACAGCAAGACTCTCTCTCTCCCTCCATGGAAGAGCCAAGTGACACAATCCATTGAAGAGCAGCAAAACTCTCTCTCCATCAAAGAGCAGCGAGACTCTATCTCTTGCTCCATTGAAGAAGAGTGAGGCTCTCTCTCCATCGAAGAGCAGGGAGGCTCTCTCTGTCCGTTGAAGAGCAGCGAGGCACTCTCTCCGTCGAAGAGCAGCAACACTCTCTCTCCATCGAAGAGCAGCGAGACATTTTCTCCATCGAGGAGCAGTGATACTCTTACTCTCCATCAAAGAGCAGCAAGAGTCCCCATTGAAGAGAAGCAAAATTCTGTCTCCACTGAAGAGCAGCAAGACTCCCTCTATATTGCAGAGCAGTGGGTCTCTCTCTCTCTCCATCAAAGAGCAGCGCACTCTCTCTCCATTGAAGAACAGTGCACTATCTCTCACCTTGAAGAGCAGTGAGACACTCTCTCTATCGAAGACCAGTGCGACTCTCTCTCCATTGAAGAGCAGAGAGACTCTCTCTCCATCAAAGAGCAGCGAGACTCTCTCTCCATTGAAGAGCAGTGAAACTCTCTCTCCATTGAAGAGCAGTGAGACTCTCTCTCTCGAAGAGCAGTGGGACTCTCTCTCTTCCATCAAAGAGCAGCGCACTCTCTCTCCATTGAAGAACAGTGCACTATCTCTCACCATTGAGGAGCAGTGAGACACTCTATCACAGACCAGTGTGACTCTCTCTCCATCAAAGAGCAGCGAGACTCTCTCTCCATTGAAGAGCAGTGAGACTCTCGAAGAGCAGTGAGACTCTCTCTCCATTGAAGAGAAGCAAGGCTCTCTCTCTCTTTCAAAAAGCAGTAAGACACATCCTCCCTCGAAGAGCAGCAAGATTCTCATCGAAGAGCAGTGAGACTCTCATTAATGATCAGTGAGACTCCCTCTGTCCATCGAGGAGCAGTGAGACTCTCGCTCTCCGTCGAAAAGAAGTGAGACTATCTTTTTTTTGAAGAGCAGCGAGACTGCATCCCAATCAATCAGCAGTGTGATTCTCTCCCCATTGAAGAGCTGGGCTGTGAGACACTTTCCCTCCATCAGTGAAACGCAAGACACTCTTGATCAAAGGGCAATGAGACTCTCTTAAGCAAAAAGCAGCAAGACTCTTTCACTCTTTTCATCAAAGAGTAGTGAGACTCCCTCTCCATCAAAGAGCAATGAGACTCTCTCTCCCTCTCCATCCAAGAGCAGCGAGGCGCTCTCTCCACCAAAGAGCAGTGAGACTCTCTCTCGAAGAGCAGTGAGACTCTCTCTCCATTGAAGAGAAGCAAGGCTCTCTATCTCTCTCTTTCAAAAAGCAGCGAGACACATCCTCCCTCGAAGAGCAGCAAGATTCTCATCAAAGAGCAGCGAGGCTCTCTCTCCATCAAAGAGCAGCGAGACTCTCTCTCTATTGACGAACAGCAAGACTCTCTCTCTCCCTCCATGGAAGAGCTATGTGACACAATCCATTGAAGAGCAGCAAAACTCTCTCTCCATCAAAGAGCAGCAAGACTCTATCACTTGCTCCATTGAAGAAGAGTGAGGCGCTCTCTCCATCGAAGAGCAGGGAGGCTCTCTCTGTCCATTGAAGAGCAGCGAGACACTCTCTCCATCCAAGAGCAGCAAGACATTTTCTCCATCGAGGAGCAGTGATACTCTTACTCTCCATCAAAGAGCAGCAAGAGTCCCCATTGAAGAGAAGCAAAATTCTGTCTCCACTGAAGAGCAGCAAGACTCCCTGTATATTGCAGAGCAGTGAGTCTCTCTCTCTCCATTGAAGAGCAGCAAACTCTCTCTCCATTGAAGAACAGTGCACTATCTCTCACCATTGAAGAGCAGTGAGAAACTCTCTATCGAAGACCAGTGTGACTCTCTCTCCATTGAAGAGCAGTGAGACTCTCTCTCCATTGAGAGGCAGTGAGACTCTCCATTGAAGAGCAGTGAGACTCTCTCTCTCGAAGAGCAGTGAGACTCTCTCTCTCCATCAAAATCAGCCACTCTCTCTCCATTGAAGAACAGTGCACTATCTCTCACCATTGAAGAGCAGTGAGACACTCTATCGAAGACCAGTGTGACTCTCTCTTCATTGAAGAGCAGTGAGATGCTCTCTCCATCAAAGAGCAGCGAGACTCTCTCTGCATTGAAGAGCCGTGAGACTCTCTTTCTCTCGAAGAGCAGTGAGACTCTCACTCCATTGAAGAGAAGCAAGGCTCTCTCTCTCTCTTTCAAAAAGCAGCGAGACACATCCTCCCTCAAAGAGCAGCAAGATTCTCATCAAAGAGCAGCGAGGCTCTCTCTCTATCAAAGAGCAGCGAGACTCTCTCTCTATTGACGAACAGCAAGACTCTCTCTCTCCCTCCATGGAAGAGCTATGTGACACAATCCATTGAAGAGCAGCAAAACTCTGTCTCCATCAAAGAGCAGCAAGACTCGATTTCTTGCTCCAATGAAGAAGAGTGAGGCTGTCTCTCCATCGAAGAGCAGGGAGGCTCTCTCTGTCCATTGAAGAGCAACGAGACACTCTCTCCGTCGAAGATCAGCAGCACTCTTTCTCCATCGAAGAGCAGCGAGACATTTTCTCTATCGAGAAGCAGTGACATCTTACTCTCCATCAAAGAGCAGCAAGAGTCCCCATTGAAGAGAAGCAAAATTCTGTCTCCACTGAAGAGCAGCAAGATTCCCTCTATATTGCAGAGCAGTGGGTCTCCCTCTCTCTCTCTCCATTGAAGAGCAGCGAACTCTCTCTCCATTGAAGAACAGTGCACTATCTCTCACCATTGAAGAGCAGTGAGACTCTCTCTCCATTGAAGAGCAGTGAGACTCTCTCTCTCGAAGAGCAGTGAGACTCTCTCTCCATTGAAGAGAAGCAAGGCTCTCTCTCTCTCTTTCAAAAAGCAGCGAGACACAACCTCCCTTGAAGAGCAGCAAGATTCTCATCGAAGAGCAGCGAGACTCTCTCTCATCGAAGATCAGTGAGACTCCCTCTGTCCATCGAAGAGCAGCGAGACTCTATCTCTTGCTCCAATGAAGAAGAGTGAGGCTGTCTCTCCATCGAAGCGCAGGGAGGCTCTCTCTGTCCATTGAAGAGCAGCAAGACACTCCCTCTGTCGAAAAGCAGCAACACTCTCCATCGAAAAGCAGCGAGACATTTTCTCCATCGAAGATCAGTGAGACTCCCTCTGTCCATCGAAGAGCAGTGAGACTCTCGCTCTCCATCGAAAAGAAGTGAGACTGTCTTTTTTTTGAAGAGCAGCGAGACTGCATCCCAATCGAACAGCAGTGAGATTCTCTCCCCATTGAAGAGCTGGGCTGTGAGACTTTTTCCTTCCATCAATGAAAAGCGAGACACTCTCGATCAAAGGGCAATGAGACTCTCTTCAGCAAAAAGAAACAAGACTCTTTCACTCTTTCCATCAAAGAGTAGTGAGACTCCCTCTCCATCAAAGAGCAATGAGACTCTCTCTACCTCTCCATCCAAGAGCAGCAAGGCTCTCTCTCCATCAAAGAGCAGCGAGGCTCTCTCTCTATTGACGAACAGCAAGACTCTCTCTCTCCCTCCATGGAAGAGCTATGTGACACAATCCATTGAGGAGCAGCAAAACTCTCTCTCAATCAAAGAGCAGCAAGACTCTATCTCTTGCTCCATTGAAGAAGAGTGAGGCTCTCTCTCCATCGAAGAGCAGGGAAGCTCTCTCTTTCCATTGAAGAGCAGTGAGACTCTCTCTCCATTGAAGAGCAGTGAGACTCTCTCGAAGAGCAGTGAGACTCTCTCTCTCCATCAAAGAGCAGCACACCCTCTCTCCATTGAAGAACAGTGCGCTATCTCTCACCATTGAAGAGCAGTGAGACACTATATTGAAGACCAGTGTGACTTTCTCTCCATTGAAGAGCAGCGAGACTCTCTCTCCATCAAAGAGCAGTGAAACTCTCTCTCCATTGAAGAGAAGCAAGTCTCTCTCTCTCTCTTTCAAAAAGCAGTGAGACACATCCTCCCTCGAAGAGCAGCAAGATTCTCATCGAAGAGCTTGAGACTCTCACTGAAGATCAGTGAGACTCCCTCTGTCCATCGAAGAGCAGTGAGACTCTCACTCTCCATCGAAAAGAAGTGAGACTGTCATTTTTTTGAAGAGCAGCGAGACTGCATCCCAATCAATCAGCAGTGAGATTCTCTCCCCATTGAAGAGCTGGGCTGTGAGCCAGTTTCCCTCCATCAGTGAAAAGCGAGACACTCTCGATCAAATGGCAATGAGACTCTCTTCAGCAAAAAGCAGCAAGACTCTCTCACTCTTTCCATCAAAGAGTAGTGAGACTCCCTCTCCATCAAAGAGCAATGAGACTCTCTCTCCCTCTCCATCCAAGAGCATCGAGGCTCTCTTTCCACCAAAGAGCAGCGAGACTCTCTCTCTATTGAGGAACAGCAAGACTCTCTCTCTTCCTCCATGGAAGAGCTCTGTGACACAATCCATTGAAGAGCAGCAAAACACTGTCTCCATCAAAGAGCAGCGAGACACTATCTCTTGCTCCATTGAAGAAGAGTGAGGCTCTCTCTCCATCGAAGAGCAGGGAAGCTCTCTCTGTCCATTGAAGAGCGGCAAGACACTCTCTCCGTCGAAGAGCAGCAACACTCTCTCTCCATCGAAGAGCAGCGAGACATTTTCTCCATCGAGGAGCAGTGATACTCTTACTCTCCATCAAAGAGCAGCAAGAGTCCCCATGGAAGAGAAGCAAATTTCTGTCTCCACTGAAGAGCAGCAAGACTCCCTGTATATTGCAGAGCAGTGGGTCTCTCTCTCTCTCTTCACTGAAGAGCAGCGAACTCTCTCTCCATTGAAGAACAGTGCACTATCTCTCACCATTGAAGAGCAGCGAGACTCTCTCTCCATCAAAGAGCAGCGAGACTCTCTCTCCATTGAAGAGCAGTGAGACTCTCTCTCCATTGAAGAGCAGTGAGACTCTCCCTGTCGAAGAGCAGTGAGACTCTCTCTCTCCATCAAAGAGCAGCGCACCCTCTCTCCATTGAAGAACAGTGCGCTATCTCTCACCATTGAAGAGCAGTGAGACACTCTCTCTATCGAAGACCAGTGTGACTCTCTCTCCATTGAAGAGCAGCGAGACTCTCTTTCCATTGAAGAGAAGCAAGTCTCTCTCTCTCTTTTTCAATAAGCAGCGAGACACATCCTCCCTCGAAGAGCTGCAAGATTCTCATCGAAGAGCTGTGAGACTCTCATTGAAGATATGTGAGACTCCCTCTGTCCATTGAACAGCAGTGAGACTCTCGCTCTCCATCGAAAAGAAGTGAGACTGTCTTTTTTTTGAAGAGCAGCGAGACTGCATCCCAATCGATCAGCAGTGAGATTCTCTCCCCATTGAAGGGCAATGAGACTCTCTTCAGCAAAAAGCAGCAAGACTCTCTCACTCTTTCCATCAAAGAGTAGTGAGACTCCCTCTCCATCAAAGAGCAATGAGACTCTCTCTCCCTCTCCATCCAAGAGCAACGAGGCTCTCTCTCCATCAAAGAGCAGCGAGACTCTCTCTCTATTGAGGAACAGCAAGACTCTCTCTCTCCCTCCATGGAAGAGCTATGTGACACAATGCATTGAAGAGCAGCAAAACTCTCTCTCCATCAAAGAGCAGCAAGACTCTATCACTTGCTCCATTGAAGAAGAGTGAGGCTCTCTCTCCATCGAAGAGCAGGGAAGCTCTCTCTGTCCATTGAAGAGCAGCGAGACACTCTCTCCGTCGAAGAGCAGCAACACTCTCTCCATCGAAGAGCAGCGAGACATTTTCTCCATCGAGGAGTAGTGATACTCTTACTCTCCATCAAAGAACAGCAAGAATCCCCATTGAAGAGAAGCAAAATTCTGTCTCCACTGAAGAGCAGCAAGACACCCTGTATATTGCAGAGCAGTGGGTCTCTCTCTCTCTCTCCATTGAAGAGCAGCAAACTCTCTCTCCATTGAAGAACAGTGCACTATCTCTCACCATTGAAGAGCAGTGAGAAACTCTCTATCGAAGACCAGTGTGACTCTCTCTCCATTGAAGAGCAGCGAGACTCTCTCTCCATTGAAGAGCTGTGAGACTCTCTCTCCATTGAGGAGCAGTGAGACTCTCCATTGAAGAGCAGTGAGACTCTCTCTCTCGAAGAGCAGTGAGACTCTCTCTCTCCATCAAAATCAGCCACTCTCTCTCCATTGAAGAACAGTGCACTATCTCTCACCATTGAAGAGCAGTGAGACACTCTATCGAAGACCAGTGTGACTCTCTCTTCATTGAAGAGCAGCGAGACGCTCTCTCCATCAAAGAGCAGCGAGACTCTCTCTGCATTGAAGAGCCGTGAGATTCTTTCTCTCGAAGAGCAGTGAGACTCTCTCTCCATTGAAGAGAAGCAAGGCTCTCTCTCTTTCAAAAAGCAGCGAGGCACAACCTCCCTTGAAAAGCAGCAAGATTCTCATCGAAGATCAGCGAGGTTCTTACTCTATCAAAGAGCAGCGAGACTCTCCCTCTATTGACGAACAGCAAGACTCTCTCTCTCCCTCCATGGAAGAGCTATGTGACACAATCCATTGAAGAGCAGCAAAACTCTCTCTCAATCAAAGAGCAGCGAGACTCAATCTATTGCTCCATTGAAGAAGAGTGAGGCTCTCTCTCCATCGAAGAGCACGGAGGCTCTCTCTGTCCATTGAAGAGCAGCGAGACACTCTCTCCGTCGAAGAGCAGCAACACTCTCTCTCCATCGAAGAGCAGCGAAGCAAAATTCTGTCTCCACTGAAGAGTAGCAAGACTTCCTCTATATTGCAGAGCAGTGGGTCTCTCTCTCTCTCTCTCTCTATTGAAGAGCAGCGACCTCCCTCTCCATTGAAGAACAGTGCACTATCTCTCACCATTGAAGAGCAGTGAGACACTCTCTCTATCGAAGGCCAGTGTGACTCTCTCTCCATTGAAGAGCAGCAAGACTCTCTCTCCATCAAAGAGCAGCGAGACTCTCTCTCCATTGAAGAGCAGTGAGACTGTCTTTCTCTCGAACAGCAGTGAGACTCTCTCTCCATTGAAGAGAAGCGAGGCTCTCTCTCTGTCTTTCAAAAAGCAGCGAGACACATCCTCCCTCGAAGAGCAGCAAGATTCTCATCAAAGAGCAGTGAGGCTCTCTCTCCATCAAAGAGCAGCGAGACTCTCTCTCTATTGAGGAACAGCAAGACTCTCTCTCTCCCTCCATGGAAGAGCCAAGTGACACAATCCATTGAAGAGCAGCAAAACTCTCTCTCCATCAAAGAGCAGCGAGACTCTATCTCTTGCTCCATTGAAGAAGAGTGAGGCTCTCTCTCCATCGAAGAGCAGGGAGGCTCTCTCTGTCCGTTGAAGAGCAGCGAGGCACTCTCTCCGTCGAAGAGCAGCAACACTCTCTCTCCATCGAAGAGCAGCGAGACATTTTCTCCATCGAGGAGCAGTGATACTCTTACTCTCCATCAAAGAGCAGCAAGAGTCCCCATTGAAGAGAAGCAAAATTCTGTCTCCACTGAAGAGCAGCAAGACTCCCTCTATATTGCAGAGCAGTGGGTCTCTCTCTCTCTCCATCAAAGAGCAGCGCACTCTCTCTCCATTGAAGAACAGTGCACTATCTCTCACCTTGAAGAGCAGTGAGACACTCTCTCTATCGAAGACCAGTGCGACTCTCTCTCCATTGAAGAGCAGAGAGACTCTCTCTCCATCAAAGAGCAGCGAGACTCTCTCTCCATTGAAGAGCAGTGAAACTCTCTCTCCATTGAAGAGCAGTGAGACTCTCTCTCTCGAAGAGCAGTGGGACTCTCTCTCTTCCATCAAAGAGCAGTGCACTCTCTCTCCATTGAAGAACAGTGCACTACCTCTCACCATGGAAGAGCAGTGAGACACTCTATCAAAGACCAGTGTGACCCTCTCTCCATTGAAGAGCAGCGAGACTCTCTTTCCATCGAAGAGCAGTGAGACTCTCTCTCCATTGAAGAGCAGTGAGACTCTCTCTCGAAGAGCAGTGAGACTCTCTCTCCATTGAAGAGAAGCAAGGCTCTCTCTCTCTCTTTCAAAAAGCAGTAAGACACATCCTCCCTCGAAGAGCAGCAAGATTCTCATCGAAGAGCAGTGAGACTCTCATTGATGATCAGTGAGACTCCCTCTGTCCATCGAAGAGCAGTGAGACTCTCGCTCTCCGTCGAAAAGAAGTGAGACTATCTTGTTTTTGAAGAGCAGCGAGACTGCATCCCAATCAATCAGCAGTGTGATTCTCTCCCCATTGAAGAGCTGGGCTGTGAGACACTTTCCCTCCATCAGTGAAACGCGAGACACTCTCGATCAAAGGGCAATGAGACTCTCTTAAGCAAAAAGCAGCAAGACTCTCTCACTCTTTTCATCAAAGATTAGTGAGACTCCCTCTCCATCAAAGAGCAATGAGACACTCTCTCCCTCTCCATCCAAGAGCAGTGATGCGCTCTCTTCACCAAAGAGCAGCGAGACTCTCTCTCTATTGAGGAACAGCAAGACTCTCTCTCTCCCTCCATGGAAGAGCTATGTTACACAATCCATTGAAGAGCAGCAAAACACTCTCTCCATCAAAGAGCAGCAAGACTCTATCACTTGCTCCATTGAAGAAGAGTGAGGCTCTCTCTCCATCGAAGAGCAGGGAAGCTCTCTCTGTCCGTTGAAGAGCAGCGAGGCACACTCTCCGTCGAAGAGCAGAAACACTCTCCATCGAAGAGCAGCAAGACATTTTCTCCATCGAGGAGCAGTGATACTCTTACTCTCCATCAAAGAGCAGCAAGAGTCCCCATTGAAGAGAAGCAAAATTCTGTCTCCACTGAAGAGCAGCAAGACTCCCTCTATATTGCAGAGCAGTGGGTCTCTCTCTCCATCAAAGAGCAGTGCACTCTCTCTCCATTGAAGAACAGTGCGCTATCTCTCACCATTGAAGAGCAGAGACACTATCGAAGACCAGTGTGACTCTCTCTCCATTGAAGAGCAGCGAGACTCTCTCTCCATCAAAGAGCAGCGAGACTCTCTCTCCATTGAAGAGCAGTGAGACTCTCCCTCTCTCGAAGAGCAGTGAGACTCTCTCTCCATTGAAGAGAAGCAAGGCTCTCTCTCTCTCTTTCAAAAAGCAGCGAGACACATTCTCCCTGAAGAGCAGCAAGGTTCTCATCGAAGAGCAGCGAGGCGCTCTCTCCATCAAAGAGCAGCGAGACTCTCCCTCTATTGACGAACAGCAAGACTCTCTCTCTCCCTCCATGGAAGAGCTATGTGACACAATCCATTGAAGAGCAGCAAAACTCTCTCTCAATCAAAGAGCAGCGAGACTCAATCTATTGCTCCATTGAAGAAGAGTGAGGCTCTCTCTCCATCGAAGAGCACGGAGGCTCTCTCTGTCCATTGAAGAGCAGCGAGACACTCTCTCCGTCGAAGAGCAGCAACACTCTCCATCGAAGAGCAGCGAAGCAAAATTCTGTCTCCACTGAAGAGTAGCAAGACTTCCTCTATATTGCAGAGCAGTGGGTCTCTCTCTCTCTCTCTCTCTATTGAAGAGCAGCGACCTCCCTCTCCATTGAAGAACAGTGCACTATCTCTCACCATTGAAGAGCAGTGAGACACTCTCTCTATCGAAGGCCAGTGTGACTCTCTCTCCATTGAAGAGCAGCAAGACTCTCTCTCCATCAAAGAGCAGCGAGACTCTCTCTCCATTGAAGAGCAGTGAGACTGTCTTTCTCTCGAACAGCAGTGAGACTCTCTCTCCATTGAAGAGAAGCGAGGCTCTCTCTCTGTCTTTCAAAAAGCAGCGAGACACATCCTCCCTCGAAGAGCAGCAAGATTCTCATCAAAGAGCAGTGAGGCTCTCTCTCCATCAAAGAGCAGCGAGACTCTCTCTCTATTGAGGAACAGCAAGACTCTCTCTCTCCCTCCATGGAAGAGCCAAGTGACACAATCCATTGAAGAGCAGCAAAACTCTCTCTCCATCAAAGAGCAGCGAGACTCTATCTCTTGCTCCATTGAAGAAGAGTGAGGCTCTCTCTCCATCGAAGAGCAGGGAGGCTCTCTCTGTCCGTTGAAGAGCAGCGAGGCACTCTCTCCGTCGAAGAGCAGCAACACTCTCTCTCCATCGAAGAGCAGCGAGACATTTTCTCCATCGAGGAGCAGTGATACTCTTACTCTCCATCAAAGAGCAGCAAGAGTCCCCATTGAAGAGAAGCAAAATTCTGTCTCCACTGAAGAGCAGCAAGACTCCCTCTATATTGCAGAGCAGTGGGTCTCTCTCTCTCTCCATCAAAGAGCAGCGCACTCTCTCTCCATTGAAGAACAGTGCACTATCTCTCACCTTGAAGAGCAGTGAGACACTCTCTCTATCGAAGACCAGTGCGACTCTCTCTCCATTGAAGAGCAGAGAGACTCTCTCTCCATCAAAGAGCAGCGAGACTCTCTCTCCATTGAAGAGCAGTGAAACTCTCTCTCCATTGAAGAGCAGTGAGACTCTCTCTCTCGAAGAGCAGTGGGACTCTCTCTCTTCCATCAAAGAGCAGCGCACTCTCTCTCCATTGAAGAACAGTGCACTATCTCTCACCATTGAGGAGCAGTGAGACACTCTATCACAGACCAGTGTGACTCTCTCTCCATCAAAGAGCAGCGAGACTCTCTCTCCATTGAAGAGCAGTGAGACTCTCGAAGAGCAGTGAGACTCTCTCTCCATTGAAGAGAAGCAAGGCTCTCTCTCTCTTTCAAAAAGCAGTAAGACACATCCTCCCTCGAAGAGCAGCAAGATTCTCATCGAAGAGCAGTGAGACTCTCATTAATGATCAGTGAGACTCCCTCTGTCCATCGAAGAGCAGTGAGACTCTCGCTCTCCGTCGAAAAGAAGTGAGACTATCTTTTTTTTGAAGAGCAGCGAGACTGCATCCCAATCAATCAGCAGTGTGATTCTCTCCCCATTGAAGAGCTGGGCTGTGAGACACTTTCCCTCCATCAGTGAAACGCAAGACACTCTTGATCAAAGGGCAATGAGACTCTCTTAAGCAAAAAGCAGCAAGACTCTTTCACTCTTTTCATCAAAGAGTAGTGAGACTCCCTCTCCATCAAAGAGCAATGAGACTCTCTCTCCCTCTCCATCCAAGAGCAGCGAGGCGCTCTCTCCACCAAAGAGCAGTGAGACTCTCTCTCGAAGAGCAGTGAGACTCTCTCTCCATTGAAGAGAAGCAAGGCTCTCTATCTCTCTCTTTCAAAAAGCAGCGAGACACATCCCCTCGAAGAGCAGCAAGATTCTCATCAAAGAGCAGCGAGGCTCTCTCTCCATCAAAGAGCAGCGAGACTCTCTCTCTATTGACGAACAGCAAGACTCTCTCTCTCCCTCCATGGAAGAGCTATGTGACACAATCCATTGAAGAGCAGCAAAACGCTCTCTCCATCAAAGAGCAGCAAGACTCTATCACTTGCTCCATTGAAGAAGAGTGAGGCGCTCTCTCCATCGAAGAGCAGGGAGGCTCTCTCTGTCCATTGAAGAGCAGCGAGACACTCTCTCCATCCAAGAGCAGCAAGACATTTTCTCCATCGAGGAGCAGTGATACTCTTACTCTCCATCAAAGAGCAGCAAGAGTCCCCATTGAAGAGAAGCAAAATTCTGTCTCCACTGAAGAGCAGCAAGACTCCCTGTATATTGCAGAGCAGTGAGTCTCTCTCTCTCCATTGAAGAGCAGCAAACTCTCTCTCCATTGAAGAACAGTGCACTATCTCTCACCATTGAAGAGCAGTGAGAAACTCTCTATCGAAGACCAGTGTGACTCTCTCTCCATTGAAGAGCAGCGAGACTCTCTCTCCATTGAAGAGCAGTGAGACTCTCTCTCCATTGAGAGGCAGTGAGACTCTCCATTGAAGAGCAGTGAGACTCTCTCTCTCGAAGAGCAGTGAGACTCTCTCTCTCCATCAAAATCAGCCACTCTCTCTCCATTGAAGAACAGTGCACTATCTCTCACCATTGAAGAGCAGTGAGACACTCTATCGAAGACCAGTGTGACTCTCTCTTCATTGAAGAGCAGTGAGATGCTCTCTCCATCAAAGAGCAGCGAGACTCTCTCTGCATTGAAGAGCCGTGAGACTCTCTTTCTCTCGAAGAGCAGTGAGACTCTCACTCCATTGAAGAGAAGCAAGGCTCTCTCTCTCTCTTTCAAAAAGCAGCGAGACACATCCTCCCTCAAAGAGCAGCAAGATTCTCATCAAAGAGCAGCGAGGCTCTCTCTCTATCAAAGAGCAGCGAGACTCTCTCTCTATTGACGAACAGCAAGACTCTCTCCCTCCATGGAAGAGCTATGTGACACAATCCATTGAAGAGCAGCAAAACTCTGTCTCCATCAAAGAGCAGCAAGACTCGATTTCTTGCTCCAATGAAGAAGAGTGAGGCTGTCTCTCCATCGAAGAGCAGGGAGGCTCTCTCTGTCCATTGAAGAGCAACGAGACACTCTCTCCGTCGAAGATCAGCAGCACTCTTTCTCCATCGAAGAGCAGCGAGACATTTTCTCTATCGAGAAGCAGTGACATCTTACTCTCCATCAAAGAGCAGCAAGAGTCCCCATTGAAGAGAAGCAAAATTCTGTCTCCACTGAAGAGCAGCAAGATTCCCTCTATATTGCAGAGCAGTGGGTCTCCCTCTCTCTCTCTCCATTGAAGAGCAGCGAACTCTCTCTCCATTGAAGAACAGTGCACTATCTCTCACCATTGAAGAGCAGTGAGACTCTCTCTCCATTGAAGAGCAGTGAGACTCTCTCTCTCGAAGAGCAGTGAGACTCTCTCTCCATTGAAGAGAAGCAAGGCTCTCTCTCTCTCTTTCAAAAAGCAGCGAGACACAACCTCCCTTGAAGAGCAGCAAGATTCTCATCGAAGAGCAGCGAGACTCTCTCTCATCGAAGATCAGTGAGACTCCCTCTGTCCATCGAAGAGCAGCGAGACTCTATCTCTTGCTCCAATGAAGAAGAGTGAGGCTGTCTCTCCATCGAAGCGCAGGGAGGCTCTCTCTGTCCATTGAAGAGCAGCAAGACACTCCCTCTGTCGAAAAGCAGCAACACTCTCCATCGAAAAGCAGCGAGACATTTTCTCCATCGAAGATCAGTGAGACTCCCTCTGTCCATCGAAGAGCAGTGAGACTCTCGCTCTCCATCGAAAAGAAGTGAGACTGTCTTTTTTTTGAAGAGCAGCGAGACTGCATCCCAATCGAACAGCAGTGAGATTCTCTCCCCATTGAAGAGCTGGGCTGTGAGACTTTTTCCTTCCATCAATGAAAAGCGAGACACTCTCGATCAAAGGGCAATGAGACTCTCTTCAGCAAAAAGAAACAAGACTCTTTCACTCTTTCCATCAAAGAGTAGTGAGACTCCCTCTCCATCAAAGAGCAATGAGACTCTCTCTCCCTCTCCATCCAAGAGCAGCAAGGCTCTCTCTCCATCAAAGAGCAGCGAGGCTCTCTCTCTATTGACGAACAGCAAGACTCTCTCTCTCCCTCCATGGAAGAGCTATGTGACACAATCCATTGAGGAGCAGCAAAACTCTCTCTCAATCAAAGAGCAGCAAGACTCTATCTCTTGCTCCATTGAAGAAGAGTGAGGCTCTCTCTCCATCGAAGAGCAGGGAAGCTCTCTCTTTCCATTGAAGAGCAGTGAGACTCTCTCTCCATTGAAGAGCAGTGAGACTCTCTCGAAGAGCAGTGAGACTCTCTCTCTCCATCAAAGAGCAGCACACCCTCTCTCCATTGAAGAACAGTGCGCTATCTCTCACCATTGAAGAGCAGTGAGACACTATATTGAAGACCAGTGTGACTTTCTCTCCATTGAAGAGCAGCGAGACTCTCTCTCCATCAAAGAGCAGTGAAACTCTCTCTCCATTGAAGAGAAGCAAGTCTCTCTCTCTCTCTTTCAAAAAGCAGTGAGACACATCCTCCCTCGAAGAGCAGCAAGATTCTCATCGAAGAGCTTGAGACTCTCACTGAAGATCAGTGAGACTCCCTCTGTCCATCGAAGAGCAGTGAGACTCTCACTCTCCATCGAAAAGAAGTGAGACTGTCATTTTTTTGAAGAGCAGCGAGACTGCATCCCAATCAATCAGCAGTGAGATTCTCTCCCCATTGAAGAGCTGGGCTGTGAGCCAGTTTCCCTCCATCAGTGAAAAGCGAGACACTCTCGATCAAATGGCAATGAGACTCTCTTCAGCAAAAAGCAGCAAGACTCTCTCACTCTTTCCATCAAAGAGTAGTGAGACTCCCTCTCCATCAAAGAGCAATGAGACTCTCTCTCCCTCTCCATCCAAGAGCATCGAGGCTCTCTTTCCACCAAAGAGCAGCGAGACTCTCTCTCTATTGAGGAACAGCAAGACTCTCTCTCTTCCTCCATGGAAGAGCTCTGTGACACAATCCATTGAAGAGCAGCAAAACACTGTCTCCATCAAAGAGCAGCGAGACACTATCTCTTGCTCCATTGAAGAAGAGTGAGGCTCTCTCTCCATCGAAGAGCAGGGAAGCTCTCTCTGTCCATTGAAGAGCGGCAAGACACTCTCTCCGTCGAAGAGCAGCAACACTCTCTCTCCATCGAAGAGCAGCGAGACATTTTCTCCATCGAGGAGCAGTGATACTCTTACTCTCCATCAAAGAGCAGCAAGAGTCCCCATGGAAGAGAAGCAAATTTCTGTCTCCACTGAAGAGCAGCAAGACTCCCTGTATATTGCAGAGCAGTGGGTCTCTCTCTCTCTCTTCACTGAAGAGCAGCGAACTCTCTCTCCATTGAAGAACAGTGCACTATCTCTCACCATTGAAGAGCAGCGAGACTCTCTCTCCATCAAAGAGCAGCGAGACTCTCTCTCCATTGAAGAGCAGTGAGACTCTCTCTCCATTGAAGAGCAGTGAGACTCTCCCTGTCGAAGAGCAGTGAGACTCTCTCTCTCCATCAAAGAGCAGCGCACCCTCTCTCCATTGAAGAACAGTGCGCTATCTCTCACCATTGAAGAGCAGTGAGACACTCTCTCTATCGAAGACCAGTGTGACTCTCTCTCCATTGAAGAGCAGCGAGACTCTCTTTCCATTGAAGAGAAGCAAGTCTCTCTCTCTCTTTTTCAATAAGCAGCGAGACACATCCTCCCTCGAAGAGCTGCAAGATTCTCATCGAAGAGCTGTGAGACTCTCATTGAAGATATGTGAGACTCCCTCTGTCCATTGAACAGCAGTGAGACTCTCGCTCTCCATCGAAAAGAAGTGAGACTGTCTTTTTTTTGAAGAGCAGCGAGACTGCATCCCAATCGATCAGCAGTGAGATTCTCTCCCCATTGAAGGGCAATGAGACTCTCTTCAGCAAAAAGCAGCAAGACTCTCTCACTCTTTCCATCAAAGAGTAGTGAGACTCCCTCTCCATCAAAGAGCAATGAGACTCTCTCTCCCTCTCCATCCAAGAGCAACGAGGCTCTCTCTCCATCAAAGAGCAGCGAGACTCTCTCTCTATTGAGGAACAGCAAGACTCTCTCTCTCCCTCCATGGAAGAGCTATGTGACACAATGCATTGAAGAGCAGCAAAACTCTCTCTCCATCAAAGAGCAGCAAGACTCTATCACTTGCTCCATTGAAGAAGAGTGAGGCTCTCTCTCCATCGAAGAGCAGGGAAGCTCTCTCTGTCCATTGAAGAGCAGCGAGACACTCTCTCCGTCGAAGAGCAGCAACACTCTCTCCATCGAAGAGCAGCGAGACATTTTCTCCATCGAGGAGTAGTGATACTCTTACTCTCCATCAAAGAACAGCAAGAATCCCCATTGAAGAGAAGCAAAATTCTGTCTCCACTGAAGAGCAGCAAGACACCCTGTATATTGCAGAGCAGTGGGTCTCTCTCTCTCTCTCCATTGAAGAGCAGCAAACTCTCTCTCCATTGAAGAACAGTGCACTATCTCTCACCATTGAAGAGCAGTGAGAAACTCTCTATCGAAGACCAGTGTGACTCTCTCTCCATTGAAGAGCAGCGAGACTCTCTCTCCATTGAAGAGCTGTGAGACTCTCTCTCCATTGAGGAGCAGTGAGACTCTCCATTGAAGAGCAGTGAGACTCTCTCTCTCGAAGAGCAGTGAGACTCTCTCTCTCCATCAAAATCAGCCACTCTCTCTCCATTGAAGAACAGTGCACTATCTCTCACCATTGAAGAGCAGTGAGACACTCTATCGAAGACCAGTGTGACTCTCTCTTCATTGAAGAGCAGCGAGACGCTCTCTCCATCAAAGAGCAGCGAGACTCTCTCTGCATTGAAGAGCCGTGAGATTCTTTCTCTCGAAGAGCAGTGAGACTCTCTCTCCATTGAAGAGAAGCAAGGCTCTCTCTCTTTCAAAAAGCAGCGAGGCACAACCTCCCTTGAAAAGCAGCAAGATTCTCATCGAAGATCAGCGAGGTTCTTACTCTATCAAAGAGCAGCGAGACTCTCCCTCTATTGACGAACAGCAAGACTCTCTCTCTCCCTCCATGGAAGAGCTATGTGACACAATCCATTGAAGAGCAGCAAAACTCTCTCTCAATCAAAGAGCAGCGAGACTCAATCTATTGCTCCATTGAAGAAGAGTGAGGCTCTCTCTCCATCGAAGAGCACGGAGGCTCTCTCTGTCCATTGAAGAGCAGCGAGACACTCTCTCCGTCGAAGAGCAGCAACACTCTCTCTCCATCGAAGAGCAGCGAAGCAAAATTCTGTCTCCACTGAAGAGTAGCAAGACTTCCTCTATATTGCAGAGCAGTGGGTCTCTCTCTCTCTCTCTCTCTATTGAAGAGCAGCGACCTCCCTCTCCATTGAAGAACAGTGCACTATCTCTCACCATTGAAGAGCAGTGAGACACTCTCTCTATCGAAGGCCAGTGTGACTCTCTCTCCATTGAAGAGCAGCAAGACTCTCTCTCCATCAAAGAGCAGCGAGACTCTCTCTCCATTGAAGAGCAGTGAGACTGTCTTTCTCTCGAACAGCAGTGAGACTCTCTCTCCATTGAAGAGAAGCGAGGCTCTCTCTCTGTCTTTCAAAAAGCAGCGAGACACATCCTCCCTCGAAGAGCAGCAAGATTCTCATCAAAGAGCAGTGAGGCTCTCTCTCCATCAAAGAGCAGCGAGACTCTCTCTCTATTGAGGAACAGCAAGACTCTCTCTCTCCCTCCATGGAAGAGCCAAGTGACACAATCCATTGAAGAGCAGCAAAACTCTCTCTCCATCAAAGAGCAGCGAGACTCTATCTCTTGCTCCATTGAAGAAGAGTGAGGCTCTCTCTCCATCGAAGAGCAGGGAGGCTCTCTCTGTCCGTTGAAGAGCAGCGAGGCACTCTCTCCGTCGAAGAGCAGCAACACTCTCTCTCCATCGAAGAGCAGCGAGACATTTTCTCCATCGAGGAGCAGTGATACTCTTACTCTCCATCAAAGAGCAGCAAGAGTCCCCATTGAAGAGAAGCAAAATTCTGTCTCCACTGAAGAGCAGCAAGACTCCCTCTATATTGCAGAGCAGTGGGTCTCTCTCTCTCTCCATCAAAGAGCAGCGCACTCTCTCTCCATTGAAGAACAGTGCACTATCTCTCACCTTGAAGAGCAGTGAGACACTCTCTCTATCGAAGACCAGTGCGACTCTCTCTCCATTGAAGAGCAGAGAGACTCTCTCTCCATCAAAGAGCAGCGAGACTCTCTCTCCATTGAAGAGCAGTGAAACTCTCTCTCCATTGAAGAGCAGTGAGACTCTCTCTCTCGAAGAGCAGTGGGACTCTCTCTCTTCCATCAAAGAGCAGTGCACTCTCTCTCCATTGAAGAACAGTGCACTACCTCTCACCATGGAAGAGCAGTGAGACACTCTATCAAAGACCAGTGTGACCCTCTCTCCATTGAAGAGCAGCGAGACTCTCTTTCCATCAAAGAGCAGTGAGACTCTCTCTCCATTGAAGAGCAGTGAGACTCTCTCTCCATTGAAGAGAAGCAAGGCTCTCTCTCTCTCTTTCAAAAAGCAGTAAGACACATCCTCCCTCGAAGAGCAGCAAGATTCTCATCGAAGAGCAGTGAGACTCTCATTGATGATCAGTGAGACTCCCTCTGTCCATCGAAGAGCAGTGAGACTCTCGCTCTCCGTCGAAAAGAAGTGAGACTATCTTGTTTTTGAAGAGCAGCGAGACTGCATCCCAATCAATCAGCAGTGTGATTCTCTCCCCATTGAAGAGCTGGGCTGTGAGACACTTTCCCTCCATCAGTGAAACGCGAGACACTCTCGATCAAAGGGCAATGAGACTCTCTTAAGCAAAAAGCAGCAAGACTCTCTCACTCTTTTCATCAAAGAGTAGTGAGACTCCCTCTCCATCAAAGAGCAATGAGACACTCTCTCCCTCTCCATCCAAGAGCAGTGATGCGCTCTCTTCACCAAAGAGCAGCGAGACTCTCTCTCTATTGAGGAACAGCAAGACTCTCTCTCTCCCTCCATGGAAGAGCTATGTTACACAATCCATTGAAGAGCAGCAAAACACTCTCTCCATCAAAGAGCAGCAAGACTCTATCACTTGCTCCATTGAAGAAGAGTGAGGCTCTCTCTCCATCGAAGAGCAGGGAAGCTCTCTCTGTCCGTTGAAGAGCAGCGAGGCACACTCTCCGTCGAAGAGCAGAAACATTCTCCATCGAAGAGCAGCAAGACATTTTCTCCATCGAGGAGCAGTGATACTCTTACTCTCCATCAAAGAGCAGCAAGAGTCCCCATTGAAGAGAAGCAAAATTCTGTCTCCACTGAAGAGCAGCAAGACTCCCTCTATATTGCAGAGCAGTGGGTCTCTCTCTCTCCATCAAAGAGCAGTGCACTCTCTCTCCATTGAAGAACAGTGCGCTATCTCTCACCATTGAAGAGCAGAGACACTATCGAAGACCAGTGTGACTCTCTCTCCATTGAAGAGCAGCGAGACTCTCTCTCCATCAAAGAGCAGCGAGACTCTCTCTCCATTGAAGAGCAGTGAGACTCTCCCTCTCTCGAAGAGCAGTGAGACTCTCTCTCCATTGAAGAGAAGCAAGGCTCTCTCTCTCTCTTTCAAAAAGCAGCGAGACACATTCTCCCTCGAAGAGCAGCAAGGTTCTCATCGAAGAGCAGCGAGGCGCTCTCTCCATCAAAGAGCAGCGAGACTCTCCCTCTATTGACGAACAGCAAGACTCTCTCTCTCCCTCCATGGAAGAGCTATGTGACACAATCCATTGAAGAGCAGCAAAACTCTCTCTCAATCAAAGAGCAGCGAGACTCAATCTATTGCTCCATTGAAGAAGAGTGAGGCTCTCTCTCCATCGAAGAGCACAGAGGCTCTCTCTGTCCATTGAAGAGCAGCGAGACACTCTCTCCGTCGAAGAGCAGCAACACTCTCTCTCCATCGAAGAGCAGCGAAGCAAAATTCTGTCTCCACTGAAGAGTAGCAAGACTTCCTCTATATTGCAGAGCAGTGGGTCTCTCTCTCTCTCTCTCTCTCTATTGAAGAGCAGCGACCTCCCTCTCCATTGAAGAACAGTGCACTATCTCTCACCATTGAAGAGCAGTGAGACACTCGCTCTATCGAAGGCCAGTGTGACTCTCTCTCCATTGAAGAGCAGCAAGACTCTCTCTCCATCAAAGAGCAGCGAGACTCTCTCTCCATTGAAGAGCAGTGAGACTGTCTTTCTCTCGAACAGCAGTGAGACTCTCTCTCCATTGAAGAGAAGCAAGGCTCTCTCTCTGTCTTTCAAAAAGCAGCGAGACACATCCTCCCTCGAAGAGCAGCAAGATTCTCATCAAAGAGCAGCGAGGCTCTCTCTCCATCAAAGAGCAGCGAGACTCTCTCTCTATTGAGGAACAGCAAGACTCTCTCTCTCCCTCCATGGAAGAGCCAAGTGACACAATCCATTGAAGAGCAGCAAAACTCTCTCTCCATCAAAGAGCAGCGAGACTCTATCTCTTGCTCCATTGAAGAAGAGTGAGGCTCTCTCTCCATCGAAGAGCAGGGAGGCTCTCTCTGTCCGTTGAAGAGCAGCGAGGCACTCTCTCCGTCGAAGAGCAGCAACACTCTCCATCGAAGAGCAGCGAGACATTTTCTCCATCGAGGAGCAGTGATACTCTTACTCTCCATCAAAGAGCAGCAAGAGTCCCCATTGAAGAGAAGCAAAATTCTGTCTCCACTGAAGAGCAGCAAGACTCCCTCTATATTGCAGAGCAGTGGGTCTCTCTCTCTCTCCATCAAAGAGCAGCGCACTCTCTCTCCATTGAAGAACAGTGCACTATCTCTCACCTTGAAGAGCAGTGAGACACTCTCTCTATCGAAGACCAGTGCGACTCTCTCTCCATTGAAGAGCAGAGAGACTCTCTCTCCATCAAAGAGCAGCGAGACTCTCTCTCCATTGAAGAGCAGTGAAACTCTCTCTCCATTGAAGAGCAGTGAGACTCTCTCTCTCGAAGAGCAGTGGGACTCTCTCTCTTCCATCAAAGAGCAGTGCACTCTCTCTCCATTGAAGAACAGTGCACTACCTCTCACCATGGAAGAGCAGTGAGACACTCTATCAAAGACCAGTGTGACCCTCTCTCCATTGAAGAGCAGCGAGACTCTCTTTCCATCGAAGAGCAGTGAGACTCTCTCTCCATTGAAGAGCAGTGAGACTCTCTCTCGAAGAGCAGTGAGACTCTCTCTCCATTGAAGAGAAGCAAGGCTCTCTCTCTCTCTTTCAAAAAGCAGTAAGACACATCCTCCCTCGAAGAGCAGCAAGATTCTCATCGAAGAGCAGTGAGACTCTCATTGATGATCAGTGAGACTCCCTCTGTCCATCGAAGAGCAGTGAGACTCTCGCTCTCCGTCGAAAAGAAGTGAGACTATCTTGTTTTTGAAGAGCAGCGAGACTGCATCCCAATCAATCAGCAGTGTGATTCTCTCCCCATTGAAGAGCTGGGCTGTGAGACACTTTCCCTCCATCAGTGAAACGCGAGACACTCTCGATCAAAGGGCAATGAGACTCTCTTAAGCAAAAAGCAGCAAGACTCTCTCACTCTTTTCATCAAAGATTAGTGAGACTCCCTCTCCATCAAAGAGCAATGAGACACTCTCTCCCTCTCCATCCAAGAGCAGTGATGCGCTCTCTTCACCAAAGAGCAGCGAGACTCTCTCTCTATTGAGGAACAGCAAGACTCTCTCTCTCCCTCCATGGAAGAGCTATGTTACACAATCCATTGAAGAGCAGCAAAACACTCTCTCCATCAAAGAGCAGCAAGACTCTATCACTTGCTCCATTGAAGAAGAGTGAGGCTCTCTCTCCATCGAAGAGCAGGGAAGCTCTCTCTGTCCGTTGAAGAGCAGCGAGGCACACTCTCCGTCGAAGAGCAGAAACACTCTCCATCGAAGAGCAGCAAGACATTTTCTCCATCGAGGAGCAGTGATACTCTTACTCTCCATCAAAGAGCAGCAAGAGTCCCCATTGAAGAGAAGCAAAATTCTGTCTCCACTGAAGAGCAGCAAGACTCCCTCTATATTGCAGAGCAGTGGGTCTCTCTCTCCATCAAAGAGCAGTGCACTCTCTCTCCATTGAAGAACAGTGCACTATCTCTCACCTTGAAGAGCAGTGAGACACTCTCTCTATCGAAGACCAGTGCGACTCTCTCTCCATTGAAGAGCAGAGAGACTCTCTCTCCATCAAAGAGCAGCGAGACTCTCTCTCCATTGAAGAGCAGTGAAACTCTCTCTCCATTGAAGAGCAGTGAGACTCTCTCTCTCGAAGAGCAGTGGGACTCTCTCTCTTCCATCAAAGAGCAGTGCACTCTCTCTCCATTGAAGAACAGTGCGCTATCTCTCACCATTGAAGAGCAGAGACACTATCGAAGACCAGTGTGACTCTCTCTCCATTGAAGAGCAGCGAGACTCTCTCTCCATCAAAGAGCAGCGAGACTCTCTCTCCATTGAAGAGCAGTGAGACTCTCCCTCTCTCGAAGAGCAGTGAGACTCTCTCTCCATTGAAGAGAAGCAAGGCTCTCTCTCTCTCTTTCAAAAAGCAGCGAGACACATTCTCCCTGAAGAGCAGCAAGGTTCTCATCGAAGAGCAGCGAGGCGCTCTCTCCATCAAAGAGCAGCGAGACTCTCCCTCTATTGACGAACAGCAAGACTCTCTCTCTCCCTCCATGGAAGAGCTATGTGACACAATCCATTGAAGAGCAGCAAAACTCTCTCTCAATCAAAGAGCAGCGAGACTCAATCTATTGCTCCATTGAAGAAGATTGAGGCTCTCTCTCCATCGAAGAGCAGGGAAGCTCTCTCTGTCCGTTGAAGAGCAGCGAGGCACACTCTCCGTCGAAGAGCAGAAACATTCTCCATCGAAGAGCAGCAAGACATTTTCTCCATCGAGGAGCAGTGATACTCTTACTCTCCATCAAAGAGCAGCAAGAGTCCCCATTGAAGAGAAGCAAAATTCTGTCTCCACTGAAGAGCAGCAAGACTCCCTCTATATTGCAGAGCAGTGGGTCTCTCTCTCTCCATCAAAGAGCAGTGCACTCTCTCTCCATTGAAGAACAGTGCGCTATCTCTCACCATTGAAGAGCAGAGACACTATCGAAGACCAGTGTGACTCTCTCTCCATTGAAGAGCAGCGAGACTCTCTCTCCATTGAAGAGCAGTGAGACTCTCCCTCTCTCGAAGAGCAGTGAGACTCTCTCTCCATTGAAGAGAAGCAAGGCTCTCTCTCTCTCTTTCAAAAAGCAGCGAGACACATTCTCCCTCGAAGAGCAGCAAGGTTCTCATCGAAGAGCAGCGAGGCGCTCTCTCCATCAAAGAGCAGCGAGACTCTCCCTCTATTGACGAACAGCAAGACTCTCTCTCTCCCTCCATGGAAGAGCTATGTGACACAATCCATTGAAGAGCAGCAAAACTCTCTCTCAATCAAAGAGCAGCGAGACTCAATCTATTGCTCCATTGAAGAAGAGTGAGGCTCTCTCTCCATCGAAGAGCACAGAGGCTCTCTCTGTCCATTGAAGAGCAGCGAGACACTCTCTCCGTCGAAGAGCAGCAACACTCTCTCTCCATCGAAGAGCAGCGAAGCAAAATTCTGTCTCCACTGAAGAGTAGCAAGACTTCCTCTATATTGCAGAGCAGTGGGTCTCTCTCTCTCTCTCTCTCTATTGAAGAGCAGCGACCTCCCTCTCCATTGAAGAACAGTGCACTATCTCTCACCATTGAAGAGCAGTGAGAAACTCTCTATCGAAGACCAGTGTGACTCTCTCTCCATTGAAGAGCAGCAAGACTCTCTCTCCATCAAAGAGCAGCGAGACTCTCTCTCCATTGAGGAGCAGTGAGACTCTCCATTGAAGAGCAGTGAGACTCTCTCTCTCGAAGAGCAGTGAGACTCTCTCTCTCCATCAAAATCAGCCACTCTCTCTCCATTGAAGAACAGTGCACTATCGCTCACCATTGAAGAGCAGTGAGACACTCTATCGAAGACCAGTGTGACTCTCTCTTCATTGAAGAGCAGCGAGACGCTCTCTCCATCAAAGAGCAGCGAGACTCTCTCTGCATTGAAGAGCCGTGAGATTCTTTCTCTCGAAGAGCAGTGAGACTCTCTCTCCATTGAAGAGAAGCAAGGCTCTCTCTCTCTCTTTCAAAAAGCAGCGAGGCACAACCTCCCTTGAAGAGCAGCAAGATTCTCATCGAAGATCAGCGAGGTTCTTACTCTATCAAAGAGCAGCGAGACTCTCTCTCTATTGACGAACAACAAGACTCTCTCTCTCCCTCCATGGAAGAGCTATGTGAGATAATCCATTGAAGAGCTGCAAAACTCTCTCTCCATCAAAGAGCAGCGAGACTCTATCTCTTGCTCCAATGAAGAAGAGTGAGGCTGTCTCTCCATCGAAGAGCAGGGAGGCTCTCTCTGACCATTGATGAGCAGCGAGACACTCCGTTGAAAAGCAGCAACACTCTCTCCATCGAAGAGCAGCAAGACATTTTCTCCATCGAGGAGCAGTGATACTCTTACACTTCATCAAAGAGCAGCAAGAGTCCCCATTGAAGAGAAGCAAAATTCTGTCTCCACTGAAGAGCAGCAAGACTCCCTCTATATTGCAGAGCAGTGGGTCTCTCTCTCTCTCTCCATTGAAGAGCAGCGAACTCTCTCTCCATTGAAGAACAGTGCACTATCTCTCACCATTGAAGAGCAGTGAGACACTCTATCGAAGACCAGTGTGACTCTCTCTCCATTGAAGAGCAGCGAGACTGTCTCTCCATCAAAGAGCAGCGAGACTCTCTCTCCATCGAAGAGCAGTGAGACTCTCTCTCGATTGAAGAGAAGCAAGTCTCTCTCTCTCTCTCAAAAAGCAGCGAGACACATCCTCCCTCGAACAGCAGCAAGATTCTCATCGAAGAGCAGCGAGACTCTCTCTCATCGAAGATCAGTGAGACTCCCTCTGTCCATCGAAGAGCAGCGAGACTCGATCTCTTGCTCCAATGAAGAAGAGTGAGGCTGTCTCTCCATCGAAGCGCAGGGAGGCTCTCTCTGTCCATTGAAGAGCAGCGAGACACTCTCTCCGTCGAAGATCAGTGAGACTCCCTCTGTCCATCGAAGAGCAGTGAGACTCTCGCTCTCCATCGAAAAGAAGTGAGACTGTCTTTTTTTTGAAGAGCAGCGAGACTGCATCCCAATCGATCAGCAGTGAGATTCTCTCCCCATTGAAGGGCAATGAGACTCTCTTCAGCAAAAAGCAGCAAGACTCTCTCACTCTTTCCATCAAAGAGTAGTGAGACTCCCTCTCCATCAAAGAGCAATGAGACTCTCTCTCCCTCTCCATCCAAGAGCAACGAGGCTCTCTCTCCATCAAAGAGCAGCGAGACTCTCTCTCTATTGAGGAACAGCAAGACTCTCTCTCTCCCTCCATGGAAGAGCTATGTGACACAATGCATTGAAGAGCAGCAAAACTCTCTCTCCATCAAAGAGCAGCAAGACTCTATCACTTGCTCCATTGAAGAAGAGTGAGGCTCTCTCTCCATCGAAGAGCAGGGAAGCTCTCTCTGTCCATTGAAGAGCAGCGAGACACTCTCTCCGTCGAAGAGCAGCAACACTCTCTCCATCGAAGAGCAGCGAGACATTTTCTCCATCGAGGAGTAGTGATACTCTTACTCTCCATCAAAGAACAGCAAGAATCCCCATTGAAGAGAAGCAAAATTCTGTCTCCACTGAAGAGCAGCAAGACACCCTGTATATTGCAGAGCAGTGGGTCTCTCTCTCTCTCTCCATTGAAGAGCAGCAAACTCTCTCTCCATTGAAGAACAGTGCACTATCTCTCACCATTGAAGAGCAGTGAGAAACTCTCTATCGAAGACCAGTGTGACTCTCTCTCCATTGAAGAGCAGCGAGACTCTCTCTCCATTGAAGAGCTGTGAGACTCTCTCCATTGAGGAGCAGTGAGACTCTCCATTGAAGAGCAGTCAGACTCTCTCTCTCGAAGAGCAGTGAGACTCTCTCTCTCCATCAAAATCAGCCACTCTCTCTCCATTGAAGAACAGTGCACTATCTCTCACCATTGAAGAGCAGTGAGACACTCTATCGAAGACCAGTGTGACTCTCTCTTCATTGAAGAGCAGCGAGACGCTCTCTCCATCAAAGAGCAGCGAGACTCTCTCTGCATTGAAGAGCCGTGAGATTCTTTCTCTCGAAGAGCAGTGAGACTCTCTCTCCATTGAAGAGAAGCAAGGCTCTCTCTCTCTCTTTCAAAAAGCAGCGAGGCACAACCTCCCTTGAAGAGCAGCAAGATTCTCATCGAAGATCAGCGAGGTTCTTACTCTATCAAAGAGCAGCGAGACTCTCTCTCTATTGACGAACAACAAGACTCTCTCTCTCCCTCCATGGAAGAGCTATGTGAGATAATCCATTGAAGAGCTGCAAAACTCTCTCTCCATCAAAGAGCAGCGAGACTCTATCTCTTGCTCCAATGAAGAAGAGTGAGGCTGTCTCTCCATCGAAGAGCAGGGAGGCTCTCTCTGACCATTGATGAGCAGCGAGACACTCCGTTGAAAAGCAGCAACACTCTCTCTCCATCGAAGAGCAGCAAGACATTTTCTCCATCGAGGAGCAGTGATACTCTTACACTTCATCAAAGAGCAGCAAGAGTCCCCATTGAAGAGAAGCAAAATTCTGTCTCCACTGAAGAGCAGCAAGACTCCCTCTATATTGCAGAGCAGTGGGTCTCTCTCTCTCTCTCCATTGAAGAGCAGCGAACTCTCTCTCCATTGAAGAACAGTGCACTATCTCTCACCATTGAAGAGCAGTGAGACACTCTATCGAAGACCAGTGTGACTCTCTCTCCATTGAAGAGCAGCGAGACTGTCTCTCCATCAAAGAGCAGCGAGACTCTCTCTCCATCGAAGAGCAGTGAGACTCTCTCTCGATTGAAGAGAAGCAAGTCTCTCTCTCTCTCTCAAAAAGCAGCGAGACACATCCTCCCTCGAACAGCAGCAAGATTCTCATCGAAGAGCAGCGAGACTCTCTCTCATCGAAGATCAGTGAGACTCCCTCTGTCCATCGAAGAGCAGCGAGACTCTATCTCTTGCTCCAATGAAGAAGAGTGAGGCTGTCTCTCCATCGAAGCGCAGGGAGGCTCTCTCTGTCCATTGAAGAGCAGCGAGACACTCCCTCTGTCGAAAAGCAGCAACACTCTCCATCGAAAAGCAGCGAGACATTTTCTCCATCGAAGATCAGTGAGACTCCCTCTGTCCATCGAAGAGCAGTGAGACTCTCGCTCTCCATCGAAAAGAAGTGAGACTGTCTTTTTTTTGAAGAGCAGCGAGACTGCATCCCAATCGAACAGCAGTGAGATTCTCTCCCCATTGAAGAGCTGGGCTGTGAGACTTTTTCCTTCCATCAATGAAAAGCGAGACACTCTCGATCAAAGGGCAATGAGACTCTCTTCAGCAAAAAGAAACAAGACTCTTTCACTCTTTCCATCAAAGAGTAGTGAGACTCCCTCTCCATCAAAGAGCAATGAGACTCTCTCTCCCTCTCCATCCAAGAGCAGCAAGGCTCTCTCTCCATCAAAGAGCAGCGAGGCTCTCTCTCTATTGACGAACAGCAAGACTCTCTCTCTCCCTCCATGGAAGAGCTATGTGACACAATCCATTGAGGAGCAGCAAAACTCTCTCTCAATCAAAGAGCAGCAAGACTCTATCTCTTGCTCCATTGAAGAAGAGTGAGGCTCTCTCTCCATCGAAGAGCAGGGAAGCTCTCTCTTTCCATTGAAGAGCAGTGAGACTCTCTCTCCATTGAAGAGCAGTGAGACTCTCTCGAAGAGCAGTGAGACTCTCTCTCTCCATCAAAGAGCAGCACACCCTCTCTCCATTGAAGAACAGTGCGCTATCTCTCACCATTGAAGAGCAGTGAGACACTATATTGAAGACCAGTGTGACTTTCTCTCCATTGAAGAGCAGCGAGACTCTCTCTCCATCAAAGAGCAGTGAAACTCTCTCTCCATTGAAGAGAAGCAAGTCTCTCTCTCTCTCTTTCAAAAAGCAGTGAGACACATCCTCCCTCGAAGAGCAGCAAGATTCTCATCGAAGAGCTTGAGACTCTCACTGAAGATCAGTGAGACTCCCTCTGTCCATCGAAGAGCAGTGAGACTCTCACTCTCCATCGAAAAGAAGTGAGACTGTCATTTTTTTGAAGAGCAGCGAGACTGCATCCCAATCAATCAGCAGTGAGATTCTCTCCCCATTGAAGAGCTGGGCTGTGAGCCAGTTTCCCTCCATCAGTGAAAAGCGAGACACTCTCGATCAAATGGCAATGAGACTCTCTTCAGCAAAAAGCAGCAAGACTCTCTCACTCTTTCCATCAAAGAGTAGTGAGACTCCCTCTCCATCAAAGAGCAATGAGACTCTCTCTCCCTCTCCATCCAAGAGCATCGAGGCTCTCTTTCCACCAAAGAGCAGCGAGACTCTCTCTCTATTGAGGAACAGCAAGACTCTCTCTCTTCCTCCATGGAAGAGCTCTGTGACACAATCCATTGAAGAGCAGCAAAACACTGTCTCCATCAAAGAGCAGCGAGACACTATCTCTTGCTCCATTGAAGAAGAGTGAGGCTCTCTCTCCATCGAAGAGCAGGGAAGCTCTCTCTGTCCATTGAAGAGCGGCAAGACACTCTCTCCGTCGAAGAGCAGCAACACTCTCTCTCCATCGAAGAGCAGCGAGACATTTTCTCCAACGAGGAGCAGTGATACTCTTACTCTCCATCAAAGAGCAGCAAGAGTCCCCATGGAAGAGAAGCAAATTTCTGTCTCCACTGAAGAGCAGCAAGACTCCCTGTATATTGCAGAGCAGTGGGTCTCTCTCTCTCTCTTCACTGAAGAGCAGCGAACTCTCTCTCCATTGAAGAACAGTGCACTATCTCTCACCATTGAAGAGCAGCGAGACTCTCTCTCCATCAAAGAGCAGCGAGACTCTCTCTCCATTGAAGAGCAGTGAGACTCTCTCTCCATTGAAGAGCAGTGAGACTCTCCCTGTCGAAGAGCAGTGAGACTCTCTCTCTCCATCAAAGAGCAGCGCACCCTCTCTCCATTGAAGAACAGTGCGCTATCTCTCACCATTGAAGAGCAGTGAGACACTCTCTCTATCGAAGACCAGTGTGACTCTCTCTCCATTGAAGAGCAGCGAGACTCTCTTTCCATTGAAGAGAAGCAAGTCTCTCTCTCTCTTTTTCAATAAGCAGCGAGACACATCCTCCCTCGAAGAGCTGCAAGATTCTCATCGAAGAGCTGTGAGACTCTCATTGAAGATATGTGAGACTCCCTCTGTCCATTGAACAGCAGTGAGACTCTCGCTCTCCATCGAAAAGAAGTGAGACTGTCTTTTTTTTGAAGAGCAGCGAGACTGCATCCCAATCGATCAGCAGTGAGATTCTCTCCCCATTGAAGGGCAATGAGACTCTCTTCAGCAAAAAGCAGCAAGACTCTCTCACTCTTTCCATCAAAGAGTAGTGAGACTCCCTCTCCATCAAAGAGCAATGAGACTCTCTCTCCCTCTCCATCCAAGAGCAACGAGGCTCTCTCTCCATCAAAGAGCAGCGAGACTCTCTCTCTATTGAGGAACAGCAAGACTCTCTCTCTCCCTCCATGGAAGAGCTATGTGACACAATGCATTGAAGAGCAGCAAAACTCTCTCTCCATCAAAGAGCAGCAAGACTCTATCACTTGCTCCATTGAAGAAGAGTGAGGCTCTCTCTCCATCGAAGAGCAGGGAAGCTCTCTCTGTCCATTGAAGAGCAGCGAGACACTCTCTCCGTCGAAGAGCAGCAACACTCTCTCCATCGAAGAGCAGCGAGACATTTTCTCCATCAAGGAGTAGTGATACTCTTACTCTCCATCAAAGAACAGCAAGAATCCCCATTGAAGAGAAGCAAAATTCTGTCTCCACTGAAGAGCAGCAAGACACCCTGTATATTGCAGAGCAGTGGGTCTCTCTCTCTCTCTCCATTGAAGAGCAGCAAACTCTCTCTCCATTGAAGAACAGTGCACTATCTCTCACCATTGAAGAGCAGTGAGAAACTCTCTATCGAAGACCAGTGTGACTCTCTCTCCATTGAAGAGCAGCGAGACTCTCTCTCCATTGAAGAGCTGTGAGACTCTCTCTCCATTGAGGAGCAGTGAGACTCTCCATTGAAGAGCAGTGAGACTCTCTCTCTCGAAGAGCAGTGAGACTCTCTCTCTCCATCAAAATCAGCCACTCTCTCTCCATTGAAGAACAGTGCACTATCTCTCACCATTGAAGAGCAGTGAGACACTCTATCGAAGACCAGTGTGACTCTCTCTTCATTGAAGAGCAGCGAGACGCTCTCTCCATCAAAGAGCAGCGAGACTCTCTCTGCATTGAAGAGCCGTGAGATTCTTTCTCTCGAAGAGCAGTGAGACTCTCTCTCCATTGAAGAGAAGCAAGGCTCTCTCTCTCTCTTTCAAAAAGCAGCGAGGCACAACCTCCCTTGAAGAGCAGCAAGATTCTCATCGAAGATCAGCGAGGTTCTTACTCTATCAAAGAGCAGCGAGACTCTCTCTCTATTGACGAACAACAAGACTCTCTCTCTCCCTCCATGGAAGAGCTATGTGAGATAATCCATTGAAGAGCTGCAAAACTCTCTCTCCATCAAAGAGCAGCGAGACTCTATCTCTTGCTCCAATGAAGAAGAGTGAGGCTGTCTCTCCATCGAAGAGCAGGGAGGCTCTCTCTGACCATTGATGAGCAGCGAGACACTCCGTTGAAAAGCAGCAACACTCTCTCTCCATCGAAGAGCAGCAAGACATTTTCTCCATCGAGGAGCAGTGATACTCTTACACTTCATCAAAGAGCAGCAAGAGTCCCCATTGAAGAGAAGCAAAATTCTGTCTCCACTGAAGAGCAGCAAGACTCCCTCTATATTGCAGAGCAGTGGGTCTCTCTCTCTCTCTCCATTGAAGAGCAGCGAACTCTCTCTCCATTGAAGAACAGTGCACTATCTCTCACCATTGAAGAGCAGTGAGACACTCTATCGAAGACCAGTGTGACTCTCTCTCCATTGAAGAGCAGCGAGACTGTCTCTCCATCAAAGAGCAGCGAGACTCTCTCTCCATCGAAGAGCAGTGAGACTCTCTCTCGATTGAAGAGAAGCAAGTCTCTCTCTCTCTCTCAAAAAGCAGCGAGACACATCCTCCCTCGAACAGCAGCAAGATTCTCATCGAAGAGCAGCGAGACTCTCTCTCATCGAAGATCAGTGAGACTCCCTCTGTCCATCGAAGAGCAGCGAGACTCGATCTCTTGCTCCAATGAAGAAGAGTGAGGCTGTCTCTCCATCGAAGCGCAGGGAGGCTCTCTCTGTCCATTGAAGAGCAGCGAGACACTCTCTCCGTCGAAGATCAGTGAGACTCCCTCTGTCCATCGAAGAGCAGTGAGACTCTCGCTCTCCATCGAAAAGAAGTGAGACTGTCTTTTTTTTGAAGAGCAGCGAGACTGCATCCCAATCGATCAGCAGTGAGATTCTCTCCCCATTGAAGGGCAATGAGACTCTCTTCAGCAAAAAGCAGCAAGACTCTCTCACTCTTTCCATCAAAGAGTAGTGAGACTCCCTCTCCATCAAAGAGCAATGAGACTCTCTCTCCCTCTCCATCCAAGAGCAACGAGGCTCTCTCTCCATCAAAGAGCAGCGAGACTCTCTCTCTATTGAGGAACAGCAAGACTCTCTCTCTCCCTCCATGGAAGAGCTATGTGACACAATGCATTGAAGAGCAGCAAAACTCTCTCTCCATCAAAGAGCAGCAAGACTCTATCACTTGCTCCATTGAAGAAGAGTGAGGCTCTCTCTCCATCGAAGAGCAGGGAAGCTCTCTCTGTCCATTGAAGAGCAGCGAGACACTCTCTCCGTCGAAGAGCAGCAACACTCTCTCCATCGAAGAGCAGCGAGACATTTTCTCCATCGAGGAGTAGTGATACTCTTACTCTCCATCAAAGAACAGCAAGAATCCCCATTGAAGAGAAGCAAAATTCTGTCTCCACTGAAGAGCAGCAAGACACCCTGTATATTGCAGAGCAGTGGGTCTCTCTCTCTCTCTCCATTGAAGAGCAGCAAACTCTCTCTCCATTGAAGAACAGTGCACTATCTCTCACCATTGAAGAGCAGTGAGAAACTCTCTATCGAAGACCAGTGTGACTCTCTCTCCATTGAAGAGCAGCGAGACTCTCTCTCCATTGAAGAGCTGTGAGACTCTCTCCATTGAGGAGCAGTGAGACTCTCCATTGAAGAGCAGTCAGACTCTCTCTCTCGAAGAGCAGTGAGACTCTCTCTCTCCATCAAAATCAGCCACTCTCTCTCCATTGAAGAACAGTGCACTATCTCTCACCATTGAAGAGCAGTGAGACACTCTATCGAAGACCAGTGTGACTCTCTCTTCATTGAAGAGCAGCGAGACGCTCTCTCCATCAAAGAGCAGCGAGACTCTCTCTGCATTGAAGAGCCGTGAGATTCTTTCTCTCGAAGAGCAGTGAGACTCTCTCTCCATTGAAGAGAAGCAAGGCTCTCTCTCTCTCTTTCAAAAAGCAGCGAGGCACAACCTCCCTTGAAGAGCAGCAAGATTCTCATCGAAGATCAGCGAGGTTCTTACTCTATCAAAGAGCAGCGAGACTCTCTCTCTATTGACGAACAACAAGACTCTCTCTCTCCCTCCATGGAAGAGCTATGTGAGATAATCCATTGAAGAGCTGCAAAACTCTCTCTCCATCAAAGAGCAGCGAGACTCTATCTCTTGCTCCAATGAAGAAGAGTGAGGCTGTCTCTCCATCGAAGAGCAGGGAGGCTCTCTCTGACCATTGATGAGCAGCGAGACACTCCGTTGAAAAGCAGCAACACTCTCTCTCCATCGAAGAGCAGCAAGACATTTTCTCCATCGAGGAGCAGTGATACTCTTACACTTCATCAAAGAGCAGCAAGAGTCCCCATTGAAGAGAAGCAAAATTCTGTCTCCACTGAAGAGCAGCAAGACTCCCTCTATATTGCAGAGCAGTGGGTCTCTCTCTCTCTCTCCATTGAAGAGCAGCGAACTCTCTCTCCATTGAAGAACAGTGCACTATCTCTCACCATTGAAGAGCAGTGAGACACTCTATCGAAGACCAGTGTGACTCTCTCTCCATTGAAGAGCAGCGAGACTGTCTCTCCATCAAAGAGCAGCGAGACTCTCTCTCCATCGAAGAGCAGTGAGACTCTCTCTCGATTGAAGAGAAGCAAGTCTCTCTCTCTCTCTCAAAAAGCAGCGAGACACATCCTCCCTCGAACAGCAGCAAGATTCTCATCGAAGAGCAGCGAGACTCTCTCTCATCGAAGATCAGTGAGACTCCCTCTGTCCATCGAAGAGCAGCGAGACTCTATCTCTTGCTCCAATGAAGAAGAGTGAGGCTGTCTCTCCATCGAAGCGCAGGGAGGCTCTCTCTGTCCATTGAAGAGCAGCGAGACACTCCCTCTGTCGAAAAGCAGCAACACTCTCCATCGAAAAGCAGCGAGACATTTTCTCCATCGAAGATCAGTGAGACTCCCTCTGTCCATCGAAGAGCAGTGAGACTCTCGCTCTCCATCGAAAAGAAGTGAGACTGTCTTTTTTTTGAAGAGCAGCGAGACTGCATCCCAATCGAACAGCAGTGAGATTCTCTCCCCATTGAAGAGCTGGGCTGTGAGACTTTTTCCTTCCATCAATGAAAAGCGAGACACTCTCGATCAAAGGGCAATGAGACTCTCTTCAGCAAAAAGAAACAAGACTCTTTCACTCTTTCCATCAAAGAGTAGTGAGACTCCCTCTCCATCAAAGAGCAATGAGACTCTCTCTCCCTCTCCATCCAAGAGCAGCAAGGCTCTCTCTCCATCAAAGAGCAGCGAGGCTCTCTCTCTATTGACGAACAGCAAGACTCTCTCTCTCCCTCCATGGAAGAGCTATGTGACACAATCCATTGAGGAGCAGCAAAACTCTCTCTCAATCAAAGAGCAGCAAGACTCTATCTCTTGCTCCATTGAAGAAGAGTGAGGCTCTCTCTCCATCGAAGAGCAGGGAAGCTCTCTCTTTCCATTGAAGAGCAGTGAGACTCTCTCTCCATTGAAGAGCAGTGAGACTCTCTCGAAGAGCAGTGAGACTCTCTCTCTCCATCAAAGAGCAGCACACCCTCTCTCCATTGAAGAACAGTGCGCTATCTCTCACCATTGAAGAGCAGTGAGACACTATATTGAAGACCAGTGTGACTTTCTCTCCATTGAAGAGCAGCGAGACTCTCTCTCCATCAAAGAGCAGTGAAACTCTCTCTCCATTGAAGAGAAGCAAGTCTCTCTCTCTCTCTTTCAAAAAGCAGTGAGACACATCCTCCCTCGAAGAGCAGCAAGATTCTCATCGAAGAGCTTGAGACTCTCACTGAAGATCAGTGAGACTCCCTCTGTCCATCGAAGAGCAGTGAGACTCTCACTCTCCATCGAAAAGAAGTGAGACTGTCATTTTTTTGAAGAGCAGCGAGACTGCATCCCAATCAATCAGCAGTGAGATTCTCTCCCCATTGAAGAGCTGGGCTGTGAGCCAGTTTCCCTCCATCAGTGAAAAGCGAGACACTCTCGATCAAATGGCAATGAGACTCTCTTCAGCAAAAAGCAGCAAGACTCTCTCACTCTTTCCATCAAAGAGTAGTGAGACTCCCTCTCCATCAAAGAGCAATGAGACTCTCTCTCCCTCTCCATCCAAGAGCATCGAGGCTCTCTTTCCACCAAAGAGCAGCGAGACTCTCTCTCTATTGAGGAACAGCAAGACTCTCTCTCTTCCTCCATGGAAGAGCTCTGTGACACAATCCATTGAAGAGCAGCAAAACACTGTCTCCATCAAAGAGCAGCGAGACACTATCTCTTGCTCCATTGAAGAAGAGTGAGGCTCTCTCTCCATCGAAGAGCAGGGAAGCTCTCTCTGTCCATTGAAGAGCGGCAAGACACTCTCTCCGTCGAAGAGCAGCAACACTCTCTCTCCATCGAAGAGCAGCGAGACATTTTCTCCAACGAGGAGCAGTGATACTCTTACTCTCCATCAAAGAGCAGCAAGAGTCCCCATGGAAGAGAAGCAAATTTCTGTCTCCACTGAAGAGCAGCAAGACTCCCTGTATATTGCAGAGCAGTGGGTCTCTCTCTCTCTCTTCACTGAAGAGCAGCGAACTCTCTCTCCATTGAAGAACAGTGCACTATCTCTCACCATTGAAGAGCAGCGAGACTCTCTCTCCATCAAAGAGCAGCGAGACTCTCTCTCCATTGAAGAGCAGTGAGACTCTCTCTCCATTGAAGAGCAGTGAGACTCTCCCTGTCGAAGAGCAGTGAGACTCTCTCTCTCCATCAAAGAGCAGCGCACCCTCTCTCCATTGAAGAACAGTGCGCTATCTCTCACCATTGAAGAGCAGTGAGACACTCTCTCTATCGAAGACCAGTGTGACTCTCTCTCCATTGAAGAGCAGCGAGACTCTCTTTCCATTGAAGAGAAGCAAGTCTCTCTCTCTCTTTTTCAATAAGCAGCGAGACACATCCTCCCTCGAAGAGCTGCAAGATTCTCATCGAAGAGCTGTGAGACTCTCATTGAAGATATGTGAGACTCCCTCTGTCCATTGAACAGCAGTGAGACTCTCGCTCTCCATCGAAAAGAAGTGAGACTGTCTTTTTTTTGAAGAGCAGCGAGACTGCATCCCAATCGATCAGCAGTGAGATTCTCTCCCCATTGAAGGGCAATGAGACTCTCTTCAGCAAAAAGCAGCAAGACTCACTCTTTCCATCAAAGAGTAGTGAGACTCCCTCTCCATCAAAGAGCAATGAGACTCTCTCTCCCTCTCCATCCAAGAGCAACGAGGCTCTCTCTCCATCAAAGAGCAGCGAGACTCTCTCTCTATTGAGGAACAGCAAGACTCTCTCTCTCCCTCCATGGAAGAGCTATGTGACACAATGCATTGAAGAGCAGCAAAACTCTCTCTCCATCAAAGAGCAGCAAGACTCTATCACTTGCTCCATTGAAGAAGAGTGAGGCTCTCTCTCCATCGAAGAGCAGGGAAGCTCTCTCTGTCCATTGAAGAGCAGCGAGACACTCTCTCCGTCGAAGAGCAGCAACACTCTCTCCATCGAAGAGCAGCGAGACATTTTCTCCATCGAGGAGTAGTGATACTCTTACTCTCCATCAAAGAACAGCAAGAATCCCCATTGAAGAGAAGCAAAATTCTGTCTCCACTGAAGAGCAGCAAGACACCCTGTATATTGCAGAGCAGTGGGTCTCTCTCTCTCTCTCCATTGAAGAGCAGCAAACTCTCTCTCCATTGAAGAACAGTGCACTATCTCTCACCATTGAAGAGCAGTGAGAAACTCTCTATCGAAGACCAGTGTGACTCTCTCTCCATTGAAGAGCAGCGAGACTCTCTCTCCATTGAAGAGCTGTGAGACTCTCTCTCCATTGAGGAGCAGTGAGACTCTCCATTGAAGAGCAGTGAGACTCTCTCTCTCGAAGAGCAGTGAGACTCTCTCTCTCCATCAAAATCAGCCACTCTCTCTCCATTGAAGAACAGTGCACTATCTCTCACCATTGAAGAGCAGTGAGACACTCTATCGAAGACCAGTGTGACTCTCTCTTCATTGAAGAGCAGCGAGACGCTCTCTCCATCAAAGAGCAGCGAGACTCTCTCTGCATTGAAGAGCCGTGAGATTCTTTCTCTCGAAGAGCAGTGAGACTCTCTCTCCATTGAAGAGAAGCAAGGCTCTCTCTCTCTCTTTCAAAAAGCAGCGAGGCACAACCTCCCTTGAAGAGCAGCAAGATTCTCATCGAAGATCAGCGAGGTTCTTACTCTATCAAAGAGCAGCGAGACTCTCTCTCTATTGACGAACAACAAGACTCTCTCTCTCCCTCCATGGAAGAGCTATGTGAGATAATCCATTGAAGAGCTGCAAAACTCTCTCTCCATCAAAGAGCAGCGAGACTCTATCTCTTGCTCCAATGAAGAAGAGTGAGGCTGTCTCTCCATCGAAGAGCAGGGAGGCTCTCTCTGACCATTGATGAGCAGCGAGACACTCCGTTGAAAAGCAGCAACACTCTCTCTCCATCGAAGAGCAGCAAGACATTTTCTCCATCGAGGAGCAGTGATACTCTTACACTTCATCAAAGAGCAGCAAGAGTCCCCATTGAAGAGAAGCAAAATTCTGTCTCCACTGAAGAGCAGCAAGACTCCCTCTATATTGCAGAGCAGTGGGTCTCTCTCTCTCTCTCCATTGAAGAGCAGCGAACTCTCTCTCCATTGAAGAACAGTGCACTATCTCTCACCATTGAAGAGCAGTGAGACACTCTATCGAAGACCAGTGTGACTCTCTCTCCATTGAAGAGCAGCGAGACTGTCTCTCCATCAAAGAGCAGCGAGACTCTCTCTCCATCGAAGAGCAGTGAGACTCTCTCTCGATTGAAGAGAAGCAAGTCTCTCTCTCTCTCTCAAAAAGCAGCGAGACACATCCTCCCTCGAACAGCAGCAAGATTCTCATCGAAGAGCAGCGAGACTCTCTCTCATCGAAGATCAGTGAGACTCCCTCTGTCCATCGAAGAGCAGTGAGACTCTTGCTCTCCATCGAAAAGAAGTGAGACTGTCTTTTTTTTGAAGAGCAGCGAGACTGCATCCCAATCGAACAGCAGTGAGATTCTCTCCCCATTGAAGAGCTGGGCTGTGAGACACTTTCCCTCCATCAATGAAAAGCGAGACACTCTCGATCAAAGGGCAATGAGACGCTCTTCAGCAAAAAGAAACAAGACTCTTTCACTCTTTCCATCAAAGAATAGTGAGACTCCCTCTCCATCAAAGAGCAATGAGACTCTCTCTCCTTCTCCATCCAAGAGCAGCGAGGCTCTCTCTCCATCAAAGAGCAGCGAGGCTCTCTCTCTATTGACGAACAGCAAGACTCTCTCTTTCCCTCCATGGAAGAGCTATGTGACACAATCCATTGAAGAGCAGCAAAACTCTCTCTCAATCAAAGAGCAGCAAGACTCTATCTCTTGTTCCATTGAAGAAGAGTGAGGCTCTCTCTCCATCGAAGAGCAGGGAAGCTCTCTCTGTTGATTGAAGAGCAGCGAGGCACACTCTCCGTCGAAGAGCAGAAACACTCTCCATCGAAGAGCAGCAAGACATTTTCTCCATTGAGGAGCAGTGATACTCTTACTCTCCATCAAAGAGCAGCAAGAGTCCCCATTGAAGAGAAGCAAAATTCTGTCTCCACTGAAGAGCAGCAAGACTCCCTCTATATTGCAGAGCAGTGGGTCTCTCTCTCTCTCTCCATCAAAGAGCAGTGCACTCTCTCTCCATTGAAGAACAGTGCACTATCTCTCACTTTGAAGAGCAATGAGACACTCTCTCTATCAAAGACCAGTGTGACTCTCTCTCCATTGAAGAGCAGAGACTCTCTTTCCATCAAAGAGCAGCGAGACTCTCTCTCCATTGAAGAGCAGTGAAACTCTCTCTCCATTGAAGAGCAGTGAGACTCTCTCTCTCGAAAAGCAGTGAGACTCTCTCTCTTCCATCAAAGAGCAGTGCACTCTCTCTCCATTGAAGAACAGTGCACTACCTCTCACCATGGAAGAGCAGTGAGACACTCTATCAAAGACCAGTGTGACCCTCTCTCCATTGAAGAGCAGCGAGACTCTCTTTCCATCAAAGAGCAGTGAGACTCTCTCTCCATTGAAGAGCAGTGAGACTCTCTCTCGAAGAGCAGTGAGACTCTCTCTCCATTGAAGAGAAGCAAGGCTCTCTCTCTCTCTTTCAAAAAGCAGTAAGACACATCCTCCCTCGAAGAGCAGCAAGATTCTCATCGAAGAGCAGTGAGACTCTCATTGATGATCAGTGAGACTCCTTCTGTCCATCGAAGAGCAGTGAGACTCTCGCTCTCCGTCGAAAAGAAGTGAGACTATCTTGTTTTTGAAGAGCAGCGAGACTGCATCCCAATCAATCAGCAGTGTGATTCTCTCCCCATTGAAGAGCTGGGCTGTGAGACACTTTCCCTCCATCAGTGAAACGCGAGACACTCTCGATCAAAGGGCAATGAGACTCTCTTAAGCAAAAAGCAGCAAGACTCTCTCACTCTTTTCATCAAAGAGTAGTGAGACTCCCTCTCCATCAAAGAGCAATGAGACACTCTCTCCCTCTCCATCCAAGAGCAGTGATGCGCTCTCTTCACCAAAGAGCAGCGAGACTCTCTCTCTATTGAGGAACAGCAAGACTCTCTCTCTCCCTCCATGGAAGAGCTATGTTACACAATCCATTGAAGAGCAGCAAAACACTCTCTCCATCAAAGAGCAGCAAGACTCTATCACTTGCTCCATTGAAGAAGAGTGAGGCTCTCTCTCCATCGAAGAGCAGGGAAGCTCTCTCTGTCCGTTGAAGAGCAGCGAGGCACACTCTCCGTCGAAGAGCAGAAACACTCTCCATCGAAGAGCAGCAAGACATTTTCTCCATCGAGGAGCAGTGATACTCTTACTCTCCATCAAAGAGCAGCAAGAGTCCCCATTGAAGAGAAGCAAAATTCTGTCTCCACTGAAGAGCAGCAAGACTCCCTCTATATTGCAGAGCAGTGGGTCTCTCTCTCTCCATCAAAGAGCAGTGCACTCTCTCTCCATTGAAGAACAGTGCGCTATCTCTCACCATTGAAGAGCAGAGACACTATCGAAGACCAGTGTGACTCTCTCTCCATTGAAGAGCAGCGAGACTCTCTCTCCATCAAAGAGCAGCGAGACTCTCTCTCCATTGAAGAGCAGTGAGACTCTCCCTCTCTCGAAGAGCAGTGAGACTCTCTCTCCATTGAAGAGAAGCAAGGCTCTCTCTCTCTCTTTCAAAAAGCAGCGAGACACATTCTCCCTGAAGAGCAGCAAGGTTCTCATCGAAGAGCAGCGAGGCGCTCTCTCCATCAAAGAGCAGCGAGACTCTCCCTCTATTGACGAACAGCAAGACTCTCTCTCTCCCTCCATGGAAGAGCTATGTGACACAATCCATTGAAGAGCAGCAAAACTCTCTCTCAATCAAAGAGCAGCGAGACTCAATCTATTGCTCCATTGAAGAAGAGTGAGGCTCTCTCTCCATCGAAGAGCACGGAGGCTCTCTCTGTCCATTGAAGAGCAGCGAGACACTCTCTCCGTCGAAGAGCAGCAACACTCTCTCTCCATCGAAGAGCAGCGAAGCAAAATTCTGTCTCCACTGAAGAGTAGCAAGACTTCCTCTATATTGCAGAGCAGTGGGTCTCTCTCTCTCTCTCTCTCTATTGAAGAGCAGCGACCTCCCTCTCCATTGAAGAACAGTGCACTATCTCTCACCATTGAAGAGCAGTGAGACACTCTCTCTATCGAAGGCCAGTGTGACTCTCTCTCCATTGAAGAGCAGCAAGACTCTCTCTCCATCAAAGAGCAGCGAGACTCTCTCTCCATTGAAGAGCAGTGAGACTGTCTTTCTCTCGAACAGCAGTGAGACTCTCTCTCCATTGAAGAGAAGCGAGGCTCTCTCTCTGTCTTTCAAAAAGCAGCGAGACACATCCTCCCTCGAAGAGCAGCAAGATTCTCATCAAAGAGCAGTGAGGCTCTCTCTCCATCAAAGAGCAGCGAGACTCTCTCTCTATTGAGGAACAGCAAGACTCTCTCTCTCCCTCCATGGAAGAGCCAAGGGACACAATCCATTGAAGAGCAGCAAAACTCTCTCTCCATCAAAGAGCAGCGAGACTCTATCTCTTGCTCCATTGAAGAAGAGTGAGGCTCTCTCTCCATCGAAGAGCAGGGAGGCTCTCTCTGTCCGTTGAAGAGCAGCGAGGCACTCTCTCCGTCGAAGAGCAGCAACACTCTCTCTCCATCGAAGAGCAGCGAGACATTTTCTCCATCGAGGAGCAGTGATACTCTTACTCTCCATCAAAGAGCAGCAAGAGTCCCCATTGAAGAGAAGCAAAATTCTGTCTCCACTGAAGAGCAGCAAGACTCCCTCTATATTGCAGAGCAGTGGGTCTCTCTCTCTCTCCATCAAAGAGCAGCGCACTCTCTCTCCATTGAAGAACAGTGCACTATCTCTCACCTTGAAGAGCAGTGAGACACTCTCTCTATCGAAGACCAGTGCGACTCTCTCTCCATTGAAGAGCAGAGAGACTCTCTCTCCATCAAAGAGCAGCGAGACTCTCTCTCCATTGAAGAGCAGTGAAACTCTCTCTCCATTGAAGAGCAGTGAGACTCTCTCTCTCGAAGAGCAGTGGGACTCTCTCTCTTCCATCAAAGAGCAGTGCACTCTCTCTCCATTGAAGAACAGTGCACTACCTCTCACCATGGAAGAGCAGTGAGACACTCTATCAAAGACCAGTGTGACCCTCTCTCCATTGAAGAGCAGCGAGACTCTCTTTCCATCAAAGAGCAGTGAGACTCTCTCTCCATTGAAGAGCAGTGAGACTCTCTCTCCATTGAAGAGAAGCAAGGCTCTCTCTCTCTCTTTCAAAAAGCAGTAAGACACATCCTCCCTCGAAGAGCAGCAAGATTCTCATCGAAGAGCAGTGAGACTCTCATTGATGATCAGTGAGACTCCCTCTGTCCATCGAAGAGCAGTGAGACTCTCGCTCTCCGTCGAAAAGAAGTGAGACTATCTTGTTTTTGAAGAGCAGCGAGACTGCATCCCAATCAATCAGCAGTGTGATTCTCTCCCCATTGAAGAGCTGGGCTGTGAGACACTTTCCCTCCATCAGTGAAACGCGAGACACTCTCGATCAAAGGGCAATGAGACTCTCTTAAGCAAAAAGCAGCAAGACTCTCTCACTCTTTTCATCAAAGAGTAGTGAGACTCCCTCTCCATCAAAGAGCAATGAGACACTCTCTCCCTCTCCATCCAAGAGCAGTGATGCGCTCTCTTCACCAAAGAGCAGCGAGACTCTCTCTCTATTGAGGAACAGCAAGACTCTCTCTCTCCCTCCATGGAAGAGCTATGTTACACAATCCATTGAAGAGCAGCAAAACACTCTCTCCATCAAAGAGCAGCAAGACTCTATCACTTGCTCCATTGAAGAAGAGTGAGGCTCTCTCTCCATCGAAGAGCAGGGAAGCTCTCTCTGTCCGTTGAAGAGCAGCGAGGCACACTCTCCGTCGAAGAGCAGAAACATTCTCCATCGAAGAGCAGCAAGACATTTTCTCCATCGAGGAGCAGTGATACTCTTACTCTCCATCAAAGAGCAGCAAGAGTCCCCATTGAAGAGAAGCAAAATTCTGTCTCCACTGAAGAGCAGCAAGACTCCCTCTATATTGCAGAGCAGTGGGTCTCTCTCTCTCCATCAAAGAGCAGTGCACTCTCTCTCCATTGAAGAACAGTGCGCTATCTCTCACCATTGAAGAGCAGAGACACTATCGAAGACCAGTGTGACTCTCTCTCCATTGAAGAGCAGCGAGACTCTCTCTCCATCAAAGAGCAGCGAGACTCTCTCTCCATTGAAGAGCAGTGAGACTCTCCCTCTCTCGAAGAGCAGTGAGACTCTCTCTCCATTGAAGAGAAGCAAGGCTCTCTCTCTCTCTTTCAAAAAGCAGCGAGACACATTCTCCCTCGAAGAGCAGCAAGGTTCTCATCGAAGAGCAGCGAGGCGCTCTCTCCATCAAAGAGCAGCGAGACTCTCCCTCTATTGACGAACAGCAAGACTCTCTCTCTCCCTCCATGGAAGAGCTATGTGACACAATCCATTGAAGAGCAGCAAAACTCTCTCTCAATCAAAGAGCAGCGAGACTCAATCTATTGCTCCATTGAAGAAGAGTGAGGCTCTCTCTCCATCGAAGAGCACAGAGGCTCTCTCTGTCCATTGAAGAGCAGCGAGACACTCTCTCCGTCGAAGAGCAGCAACACTCTCTCTCCATCGAAGAGCAGCGAAGCAAAATTCTGTCTCCACTGAAGAGTAGCAAGACTTCCTCTATATTGCAGAGCAGTGGGTCTCTCTCTCTCTCTCTCTCTCTATTGAAGAGCAGCGACCTCCCTCTCCATTGAAGAACAGTGCACTATCTCTCACCATTGAAGAGCAGTGAGACACTCGCTCTATCGAAGGCCAGTGTGACTCTCTCTCCATTGAAGAGCAGCAAGACTCTCTCTCCATCAAAGAGCAGCGAGACTCTCTCTCCATTGAAGAGCAGTGAGACTGTCTTTCTCTCGAACAGCAGTGAGACTCTCTCTCCATTGAAGAGAAGCAAGGCTCTCTCTCTGTCTTTCAAAAAGCAGCGAGACACATCCTCCCTCGAAGAGCAGCAAGATTCTCATCAAAGAGCAGCGAGGCTCTCTCTCCATCAAAGAGCAGCGAGACTCTCTCTCTATTGAGGAACAGCAAGACTCTCTCTCTCCCTCCATGGAAGAGCCAAGTGACACAATCCATTGAAGAGCAGCAAAACTCTCTCTCCATCAAAGAGCAGCGAGACTCTATCTCTTGCTCCATTGAAGAAGAGTGAGGCTCTCTCTCCATCGAAGAGCAGGGAGGCTCTCTCTGTCCGTTGAAGAGCAGCGAGGCACTCTCTCCGTTGAAGAGCAGCAACACTCTCCATCGAAGAGCAGCGAGACATTTTCTCCATCGAGGAGCAGTGATACTCTTACTCTCCATCAAAGAGCAGCAAGAGTCCCCATTGAAGAGAAGCAAAATTCTGTCTCCACTGAAGAGCAGCAAGACTCCCTCTATATTGCAGAGCAGTGGGTCTCTCTCTCTCTCCATCAAAGAGCAGCGCACTCTCTCTCCATTGAAGAACAGTGCACTATCTCTCACCTTGAAGAGCAGTGAGACACTCTCTCTATCGAAGACCAGTGCGACTCTCTCTCCATTGAAGAGCAGAGAGACTCTCTCTCCATCAAAGAGCAGCGAGACTCTCTCTCCATTGAAGAGCAGTGAAACTCTCTCTCCATTGAAGAGCAGTGAGACTCTCTCTCTCGAAGAGCAGTGGGACTCTCTCTCTTCCATCAAAGAGCAGTGCACTCTCTCTCCATTGAAGAACAGTGCACTACCTCTCACCATGGAAGAGCAGTGAGACACTCTATCAAAGACCAGTGTGACCCTCTCTCCATTGAAGAGCAGCGAGACTCTCTTTCCATCAAAGAGCAGTGAGACTCTCTCTCCATTGAAGAGCAGTGAGACTCTCTCTCGAAGAGCAGTGAGACTCTCTCTCCATTGAAGAGAAGCAAGGCTCTCTCTCTCTCTTTCAAAAAGCAGTAAGACACATCCTCCCTCGAAGAGCAGCAAGATTCTCATCGAAGAGCAGTGAGACTCTCATTGATGATCAGTGAGACTCCCTCTGTCCATCGAAGAGCAGTGAGACTCTCGCTCTCCGTCGAAAAGAAGTGAGACTATCTTGTTTTTGAAGAGCAGCGAGACTGCATCCCAATCAATCAGCAGTGTGATTCTCTCCCCATTGAAGAGCTGGGCTGTGAGACACTTTCCCTCCATCAGTGAAACGCGAGACACTCTCGATCAAAGGGCAATGAGACTCTCTTAAGCAAAAAGCAGCAAGACTCTCTCACTCTTTTCATCAAAGAGTAGTGAGACTCCCTCTCCATCAAAGAGCAATGAGACACTCTCTCCCTCTCCATCCAAGAGCAGTGATGCGCTCTCTTCACCAAAGAGCAGCGAGACTCTCTCTCTATTGAGGAACAGCAAGACTCTCTCTCTCCCTCCATGGAAGAGCTATGTTACACAATCCATTGAAGAGCAGCAAAACACTCTCTCCATCAAAGAGCAGCAAGACTCTATCACTTGCTCCATTGAAGAAGATTGAGGCTCTCTCTCCATCGAAGAGCAGGGAAGCTCTCTCTGTCCGTTGAAGAGCAGCGAGGCACACTCTCCGTCGAAGAGCAGAAACATTCTCCATCGAAGAGCAGCAAGACATTTTCTCCATCGAGGAGCAGTGATACTCTTACTCTCCATCAAAGAGCAGCAAGAGTCCCCATTGAAGAGAAGCAAAATTCTGTCTCCACTGAAGAGCAGCAAGACTCCCTCTATATTGCAGAGCAGTGGGTCTCTCTCTCTCCATCAAAGAGCAGTGCACTCTCTCTCCATTGAAGAACAGTGCGCTATCTCTCACCATTGAAGAGCAGAGACACTATCGAAGACCAGTGTGACTCTCTCTCCATTGAAGAGCAGCGAGACTCTCTCTCCATTGAAGAGCAGTGAGACTCTCCCTCTCTCGAAGAGCAGTGAGACTCTCTCTCCATTGAAGAGAAGCAAGGCTCTCTCTCTCTCTTTCAAAAAGCAGCGAGACACATTCTCCCTCGAAGAGCAGCAAGGTTCTCATCGAAGAGCAGCGAGGCGCTCTCTCCATCAAAGAGCAGCGAGACTCTCCCTCTATTGACGAACAGCAAGACTCTCTCTCTCCCTCCATGGAAGAGCTATGTGACACAATCCATTGAAGAGCAGCAAAACTCTCTCTCAATCAAAGAGCAGCGAGACTCAATCTATTGCTCCATTGAAGAAGAGTGAGGCTCTCTCTCCATCGAAGAGCACAGAGGCTCTCTCTGTCCATTGAAGAGCAGCGAGACACTCTCTCCGTCGAAGAGCAGCAACACTCTCTCTCCATCGAAGAGCAGCGAAGCAAAATTCTGTCTCCACTGAAGAGTAGCAAGACTTCCTCTATATTGCAGAGCAGTGGGTCTCTCTCTCTCTCTCTCTCTATTGAAGAGCAGCGACCTCCCTCTCCATTGAAGAACAGTGCACTATCTCTCACCATTGAAGAGCAGTGAGAAACTCTCTATCGAAGACCAGTGTGACTCTCTCTCCATTGAAGAGCAGCAAGACTCTCTCTCCATCAAAGAGCAGCGAGACTCTCTCTCCATTGAGGAGCAGTGAGACTCTCCATTGAAGAGCAGTGAGACTCTCTCTCTCGAAGAGCAGTGAGACTCTCTCTCTCCATCAAAATCAGCCACTCTCTCTCCATTGAAGAACAGTGCACTATCGCTCACCATTGAAGAGCAGTGAGACACTCTATCGAAGACCAGTGTGACTCTCTCTTCATTGAAGAGCAGCGAGACGCTCTCTCCATCAAAGAGCAGCGAGACTCTCTCTGCATTGAAGAGCCGTGAGATTCTTTCTCTCGAAGAGCAGTGAGACTCTCTCTCCATTGAAGAGAAGCAAGGCTCTCTCTCTCTCTTTCAAAAAGCAGCGAGGCACAACCTCCCTTGAAGAGCAGCAAGATTCTCATCGAAGATCAGCGAGGTTCTTACTCTATCAAAGAGCAGCGAGACTCTCTCTCTATTGACGAACAACAAGACTCTCTCTCTCCCTCCATGGAAGAGCTATGTGAGATAATCCATTGAAGAGCTGCAAAACTCTCTCTCCATCAAAGAGCAGCGAGACTCTATCTCTTGCTCCAATGAAGAAGAGTGAGGCTGTCTCTCCATCGAAGAGCAGGGAGGCTCTCTCTGACCATTGATGAGCAGCGAGACACTCCGTTGAAAAGCAGCAACACTCTCTCCATCGAAGAGCAGCAAGACATTTTCTCCATCGAGGAGCAGTGATACTCTTACACTTCATCAAAGAGCAGCAAGAGTCCCCATTGAAGAGAAGCAAAATTCTGTCTCCACTGAAGAGCAGCAAGACTCCCTCTATATTGCAGAGCAGTGGGTCTCTCTCTCTCTCTCCATTGAAGAGCAGCGAACTCTCTCTCCATTGAAGAACAGTGCACTATCTCTCACCATTGAAGAGCAGTGAGACACTCTATCGAAGACCAGTGTGACTCTCTCTCCATTGAAGAGCAGCGAGACTGTCTCTCCATCAAAGAGCAGCGAGACTCTCTCTCCATCGAAGAGCAGTGAGACTCTCTCTCGATTGAAGAGAAGCAAGTCTCTCTCTCTCTCTCAAAAAGCAGCGAGACACATCCTCCCTCGAACAGCAGCAAGATTCTCATCGAAGAGCAGCGAGACTCTCTCTCATCGAAGATCAGTGAGACTCCCTCTGTCCATCGAAGAGCAGCGAGACTCGATCTCTTGCTCCAATGAAGAAGAGTGAGGCTGTCTCTCCATCGAAGCGCAGGGAGGCTCTCTCTGTCCATTGAAGAGCAGCGAGACACTCTCTCCGTCGAAGATCAGTGAGACTCCCTCTGTCCATCGAAGAGCAGTGAGACTCTCGCTCTCCATCGAAAAGAAGTGAGACTGTCTTTTTTTTGAAGAGCAGCGAGACTGCATCCCAATCGATCAGCAGTGAGATTCTCTCCCCATTGAAGGGCAATGAGACTCTCTTCAGCAAAAAGCAGCAAGACTCTCTCACTCTTTCCATCAAAGAGTAGTGAGACTCCCTCTCCATCAAAGAGCAATGAGACTCTCTCTCCCTCTCCATCCAAGAGCAACGAGGCTCTCTCTCCATCAAAGAGCAGCGAGACTCTCTCTCTATTGAGGAACAGCAAGACTCTCTCTCTCCCTCCATGGAAGAGCTATGTGACACAATGCATTGAAGAGCAGCAAAACTCTCTCTCCATCAAAGAGCAGCAAGACTCTATCACTTGCTCCATTGAAGAAGAGTGAGGCTCTCTCTCCATCGAAGAGCAGGGAAGCTCTCTCTGTCCATTGAAGAGCAGCGAGACACTCTCTCCGTCGAAGAGCAGCAACACTCTCTCCATCGAAGAGCAGCGAGACATTTTCTCCATCGAGGAGTAGTGATACTCTTACTCTCCATCAAAGAACAGCAAGAATCCCCATTGAAGAGAAGCAAAATTCTGTCTCCACTGAAGAGCAGCAAGACACCCTGTATATTGCAGAGCAGTGGGTCTCTCTCTCTCTCTCCATTGAAGAGCAGCAAACTCTCTCTCCATTGAAGAACAGTGCACTATCTCTCACCATTGAAGAGCAGTGAGAAACTCTCTATCGAAGACCAGTGTGACTCTCTCTCCATTGAAGAGCAGCGAGACTCTCTCTCCATTGAAGAGCTGTGAGACTCTCTCTCCATTGAGGAGCAGTGAGACTCTCCATTGAAGAGCAGTGAGACTCTCTCTCTCGAAGAGCAGTGAGACTCTCTCTCTCCATCAAAATCAGCCACTCTCTCTCCATTGAAGAACAGTGCACTATCTCTCACCATTGAAGAGCAGTGAGACACTCTATCGAAGACCAGTGTGACTCTCTCTTCATTGAAGAGCAGCGAGACGCTCTCTCCATCAAAGAGCAGCGAGACTCTCTCTGCATTGAAGAGCCGTGAGATTCTTTCTCTCGAAGAGCAGTGAGACTCTCTCTCCATTGAAGAGAAGCAAGGCTCTCTCTCTCTCTTTCAAAAAGCAGCGAGGCACAACCTCCCTTGAAGAGCAGCAAGATTCTCATCGAAGATCAGCGAGGTTCTTACTCTATCAAAGAGCAGCGAGACTCTCTCTCTATTGACGAACAACAAGACTCTCTCTCTCCCTCCATGGAAGAGCTATGTGAGATAATCCATTGAAGAGCTGCAAAACTCTCTCTCCATCAAAGAGCAGCGAGACTCTATCTCTTGCTCCAATGAAGAAGAGTGAGGCTGTCTCTCCATCGAAGAGCAGGGAGGCTCTCTCTGACCATTGATGAGCAGCGAGACACTCCGTTGAAAAGCAGCAACACTCTCTCTCCATCGAAGAGCAGCAAGACATTTTCTCCATCGAGGAGCAGTGATACTCTTACACTTCATCAAAGAGCAGCAAGAGTCCCCATTGAAGAGAAGCAAAATTCTGTCTCCACTGAAGAGCAGCAAGACTCCCTCTATATTGCAGAGCAGTGGGTCTCTCTCTCTCTCTCCATTGAAGAGCAGCGAACTCTCTCTCCATTGAAGAACAGTGCACTATCTCTCACCATTGAAGAGCAGTGAGACACTCTATCGAAGACCAGTGTGACTCTCTCTCCATTGAAGAGCAGCGAGACTGTCTCTCCATCAAAGAGCAGCGAGACTCTCTCTCCATCGAAGAGCAGTGAGACTCTCTCTCGATTGAAGAGAAGCAAGTCTCTCTCTCTCTCTCAAAAAGCAGCGAGACACATCCTCCCTCGAACAGCAGCAAGATTCTCATCGAAGAGCAGCGAGACTCTCTCTCATCGAAGATCAGTGAGACTCCCTCTGTCCATCGAAGAGCAGCGAGACTCTATCTCTTGCTCCAATGAAGAAGAGTGAGGCTGTCTCTCCATCGAAGCGCAGGGAGGCTCTCTCTGTCCATTGAAGAGCAGCGAGACACTCCCTCTGTCGAAAAGCAGCAACACTCTCCATCGAAAAGCAGCGAGACATTTTCTCCATCGAAGATCAGTGAGACTCCCTCTGTCCATCGAAGAGCAGTGAGACTCTCGCTCTCCATCGAAAAGAAGTGAGACTGTCTTTTTTTTGAAGAGCAGCGAGACTGCATCCCAATCGAACAGCAGTGAGATTCTCTCCCCATTGAAGAGCTGGGCTGTGAGACTTTTTCCTTCCATCAATGAAAAGCGAGACACTCTCGATCAAAGGGCAATGAGACTCTCTTCAGCAAAAAGAAACAAGACTCTTTCACTCTTTCCATCAAAGAGTAGTGAGACTCCCTCTCCATCAAAGAGCAATGAGACTCTCTCTCCCTCTCCATCCAAGAGCAGCAAGGCTCTCTCTCCATCAAAGAGCAGCGAGGCTCTCTCTCTATTGACGAACAGCAAGACTCTCTCTCTCCCTCCATGGAAGAGCTATGTGACACAATCCATTGAGGAGCAGCAAAACTCTCTCTCAATCAAAGAGCAGCAAGACTCTATCTCTTGCTCCATTGAAGAAGAGTGAGGCTCTCCATCGAAGAGCAGGGAAGCTCTCTCTTTCCATTGAAGAGCAGTGAGACTCTCTCTCCATTGAAGAGCAGTGAGACTCTCTCGAAGAGCAGTGAGACTCTCTCTCTCCATCAAAGAGCAGCACACCCTCTCTCCATTGAAGAACAGTGCGCTATCTCTCACCATTGAAGAGCAGTGAGACACTATATTGAAGACCAGTGTGACTTTCTCTCCATTGAAGAGCAGCGAGACTCTCTCTCCATCAAAGAGCAGTGAAACTCTCTCTCCATTGAAGAGAAGCAAGTCTCTCTCTCTCTCTTTCAAAAAGCAGTGAGACACATCCTCCCTCGAAGAGCAGCAAGATTCTCATCGAAGAGCTTGAGACTCTCACTGAAGATCAGTGAGACTCCCTCTGTCCATCGAAGAGCAGTGAGACTCTCACTCTCCATCGAAAAGAAGTGAGACTGTCATTTTTTTGAAGAGCAGCGAGACTGCATCCCAATCAATCAGCAGTGAGATTCTCTCCCCATTGAAGAGCTGGGCTGTGAGCCAGTTTCCCTCCATCAGTGAAAAGCGAGACACTCTCGATCAAATGGCAATGAGACTCTCTTCAGCAAAAAGCAGCAAGACTCTCTCACTCTTTCCATCAAAGAGTAGTGAGACTCCCTCTCCATCAAAGAGCAATGAGACTCTCTCTCCCTCTCCATCCAAGAGCATCGAGGCTCTCTTTCCACCAAAGAGCAGCGAGACTCTCTCTCTATTGAGGAACAGCAAGACTCTCTCTCTTCCTCCATGGAAGAGCTCTGTGACACAATCCATTGAAGAGCAGCAAAACACTGTCTCCATCAAAGAGCAGCGAGACACTATCTCTTGCTCCATTGAAGAAGAGTGAGGCTCTCTCTCCATCGAAGAGCAGGGAAGCTCTCTCTGTCCATTGAAGAGCGGCAAGACACTCTCTCCGTCGAAGAGCAGCAACACTCTCTCTCCATCGAAGAGCAGCGAGACATTTTCTCCAACGAGGAGCAGTGATACTCTTACTCTCCATCAAAGAGCAGCAAGAGTCCCCATGGAAGAGAAGCAAATTTCTGTCTCCACTGAAGAGCAGCAAGACTCCCTGTATATTGCAGAGCAGTGGGTCTCTCTCTCTCTCTTCACTGAAGAGCAGCGAACTCTCTCTCCATTGAAGAACAGTGCACTATCTCTCACCATTGAAGAGCAGCGAGACTCTCTCTCCATCAAAGAGCAGCGAGACTCTCTCTCCATTGAAGAGCAGTGAGACTCTCTCTCCATTGAAGAGCAGTGAGACTCTCCCTGTCGAAGAGCAGTGAGACTCTCTCTCTCCATCAAAGAGCAGCGCACCCTCTCTCCATTGAAGAACAGTGCGCTATCTCTCACCATTGAAGAGCAGTGAGACACTCTCTCTATCGAAGACCAGTGTGACTCTCTCTCCATTGAAGAGCAGCGAGACTCTCTTTCCATTGAAGAGAAGCAAGTCTCTCTCTCTCTTTTTCAATAAGCAGCGAGACACATCCTCCCTCGAAGAGCTGCAAGATTCTCATCGAAGAGCTGTGAGACTCTCATTGAAGATATGTGAGACTCCCTCTGTCCATTGAACAGCAGTGAGACTCTCGCTCTCCATCGAAAAGAAGTGAGACTGTCTTTTTTTTGAAGAGCAGCGAGACTGCATCCCAATCGATCAGCAGTGAGATTCTCTCCCCATTGAAGGGCAATGAGACTCTCTTCAGCAAAAAGCAGCAAGACTCTCTCACTCTTTCCATCAAAGAGTAGTGAGACTCCCTCTCCATCAAAGAGCAATGAGACTCTCTCTCCCTCTCCATCCAAGAGCAACGAGGCTCTCTCTCCATCAAAGAGCAGCGAGACTCTCTCTCTATTGAGGAACAGCAAGACTCTCTCTCTCCCTCCATGGAAGAGCTATGTGACACAATGCATTGAAGAGCAGCAAAACTCTCTCTCCATCAAAGAGCAGCAAGACTCTATCACTTGCTCCATTGAAGAAGAGTGAGGCTCTCTCTCCATCGAAGAGCAGGGAAGCTCTCTCTGTCCATTGAAGAGCAGCGAGACACTCTCTCCGTCGAAGAGCAGCAACACTCTCTCCATCGAAGAGCAGCGAGACATTTTCTCCATCAAGGAGTAGTGATACTCTTACTCTCCATCAAAGAACAGCAAGAATCCCCATTGAAGAGAAGCAAAATTCTGTCTCCACTGAAGAGCAGCAAGACACCCTGTATATTGCAGAGCAGTGGGTCTCTCTCTCTCTCTCCATTGAAGAGCAGCAAACTCTCTCTCCATTGAAGAACAGTGCACTATCTCTCACCATTGAAGAGCAGTGAGAAACTCTCTATCGAAGACCAGTGTGACTCTCTCTCCATTGAAGAGCAGCGAGACTCTCTCTCCATTGAAGAGCTGTGAGACTCTCTCTCCATTGAGGAGCAGTGAGACTCTCCATTGAAGAGCAGTGAGACTCTCTCTCTCGAAGAGCAGTGAGACTCTCTCTCTCCATCAAAATCAGCCACTCTCTCTCCATTGAAGAACAGTGCACTATCTCTCACCATTGAAGAGCAGTGAGACACTCTATCGAAGACCAGTGTGACTCTCTCTTCATTGAAGAGCAGCGAGACGCTCTCTCCATCAAAGAGCAGCGAGACTCTCTCTGCATTGAAGAGCCGTGAGATTCTTTCTCTCGAAGAGCAGTGAGACTCTCTCTCCATTGAAGAGAAGCAAGGCTCTCTCTCTCTCTTTCAAAAAGCAGCGAGGCACAACCTCCCTTGAAGAGCAGCAAGATTCTCATCGAAGATCAGCGAGGTTCTTACTCTATCAAAGAGCAGCGAGACTCTCTCTCTATTGACGAACAACAAGACTCTCTCTCTCCCTCCATGGAAGAGCTATGTGAGATAATCCATTGAAGAGCTGCAAAACTCTCTCTCCATCAAAGAGCAGCGAGACTCTATCTCTTGCTCCAATGAAGAAGAGTGAGGCTGTCTCTCCATCGAAGAGCAGGGAGGCTCTCTCTGACCATTGATGAGCAGCGAGACACTCCGTTGAAAAGCAGCAACACTCTCTCTCCATCGAAGAGCAGCAAGACATTTTCTCCATCGAGGAGCAGTGATACTCTTACACTTCATCAAAGAGCAGCAAGAGTCCCCATTGAAGAGAAGCAAAATTCTGTCTCCACTGAAGAGCAGCAAGACTCCCTCTATATTGCAGAGCAGTGGGTCTCTCTCTCTCTCTCCATTGAAGAGCAGCGAACTCTCTCTCCATTGAAGAACAGTGCACTATCTCTCACCATTGAAGAGCAGTGAGACACTCTATCGAAGACCAGTGTGACTCTCTCTCCATTGAAGAGCAGCGAGACTGTCTCTCCATCAAAGAGCAGCGAGACTCTCTCTCCATCGAAGAGCAGTGAGACTCTCTCTCGATTGAAGAGAAGCAAGTCTCTCTCTCTCTCTCAAAAAGCAGCGAGACACATCCTCCCTCGAACAGCAGCAAGATTCTCATCGAAGAGCAGCGAGACTCTCTCTCATCGAAGATCAGTGAGACTCCCTCTGTCCATCGAAGAGCAGCGAGACTCGATCTCTTGCTCCAATGAAGAAGAGTGAGGCTGTCTCTCCATCGAAGCGCAGGGAGGCTCTCTCTGTCCATTGAAGAGCAGCGAGACACTCTCTCCGTCGAAGATCAGTGAGACTCCCTCTGTCCATCGAAGAGCAGTGAGACTCTCGCTCTCCATCGAAAAGAAGTGAGACTGTCTTTTTTTTGAAGAGCAGCGAGACTGCATCCCAATCGATCAGCAGTGAGATTCTCTCCCCATTGAAGGGCAATGAGACTCTCTTCAGCAAAAAGCAGCAAGACTCTCTCACTCTTTCCATCAAAGAGTAGTGAGACTCCCTCTCCATCAAAGAGCAATGAGACTCTCTCTCCCTCTCCATCCAAGAGCAACGAGGCTCTCTCTCCATCAAAGAGCAGCGAGACTCTCTCTCTATTGAGGAACAGCAAGACTCTCTCTCTCCCTCCATGGAAGAGCTATGTGACACAATGCATTGAAGAGCAGCAAAACTCTCTCTCCATCAAAGAGCAGCAAGACTCTATCACTTGCTCCATTGAAGAAGAGTGAGGCTCTCTCTCCATCGAAGAGCAGGGAAGCTCTCTCTGTCCATTGAAGAGCAGCGAGACACTCTCTCCGTCGAAGAGCAGCAACACTCTCTCCATCGAAGAGCAGCGAGACATTTTCTCCATCGAGGAGTAGTGATACTCTTACTCTCCATCAAAGAACAGCAAGAATCCCCATTGAAGAGAAGCAAAATTCTGTCTCCACTGAAGAGCAGCAAGACACCCTGTATATTGCAGAGCAGTGGGTCTCTCTCTCTCTCTCCATTGAAGAGCAGCAAACTCTCTCTCCATTGAAGAACAGTGCACTATCTCTCACCATTGAAGAGCAGTGAGAAACTCTCTATCGAAGACCAGTGTGACTCTCTCTCCATTGAAGAGCAGCGAGACTCTCTCTCCATTGAAGAGCTGTGAGACTCTCTCCATTGAGGAGCAGTGAGACTCTCCATTGAAGAGCAGTCAGACTCTCTCTCTCGAAGAGCAGTGAGACTCTCTCTCTCCATCAAAATCAGCCACTCTCTCTCCATTGAAGAACAGTGCACTATCTCTCACCATTGAAGAGCAGTGAGACACTCTATCGAAGACCAGTGTGACTCTCTCTTCATTGAAGAGCAGCGAGACGCTCTCTCCATCAAAGAGCAGCGAGACTCTCTCTGCATTGAAGAGCCGTGAGATTCTTTCTCTCGAAGAGCAGTGAGACTCTCTCTCCATTGAAGAGAAGCAAGGCTCTCTCTCTCTCTTTCAAAAAGCAGCGAGGCACAACCTCCCTTGAAGAGCAGCAAGATTCTCATCGAAGATCAGCGAGGTTCTTACTCTATCAAAGAGCAGCGAGACTCTCTCTCTATTGACGAACAACAAGACTCTCTCTCTCCCTCCATGGAAGAGCTATGTGAGATAATCCATTGAAGAGCTGCAAAACTCTCTCTCCATCAAAGAGCAGCGAGACTCTATCTCTTGCTCCAATGAAGAAGAGTGAGGCTGTCTCTCCATCGAAGAGCAGGGAGGCTCTCTCTGACCATTGATGAGCAGCGAGACACTCCGTTGAAAAGCAGCAACACTCTCTCTCCATCGAAGAGCAGCAAGACATTTTCTCCATCGAGGAGCAGTGATACTCTTACACTTCATCAAAGAGCAGCAAGAGTCCCCATTGAAGAGAAGCAAAATTCTGTCTCCACTGAAGAGCAGCAAGACTCCCTCTATATTGCAGAGCAGTGGGTCTCTCTCTCTCTCTCCATTGAAGAGCAGCGAACTCTCTCTCCATTGAAGAACAGTGCACTATCTCTCACCATTGAAGAGCAGTGAGACACTCTATCGAAGACCAGTGTGACTCTCTCTCCATTGAAGAGCAGCGAGACTGTCTCTCCATCAAAGAGCAGCGAGACTCTCTCTCCATCGAAGAGCAGTGAGACTCTCTCTCGATTGAAGAGAAGCAAGTCTCTCTCTCTCTCTCAAAAAGCAGCGAGACACATCCTCCCTCGAACAGCAGCAAGATTCTCATCGAAGAGCAGCGAGACTCTCTCTCATCGAAGATCAGTGAGACTCCCTCTGTCCATCGAAGAGCAGCGAGACTCTATCTCTTGCTCCAATGAAGAAGAGTGAGGCTGTCTCTCCATCGAAGCGCAGGGAGGCTCTCTCTGTCCATTGAAGAGCAGCGAGACACTCCCTCTGTCGAAAAGCAGCAACACTCTCCATCGAAAAGCAGCGAGACATTTTCTCCATCGAAGATCAGTGAGACTCCCTCTGTCCATCGAAGAGCAGTGAGACTCTCGCTCTCCATCGAAAAGAAGTGAGACTGTCTTTTTTTTGAAGAGCAGCGAGACTGCATCCCAATCGAACAGCAGTGAGATTCTCTCCCCATTGAAGAGCTGGGCTGTGAGACTTTTTCCTTCCATCAATGAAAAGCGAGACACTCTCGATCAAAGGGCAATGAGACTCTCTTCAGCAAAAAGAAACAAGACTCTTTCACTCTTTCCATCAAAGAGTAGTGAGACTCCCTCTCCATCAAAGAGCAATGAGACTCTCTCTCCCTCTCCATCCAAGAGCAGCAAGGCTCTCTCTCCATCAAAGAGCAGCGAGGCTCTCTCTCTATTGACGAACAGCAAGACTCTCTCTCTCCCTCCATGGAAGAGCTATGTGACACAATCCATTGAGGAGCAGCAAAACTCTCTCTCAATCAAAGAGCAGCAAGACTCTATCTCTTGCTCCATTGAAGAAGAGTGAGGCTCTCTCTCCATCGAAGAGCAGGGAAGCTCTCTCTTTCCATTGAAGAGCAGTGAGACTCTCTCTCCATTGAAGAGCAGTGAGACTCTCTCGAAGAGCAGTGAGACTCTCTCTCTCCATCAAAGAGCAGCACACCCTCTCTCCATTGAAGAACAGTGCGCTATCTCTCACCATTGAAGAGCAGTGAGACACTATATTGAAGACCAGTGTGACTTTCTCTCCATTGAAGAGCAGCGAGACTCTCTCTCCATCAAAGAGCAGTGAAACTCTCTCTCCATTGAAGAGAAGCAAGTCTCTCTCTCTCTCTTTCAAAAAGCAGTGAGACACATCCTCCCTCGAAGAGCAGCAAGATTCTCATCGAAGAGCTTGAGACTCTCACTGAAGATCAGTGAGACTCCCTCTGTCCATCGAAGAGCAGTGAGACTCTCACTCTCCATCGAAAAGAAGTGAGACTGTCATTTTTTTGAAGAGCAGCGAGACTGCATCCCAATCAATCAGCAGTGAGATTCTCTCCCCATTGAAGAGCTGGGCTGTGAGCCAGTTTCCCTCCATCAGTGAAAAGCGAGACACTCTCGATCAAATGGCAATGAGACTCTCTTCAGCAAAAAGCAGCAAGACTCTCTCACTCTTTCCATCAAAGAGTAGTGAGACTCCCTCTCCATCAAAGAGCAATGAGACTCTCTCTCCCTCTCCATCCAAGAGCATCGAGGCTCTCTTTCCACCAAAGAGCAGCGAGACTCTCTCTCTATTGAGGAACAGCAAGACTCTCTCTCTTCCTCCATGGAAGAGCTCTGTGACACAATCCATTGAAGAGCAGCAAAACACTGTCTCCATCAAAGAGCAGCGAGACACTATCTCTTGCTCCATTGAAGAAGAGTGAGGCTCTCTCTCCATCGAAGAGCAGGGAAGCTCTCTCTGTCCATTGAAGAGCGGCAAGACACTCTCTCCGTCGAAGAGCAGCAACACTCTCTCTCCATCGAAGAGCAGCGAGACATTTTCTCCAACGAGGAGCAGTGATACTCTTACTCTCCATCAAAGAGCAGCAAGAGTCCCCATGGAAGAGAAGCAAATTTCTGTCTCCACTGAAGAGCAGCAAGACTCCCTGTATATTGCAGAGCAGTGGGTCTCTCTCTCTCTCTTCACTGAAGAGCAGCGAACTCTCTCTCCATTGAAGAACAGTGCACTATCTCTCACCATTGAAGAGCAGCGAGACTCTCTCTCCATCAAAGAGCAGCGAGACTCTCTCTCCATTGAAGAGCAGTGAGACTCTCTCTCCATTGAAGAGCAGTGAGACTCTCCCTGTCGAAGAGCAGTGAGACTCTCTCTCTCCATCAAAGAGCAGCGCACCCTCTCTCCATTGAAGAACAGTGCGCTATCTCTCACCATTGAAGAGCAGTGAGACACTCTCTCTATCGAAGACCAGTGTGACTCTCTCTCCATTGAAGAGCAGCGAGACTCTCTTTCCATTGAAGAGAAGCAAGTCTCTCTCTCTCTTTTTCAATAAGCAGCGAGACACATCCTCCCTCGAAGAGCTGCAAGATTCTCATCGAAGAGCTGTGAGACTCTCATTGAAGATATGTGAGACTCCCTCTGTCCATTGAACAGCAGTGAGACTCTCGCTCTCCATCGAAAAGAAGTGAGACTGTCTTTTTTTTGAAGAGCAGCGAGACTGCATCCCAATCGATCAGCAGTGAGATTCTCTCCCCATTGAAGGGCAATGAGACTCTCTTCAGCAAAAAGCAGCAAGACTCTCTCACTCTTTCCATCAAAGAGTAGTGAGACTCCCTCTCCATCAAAGAGCAATGAGACTCTCTCTCCCTCTCCATCCAAGAGCAACGAGGCTCTCTCTCCATCAAAGAGCAGCGAGACTCTCTCTCTATTGAGGAACAGCAAGACTCTCTCTCTCCCTCCATGGAAGAGCTATGTGACACAATGCATTGAAGAGCAGCAAAACTCTCTCTCCATCAAAGAGCAGCAAGACTCTATCACTTGCTCCATTGAAGAAGAGTGAGGCTCTCTCTCCATCGAAGAGCAGGGAAGCTCTCTCTGTCCATTGAAGAGCAGCGAGACACTCTCTCCGTCGAAGAGCAGCAACACTCTCTCCATCGAAGAGCAGCGAGACATTTTCTCCATCAAGGAGTAGTGATACTCTTACTCTCCATCAAAGAACAGCAAGAATCCCCATTGAAGAGAAGCAAAATTCTGTCTCCACTGAAGAGCAGCAAGACACCCTGTATATTGCAGAGCAGTGGGTCTCTCTCTCTCTCTCCATTGAAGAGCAGCAAACTCTCTCTCCATTGAAGAACAGTGCACTATCTCTCACCATTGAAGAGCAGTGAGAAACTCTCTATCGAAGACCAGTGTGACTCTCTCTCCATTGAAGAGCAGCGAGACTCTCTCTCCATTGAAGAGCTGTGAGACTCTCTCTCCATTGAGGAGCAGTGAGACTCTCCATTGAAGAGCAGTGAGACTCTCTCTCTCGAAGAGCAGTGAGACTCTCTCTCTCCATCAAAATCAGCCACTCTCTCTCCATTGAAGAACAGTGCACTATCTCTCACCATTGAAGAGCAGTGAGACACTCTATCGAAGACCAGTGTGACTCTCTCTTCATTGAAGAGCAGCGAGACGCTCTCTCCATCAAAGAGCAGCGAGACTCTCTCTGCATTGAAGAGCCGTGAGATTCTTTCTCTCGAAGAGCAGTGAGACTCTCTCTCCATTGAAGAGAAGCAAGGCTCTCTCTCTCTCTTTCAAAAAGCAGCGAGGCACAACCTCCCTTGAAGAGCAGCAAGATTCTCATCGAAGATCAGCGAGGTTCTTACTCTATCAAAGAGCAGCGAGACTCTCTCTCTATTGACGAACAACAAGACTCTCTCTCTCCCTCCATGGAAGAGCTATGTGAGATAATCCATTGAAGAGCTGCAAAACTCTCTCTCCATCAAAGAGCAGCGAGACTCTATCTCTTGCTCCAATGAAGAAGAGTGAGGCTGTCTCTCCATCGAAGAGCAGGGAGGCTCTCTCTGACCATTGATGAGCAGCGAGACACTCCGTTGAAAAGCAGCAACACTCTCTCTCCATCGAAGAGCAGCAAGACATTTTCTCCATCGAGGAGCAGTGATACTCTTACACTTCATCAAAGAGCAGCAAGAGTCCCCATTGAAGAGAAGCAAAATTCTGTCTCCACTGAAGAGCAGCAAGACTCCCTCTATATTGCAGAGCAGTGGGTCTCTCTCTCTCTCTCCATTGAAGAGCAGCGAACTCTCTCTCCATTGAAGAACAGTGCACTATCTCTCACCATTGAAGAGCAGTGAGACACTCTATCGAAGACCAGTGTGACTCTCTCTCCATTGAAGAGCAGCGAGACTGTCTCTCCATCAAAGAGCAGCGAGACTCTCTCTCCATCGAAGAGCAGTGAGACTCTCTCTCGATTGAAGAGAAGCAAGTCTCTCTCTCTCTCTCAAAAAGCAGCGAGACACATCCTCCCTCGAACAGCAGCAAGATTCTCATCGAAGAGCAGCGAGACTCTCTCTCATCGAAGATCAGTGAGACTCCCTCTGTCCATCGAAGAGCAGCGAGACTCGATCTCTTGCTCCAATGAAGAAGAGTGAGGCTGTCTCTCCATCGAAGCGCAGGGAGGCTCTCTCTGTCCATTGAAGAGCAGCGAGACACTCTCTCCGTCGAAGATCAGTGAGACTCCCTCTGTCCATCGAAGAGCAGTGAGACTCTCGCTCTGCATCGAAAAGAAGTGAGACTGTCTTTTTTTTGAAGAGCAGCGAGACTGCATCCCAATCGATCAGCAGTGAGATTCTCTCCCCATTGAAGGGCAATGAGACTCTCTTCAGCAAAAAGCAGCAAGACTCTCTCACTCTTTCCATCAAAGAGTAGTGAGACTCCCTCTCCATCAAAGAGCAATGAGACTCTCTCTCCCTCTCCATCCAAGAGCAACGAGGCTCTCTCTCCATCAAAGAGCAGCGAGACTCTCTCTCTATTGAGGAACAGCAAGACTCTCTCTCTCCCTCCATGGAAGAGCTATGTGACACAATGCATTGAAGAGCAGCAAAACTCTCTCTCCATCAAAGAGCAGCAAGACTCTATCACTTGCTCCATTGAAGAAGAGTGAGGCTCTCTCTCCATCGAAGAGCAGGGAAGCTCTCTCTGTCCATTGAAGAGCAGCGAGACACTCTCTCCGTCGAAGAGCAGCAACACTCTCTCCATCGAAGAGCAGCGAGACATTTTCTCCATCAAGGAGTAGTGATACTCTTACTCTCCATCAAAGAACAGCAAGAATCCCCATTGAAGAGAAGCAAAATTCTGTCTCCACTGAAGAGCAGCAAGACACCCTGTATATTGCAGAGCAGTGGGTCTCTCTCTCTCTCTCCATTGAAGAGCAGCAAACTCTCTCTCCATTGAAGAACAGTGCACTATCTCTCACCATTGAAGAGCAGTGAGAAACTCTCTATCGAAGACCAGTGTGACTCTCTCTCCATTGAAGAGCAGCGAGACTCTCTCTCCATTGAAGAGCTGTGAGACTCTCTCCATTGAGGAGCAGTGAGACTCTCCATTGAAGAGCAGTCAGACTCTCTCTCTCGAAGAGCAGTGAGACTCTCTCTCTCCATCAAAATCAGCCACTCTCTCTCCATTGAAGAACAGTGCACTATCTCTCACCATTGAAGAGCAGTGAGACACTCTATCGAAGACCAGTGTGACTTTCTCTTCATTGAAGAGCAGCGAGACGCTCTCTCCATCAAAGAGCAGCGAGACTCTCTCTGCATTGAAGAGCCGTGAGATTCTTTCTCTCGAAGAGCAGTGAGACTCTCTCTCCATTGAAGAGAAGCAAGGCTCTCTCTCTCTCTTTCAAAAAGCAGCGAGACACAACCTCCCTTGAAGAGCAGCAAGATTCTCATCGAAGAGCAGCGAGACTCTCTCTCATCGAAGATCAGTGAGACTCCCTCTGTCCATCGAAGAGCAGCGAGACTCTATCTCTTGCTCCAATGAAGAAGAGTGAGGCTGTCTCTCCATCGAAGCGCAGGGAGGCTCTCTCTGTCCATTGAAGAGCAGCGAGACACTCCCTCTGTCGAAAAGCAGCAACACTCTCCATCGAAAAGCAGCGAGACATTTTCTCCATCGAAGATCAGTGAGACTCCCTCTGTCCATCAAAGAGCAGTGAGACTCTCGCTCTCCATCGAAAAGAAGTGAGACTGTCTTTTTTTTGAAGAGCAGCGAGACTGCATCCCAATCGAACAGCAGTGAGATTCTCTCCCCATTGAAGAGCTGGGCTGTGAGACTTTTTCCTTCCATCAATGAAAAGCGAGACACTCTCGATCAAAGGGCAATGAGACTCTCTTCAGCAAAAAGAAACAAGACTCTTTCACTCTTTCCATCAAAGAGTAGTGAGACTCCCTCTCCATCAAAGAGCAATGAGACTCTCTCTCCCTCTCCATCCAAGAGCAGCAAGGCTCTCTCTCCATCAAAGAGCAGCGAGGCTCTCTCTCTATTGACGAACAGCAAGACTCTCTCTCTCCCTCCATGGAAGAGCTATGTGACACAATCCATTGAGGAGCAGCAAAACTCTCTCTCAATCAAAGAGCAGCAAGACTCTATCTCTTGCTCCATTGAAGAAGAGTGAGGCTCTCTCTCCATCGAAGAGCAGGGAAGCTCTCTCTTTCCATTGAAGAGCAGTGAGACTCTCTCTCCATTGAAGAGCAGTGAGACTCTCTCGAAGAGCAGTGAGACTCTCTCTCTCCATCAAAGAGCAGCACACCCTCTCTCCATTGAAGAACAGTGCGCTATCTCTCACCATTGAAGAGCAGTGAGACACTATATTGAAGACCAGTGTGACTTTCTCTCCATTGAAGAGCAGCGAGACTCTCTCTCCATCAAAGAGCAGTGAAACTCTCTCTCCATTGAAGAGAAGCAAGTCTCTCTCTCTCTCTTTCAAAAAGCAGTGAGACACATCCTCCCTCGAAGAGCAGCAAGATTCTCATCGAAGAGCTTGAGACTCTCACTGAAGATCAGTGAGACTCCCTCTGTCCATCGAAGAGCAGTGAGACTCTCACTCTCCATCGAAAAGAAGTGAGACTGTCATTTTTTTGAAGAGCAGCGAGACTGCATCCCAATCAATCAGCAGTGAGATTCTCTCCCCATTGAAGAGCTGGGCTGTGAGCCAGTTTCCCTCCATCAGTGAAAAGCGAGACACTCTCGATCAAATGGCAATGAGACTCTCTTCAGCAAAAAGCAGCAAGACTCTCTCACTCTTTCCATCAAAGAGTAGTGAGACTCCCTCTCCATCAAAGAGCAATGAGACTCTCTCTCCCTCTCCATCCAAGAGCATCGAGGCTCTCTTTCCACCAAAGAGCAGCGAGACTCTCTCTCTATTGAGGAACAGCAAGACTCTCTCTCTTCCTCCATGGAAGAGCTCTGTGACACAATCCATTGAAGAGCAGCAAAACACTGTCTCCATCAAAGAGCAGCGAGACACTATCTCTTGCTCCATTGAAGAAGAGTGAGGCTCTCTCTCCATCGAAGAGCAGGGAAGCTCTCTCTGTCCATTGAAGAGCGGCAAGACACTCTCTCCGTCGAAGAGCAGCAACACTCTCTCTCCATCGAAGAGCAGCGAGACATTTTCTCCAACGAGGAGCAGTGATACTCTTACTCTCCATCAAAGAGCAGCAAGAGTCCCCATGGAAGAGAAGCAAATTTCTGTCTCCACTGAAGAGCAGCAAGACTCCCTGTATATTGCAGAGCAGTGGGTCTCTCTCTCTCTCTTCACTGAAGAGCAGCGAACTCTCTCTCCATTGAAGAACAGTGCACTATCTCTCACCATTGAAGAGCAGCGAGACTCTCTCTCCATCAAAGAGCAGCGAGACTCTCTCTCCATTGAAGAGCAGTGAGACTCTCTCTCCATTGAAGAGCAGTGAGACTCTCCCTGTCGAAGAGCAGTGAGACTCTCTCTCTCCATCAAAGAGCAGCGCACCCTCTCTCCATTGAAGAACAGTGCGCTATCTCTCACCATTGAAGAGCAGTGAGACACTCTCTCTATCGAAGACCAGTGTGACTCTCTCTCCATTGAAGAGCAGCGAGACTCTCTTTCCATTGAAGAGAAGCAAGTCTCTCTCTCTCTTTTTCAATAAGCAGCGAGACACATCCTCCCTCGAAGAGCTGCAAGATTCTCATCGAAGAGCTGTGAGACTCTCATTGAAGATATGTGAGACTCCCTCTGTCCATTGAACAGCAGTGAGACTCTCGCTCTCCATCGAAAAGAAGTGAGACTGTCTTTTTTTTGAAGAGCAGCGAGACTGCATCCCAATCGATCAGCAGTGAGATTCTCTCCCCATTGAAGGGCAATGAGACTCTCTTCAGCAAAAAGCAGCAAGACTCTCTCACTCTTTCCATCAAAGAGTAGTGAGACTCCCTCTCCATCAAAGAGCAATGAGACTCTCTCTCCCTCTCCATCCAAGAGCAACGAGGCTCTCTCTCCATCAAAGAGCAGCGAGACTCTCTCTCTATTGAGGAACAGCAAGACTCTCTCTCTCCCTCCATGGAAGAGCTATGTGACACAATGCATTGAAGAGCAGCAAAACTCTCTCTCCATCAAAGAGCAGCAAGACTCTATCACTTGCTCCATTGAAGAAGAGTGAGGCTCTCTCTCCATCGAAGAGCAGGGAAGCTCTCTCTGTCCATTGAAGAGCAGCGAGACACTCTCTCCGTCGAAGAGCAGCAACATTCTCTCCATCGAAGAGCAGCGAGACATTTTCTCCATCGAGGAGTAGTGATACTCTTACTCTCCATCAAAGAACAGCAAGAATCCCCATTGAAGAGAAGCAAAATTCTGTCTCCACTGAAGAGCAGCAAGACACCCTGTATATTGCAGAGCAGTGGGTCTCTCTCTCTCTCTCCATTGAAGAGCAGCAAATTCTCTCTCCATTGAAGAACAGTGCACTATCTCTCACCATTGAAGAGCAGTGAGAAACTCTCTATCGAAGACCAGTGTGACTCTCTCTCCATTGAAGAGCAGCGAGACTCTCTCTCCATTGAAGAGCTGTGAGACTCTCTCTCCATTGAGGAGCAGTGAGACTCTCCATTGAAGAGCAGTGAGACTCTCTCTCTCGAAGAGCAGTGAGACTCTCTCTCTCCATCAAAATCAGCCACTCTCTCTCCATTGAAGAACAGTGCACTATCTCTCACCATTGAAGAGCAGTGAGACACTCTATCGAAGACCAGTGTGACTCTCTCTTCATTGAAGAGCAGCGAGACGCTCTCTCCATCAAAGAGCAGCGAGACTCTCTCTGCATTGAAGAGCCGTGAGATTCTTTCTCTCGAAGAGCAGTGAGACTCTCTCTCCATTGAAGAGAAGCAAGGCTCTCTCTCTCTCTTTCAAAAAGCAGCGAGGCACAACCTCCCTTGAAGAGCAGCAAGATTCTCATCGAAGATCAGCGAGGTTCTTACTCTATCAAAGAGCAGCGAGACTCTCTCTCTATTGACGAACAACAAGACTCTCTCTCTCCCTCCATGGAAGAGCTATGTGAGATAATCCATTGAAGAGCTGCAAAACTCTCTCTCCATCAAAGAGCAGCGAGACTCTATCTCTTGCTCCAATGAAGAAGAGTGAGGCTGTCTCTCCATCGAAGAGCAGGGAGGCTCTCTCTGACCATTGATGAGCAGCGAGACACTCCGTTGAAAAGCAGCAACACTCTCTCTCCATCGAAGAGCAGCAAGACATTTTCTCCATCGAGGAGCAGTGATACTCTTACACTTCATCAAAGAGCAGCAAGAGTCCCCATTGAAGAGAAGCAAAATTCTGTCTCCACTGAAGAGCAGCAAGACTCCCTCTATATTGCAGAGCAGTGGGTCTCTCTCTCTCTCTCCATTGAAGAGCAGCGAACTCTCTCTCCATTGAAGAACAGTGCACTATCTCTCACCATTGAAGAGCAGTGAGACACTCTATCGAAGACCAGTGTGACTCTCTCTCCATTGAAGAGCAGCGAGACTGTCTCTCCATCAAAGAGCAGCGAGACTCTCTCTCCATCGAAGAGCAGTGAGACTCTCGATTGAAGAGAAGCAAGTCTCTCTCTCTCTCTCAAAAAGCAGCGAGACACATCCTCCCTCGAACAGCAGCAAGATTCTCATCGAAGAGCAGCGAGACTCTCTCTCATCGAAGATCAGTGAGACTCCCTCTGTCCATCGAAGAGCAGCGAGACTCGATCTCTTGCTCCAATGAAGAAGAGTGAGGCTGTCTCTCCATCGAAGCGCAGGGAGGCTCTCTCTGTCCATTGAAGAGCAGCGAGACACTCTCTCCGTCGAAGATCAGTGAGACTCCCTCTGTCCATCGAAGAGCAGTGAGACTCTCGCTCTCCATCGAAAATAAGTGAGACTGTCTTTTTTTTGAAGAGCAGCGAGACTGCATCCCAATCGATCAGCAGTGAGATTCTCTCCCCATTGAAGGGCAATGAGACTCTCTTCAGCAAAAAGCAGCAAGACTCTCTCACTCTTTCCATCAAAGAGTAGTGAGACTCCCTCTCCATCAAAGAGCAATGAGACTCTCTCTCCCTCTCCATCCAAGAGCAACGAGGCTCTCTCTCCATCAAAGAGCAGCGAGACTCTCTCTCTATTGAGGAACAGCAAGACTCTCTCTCTCCCTCCATGGAAGAGCTATGTGACACAATGCATTGAAGAGCAGCAAAACTCTCTCTCCATCAAAGAGCAGCAAGACTCTATCACTTGCTCCATTGAAGAAGAGTGAGGCTCTCTCTCCATCGAAGAGCAGGGAAGCTCTCTCTGTCCATTGAAGAGCAGCGAGACACTCTCTCCGTCGAAGAGCAGCAACACTCTCTCCATCGAAGAGCAGCGAGACATTTTCTCCATCGAGGAGTAGTGATACTCTTACTCTCCATCAAAGAACAGCAAGAATCCCCATTGAAGAGAAGCAAAATTCTGTCTCCACTGAAGAGCAGCAAGACACCCTGTATATTGCAGAGCAGTGGGTCTCTCTCTCTCTCTCCATTGAAGAGCAGCAAACTCTCTCTCCATTGAAGAACAGTGCACTATCTCTCACCATTGAAGAGCAGTGAGAAACTCTCTATCGAAGACCAGTGTGACTCTCTCTCCATTGAAGAGCAGCGAGACTCTCTCTCCATTGAAGAGCTGTGAGACTCTCTCTCCATTGAGGAGCAGTGAGACTCTCCATTGAAGAGCAGTGAGACTCTCTCTCTCGAAGAGCAGTGAGACTCTCTCTCTCCATCAAAATCAGCCACTCTCTCTCCATTGAAGAACAGTGCACTATCTCTCACCATTGAAGAGCAGTGAGACACTCTATCGAAGACCAGTGTGACTCTCTCTTCATTGAAGAGCAGCGAGACGCTCTCTCCATCAAAGAGCAGCGAGACTCTCTCTGCATTGAAGAGCCGTGAGATTCTTTCTCTCGAAGAGCAGTGAGACTCTCTCTCCATTGAAGAGAAGCAAGGCTCTCTCTCTCTCTTTCAAAAAGCAGCGAGGCACAACCTCCCTTGAAGAGCAGCAAGATTCTCATCGAAGATCAGCGAGGCTCTTACTCTATCAAAGAGCAGCGAGACTCTCTCTCTATTGACGAACAACAAGACTCTCTCTCTCCCTCCATGGAAGAGCTATGTGAGATAATCCATTGAAGAGCTGCAAAACTCTCTCTCCATCAAAGAGCAGCGAGACTCTATCTCTTGCTCCAATGAAGAAGAGTGAGGCTGTCTCTCCATCGAAGAGCAGGGAGGCTCTCTCTGACCATTGATGAGCAGCGAGACACTCCGTTGAAAAGCAGCAACACTCTCTCTCCATCGAAGAGCAGCAAGACATTTTCTCCATCGAGGAGCAGTGATACTCTTACACTTCATCAAAGAGCAGCAAGAGTCCCATTGAAGAGAAGCAAAATTCTGTCTCCACTGAAGACCAGCAAGACTCCCTCTATATTGCAGAGCAGTGGGTCTCTCTCTCTCTCTCCATTGAAGAGCAGCGAACTCTCTCTCCATTGAAGAACAGTGCACTATCTCTCACCATTGAAGAGCAGTGAGACACTCTATCGAAGACCAGTGTGACTCTCTCTCCATTGAAGAGCAGCGAGACTGTCTCTCCATCAAAGAGCAGCGAGACTCTCTCTCCATCGAAGAGCAGTGAGACTCTCTCTCGATTGAAGAGAAGCAAGTCTCTCTCTCTCTCTCAAAAAGCAGCGAGACACATCCTCCCTCGAACAGCAGCAAGATTCTCATCGAAGAGCAGCGAGACTCTCTCTCATCGAAGATCAGTGAGACTCCCTCTGTCCATCGAAGAGCAGCGAGACTCGATCTCTTGCTCCAATGAAGAAGAGTGAGGCTGTCTCTCCATCGAAGCGCAGGGAGGCTCTCTCTGTCCATTGAAGAGCAGCGAGACACTCTCTCCGTCGAAGATCAGTGAGACTCCCTCTGTCCATCGAAGAGCAGTGAGACTCTCGCTCTCCATCGAAAAGAAGTGAGACTGTCTTTTTTTTGAAGAGCAGCGAGACTGCATCCCAATCGATCAGCAGTGAGATTCTCTCCCCATTGAAGGGCAATGAGACTCTCTTCAGCAAAAAGCAGCAAGACTCTCACTCTTTCCATCAAAGAGTAGTGAGACTCCCTCTCCATCAAAGAGCAATGAGACTCTCTCTCCCTCTCCATCCAAGAGCAACGAGGCTCTCTCTCCATCAAAGAGCAGCGAGACTCTCTCTCTATTGAGGAACAGCAAGACTCTCTCTCTCCCTCCATGGAAGAGCTATGTGACACAATGCATTGAAGAGCAGCAAAACTCTCTCTCCATCAAAGAGCAGCAAGACTCTATCACTTGCTCCATTGAAGAAGAGTGAGGCTCTCTCTCCATCGAAGAGCAGGGAAGCTCTCTCTGTCCATTGAAGAGCAGCGAGACACTCTCTCCGTCGAAGAGCAGCAACACTCTCCATCGAAGAGCTCCGAGACATTTTCTCCATCGAGGAGTAGTGATACTCTTACTCTCCATCAAAGAACCGCAAGAATCCCCATTGAAGAGAAGCAAAATTCTGTCTCCACTGAAGAGCAGCAAGACACCCTGTATATTGCAGAGCAGTGGGTCTCTCTCTCTCTCTCCATTGAAGAGCAGCAAACTCTCTCTCCATTGAAGAACAGTGCACTATCTCTTTCCATTGAGGAGCAGTGAGACTCTCCATTGAAGAGCAGTGAGACTCTCTCTCTCGAAGAGCAGTGAGACTCTCTCTCTCCATCAAAATCAGCCACTCTCTCTCCATTGAAGAACAGTGCACTATCTCTCACCATTGAAGAGCAGTGAGACACTCTATCGAAGACCAGTGTGACTCTCTCTTCATTGAAGAGCAGCGAGACGCTCTCTCCATCAAAGAGCAGCGAGACTCTCTCTGCATTGAAGAGCCGTGAGATTCTTTCTCTCGAAGAGCAGTGAGACTCTCTCTCCATTGAAGAGAAGCAAGGCTCTCTCTCTCTCTTTCAAAAAGCAGCGAGGCACAACCTCCCTTGAAGAGCAGCAAGATTCTCATCGAAGATCAGCGAGGCTCTTACTCTATCAAAGAGCAGCGAGACTCTCTCTCTATTGACGAACAACAAGACTCTCTCTCTCCCTCCATGGAAGAGCTATGTGAGATAATCCATTGAAGAGCTGCAAAACTCTCTCTCCATCAAAGAGCAGCGAGACTCTATCTCTTGCTCCAATGAAGAAGAGTGAGGCTGTCTCTCCATCGAAGAGCAGGGAGGCTCTCTCTGACCATTGATGAGCAGCGAGACACTCCGTTGAAAAGCAGCAACACTCTCTCTCCATCGAAGAGCAGCAAGACATTTTCTCCATCGAGGAGCAGTGATACTCTTACACTTCATCAAAGAGCAGCAAGAGTCCCCATTGAAGAGAAGCAAAATTCTGTCTCCACTGAAGAGCAGCAAGACTCCCTCTATATTGCAGAGCAGTGGGTCTCTCTCTCTCTCTCCATTGAAGAGCAGCGAACTCTCTCTCCATTGAAGAACAGTGCACTATCTCTCACCATTGAAGAGCAGTGAGACACTCTATCGAAGACCAGTGTGACTCTCTCTCCATTGAAGAGCAGCGAGACTGTCTCTCCATCAAAGAGCAGCGAGACTCTCTCTCCATCGAAGAGCAGTGAGACTCTCTCTCGATTGAAGAGAAGCAAGTCTCTCTCTCTCTCTCAAAAAGCAGCGAGACACATCCTCCCTCGAACAGCAGCAAGATTCTCATCGAAGAGCAGCGAGACTCTCTCTCATCGAAGATCAGTGAGACTCCCTCTGTCCATCGAAGAGCAGCGAGACTCGATCTCTTGCTCCAATGAAGAAGAGTGAGGCTGTCTCTCCATCGAAGCGCAGGGAGGCTCTCTCTGTCCATTGAAGAGCAGCGAGACACTCTCTCCGTCGAAGATCAGTGAGACTCCCTCTGTCCATCGAAGAGCAGTGAGACTCTCGCTCTCCATCGAAAATAAGTGAGACTGTCTTTTTTTTGAAGAGCAGCGAGACTGCATCCCAATCGATCAGCAGTGAGATTCTCTCCCCATTGAAGGGCAATGAGACTCTCTTCAGCAAAAAGCAGCAAGACTCTCTCACTCTTTCCATCAAAGAGTAGTGAGACTCCCTCTCCATCAAAGAGCAATGAGACTCTCTCTCCCTCTCCATCCAAGAGCAACGAGGCTCTCTCTCCATCAAAGAGCAGCGAGACTCTCTCTCTATTGAGGAACAGCAAGACTCTCTCTCTCCCTCCATGGAAGAGCTATGTGACACAATGCATTGAAGAGCAGCAAAACTCTCTCTCCATCAAAGAGCAGCAAGACTCTATCACTTGCTCCATTGAAGAAGAGTGAGGCTCTCTCTCCATCGAAGAGCAGGGAAGCTCTCTCTGTCCATTGAAGAGCAGCGAGACACTCTCTCCGTCGAAGAGCAGCAACACTCTCTCTCCATCGAAGAGCAGCGAGACATTTTCTCCATCGAGGAGTAGTGATACTCTTACTCTCCATCAAAGAACAGCAAGAATCCCCATTGAAGAGAAGCAAAATTCTGTCTCCACTGAAGAGCAGCAAGACACCCTGTATATTGCAGAGCAGTGGGTCTCTCTCTCTCTCTCCATTGAAGAGCAGCAAACTCTCTCTCCATTGAAGAACAGTGCACTATCTCTCACCATTGAAGAGCAGTGAGAAACTCTCTATCGAAGACCAGTGTGACTCTCTCTCCATTGAAGAGCAGCGAGACTCTCTCTCCATTGAAGAGCTGTGAGACTCTCTCTCCATTGAGGAGCAGTGAGACTCTCCATTGAAGAGCAGTGAGACTCTCTCTCTCGAAGAGCAGTGAGACTCTCTCTCTCCATCAAAATCAGCCACTCTCTCTCCATTGAAGAACAGTGCACTATCTCTCACCATTGAAGAGCAGTGAGACACTCTATCGAAGACCAGTGTGACTCTCTCTTCATTGAAGAGCAGCGAGACGCTCTCTCCATCAAAGAGCAGCGAGACTCTCTCTGCATTGAAGAGCCGTGAGATTCTTTCTCTCGAAGAGCAGTGAGACTCTCTCTCCATTGAAGAGAAGCAAGGCTCTCTCTCTCTCTTTCAAAAAGCAGCGAGGCACAACCTCCCTTGAAGAGCAGCAAGATTCTCATCGAAGATCAGCGAGGCTCTTACTCTATCAAAGAGCAGCGAGACTCTCTCTCTATTGACGAACAACAAGACTCTCTCTCTCCCTCCATGGAAGAGCTATGTGAGATAATCCATTGAAGAGCTGCAAAACTCTCTCTCCATCAAAGAGCAGCGAGACTCTCTTGCTCCAATGAAGAAGAGTGAGGCTGTCTCTCCATCGAAGAGCAGGGAGGCTCTCTCTGACCATTGATGAGCAGCGAGACACTCCGTTGAAAAGCAGCAACACTCTCTCTCCATCGAAGAGCAGCAAGACATTTTCTCCATCGAGGAGCAGTGATACTCTTACACTTCATCAAAGAGCAGCAAGAGTCCCCATTGAAGAGAAGCAAAATTCTGTCTCCACTGAAGACCAGCAAGACTCCCTCTATATTGCAGAGCAGTGGGTCTCTCTCTCTCTCTCCATTGAAGAGCAGCGAACTCTCTCTCCATTGAAGAACAGTGCACTATCTCTCACCATTGAAGAGCAGTGAGACACTCTATCGAAGACCAGTGTGACTCTCTCTCCATTGAAGAGCAGCGAGACTGTCTCTCCATCAAAGAGCAGCGAGACTCTCTCTCCATCGAAGAGCAGTGAGACTCTCTCTCGATTGAAGAGAAGCAAGTCTCTCTCTCTCTCTCAAAAAGCAGCGAGACACATCCTCCCTCGAACAGCAGCAAGATTCTCATCGAAGAGCAGCGAGACTCTCTCTCATCGAAGATCAGTGAGACTCCCTCTGTCCATCGAAGAGCAGCGAGACTCGATCTCTTGCTCCAATGAAGAAGAGTGAGGCTGTCTCTCCATCGAAGCGCAGGGAGGCTCTCTCTGTCCATTGAAGAGCAGCGAGACACTCTCTCCGTCGAAGATCAGTGAGACTCCCTCTGTCCATCGAAGAGCAGTGAGACTCTCGCTCTCCATCGAAAAGAAGTGAGACTGTCTTTTTTTTGAAGAGCAGCGAGACTGCATCCCAATCGATCAGCAGTGAGATTCTCTCCCCATTGAAGGGCAATGAGACTCTCTTCAGCAAAAAGCAGCAAGACTCTCTCACTCTTTCCATCAAAGAGTAGTGAGACTCCCCCTCCATCAAAGAGCAATGAGACTTTCTCTCCCTCTCCATCCAAGAGCAGCAAGGCTCTCTCTCCATCAAAGAGCAGCGAAGCTCTCTCTCTATTGACAAACAGCAAGACTCTCTCTCTCCCTCCATGGAAGAGCTATGTGACACAATCCATTGAAGAGCAGCAAAAGTCTCTCTCAATCAAAGAGCAGCAAGACTCTATCTCTTGCTCCATTGAAGAAGAGTGAGGCTCTCTCTCCATCGAAGAGCAGGGAAGCTCTCTCTGTCCATTCAAGAGCAGCGAGACACTCTCTCCGTCGAAGAGCAGCAACACTCTCCATCGAAGAGCAGCGAGACATTTTCTCCATCGAGGAGTAGTGATACTCTTACTCTCCATCAAAGAACCGCAAGAATCCCCATTGAAGAGAAGCAAAATTCTGTCTCCACTGAAGAGCAGCAAGACTCCCTGTATATTGCAGAGCAGTGGGTCTCTCTCTCTCTCTCCATTGAAGAGCAGTGAACTCTCTCTCCATTGAAGAACAGTGCACTATCTCTCACCATTGAAGAGCAGTGAGACACTCTCTCTATCGAAGACCAGTGTGACTGTCTCTCCATTGAAGTGTAGCGAGACTCTCTCTCCATTAAAGAGCAGTGAGACTCTCTCTCCGTTGAAGATCAGTGAGACTCTCTCTCCATTGAAGAGCAGTGAGACTCTCTCTCTCTCGAAGAGCAGTGAGACTCTCTCTCTCCATCAAAGAGCAGCACACCCTCTCTGCATTGAAGAACAGTGCACTATCTCTCACCATTGAAGAGCAGTGAGACTCTCTCTCTATCGAAGACCAGTGTGACTCTCTCTCCATTGAAGAGCAGCGAGACTCTCTCTCCATCAAAGAGCAGTGAGACTCTCTCTCGAAGAGCAGTGAGACTCTCTCTCCATTGAAGAGAAGCAAGGCTCTCTCTCTCTCTTTCAAAAAGCAGCGAGACACATCCTCCCTCAAGAGCAGCAAGGTTCTCATCAAAGAGCAGCGAGGCTCTCTCTCCATCAAAGAGCAGCAAGACTCTCTCTCTATTGAGGAACAGCAAGACTCTCTCTCTCCCTCCATGGAAGAGCTATGTGACACAATCCATTGAAGAGCAGCAAAACACTCTCTCCATCAAAGAGCAGCGAGACTCTATCTCTTGCTCCATTGAAGAAGAGTGAGGCTCTCTCTCCATCGAAGAGCAGGGAGGCTCTCTCTGTCCATTGAAGAGCAGCGAGACACTCTCTCCGTCGAAGAGCAGCAACACTCTCTCTCCATCGATGAGCAGCGAGACAATTTCTCCATCGAGGAGCAGTGATACTCTTACTCTCCATCAAAGAGCAGCAAGAGTCCCCATTGAAGAGAAGCAAAATTCTGTCTCCACTGAAGAGCAGCAAGACTCCCTCTATATTGCAGAGCAGTGGGTCTCTCTCTCTCTCCATCAAAGAGCAGCGCACTCTCTCTCCATTGAAGAACAGTGCACTATCTCTCACCTTGAAGAGCAGTGAGACACTCTCTCTATCGAAGACCAGTGCGACTCTCTCTCCATTGAAGAGCAGAGAGACTCTCTCTCCATTGAAGAGCAGCGAGACTGTCTCTCCATCAAAGAGCAGCGAGACTCTCTCTCCATCGAAGAGCAGTGAGACTCTCTCTCGATTGAAGAGAAGCAAGTCTCTCTCTCTCTCTCAAAAAGCAGCGAGACACATCCTCCCTCGAACAGCAGCAAGATTCTCATCGAAGAGCAGCGAGACTCTCTCTCATCGAAGATCAGTGAGACTCCCTCTGTCCATCGAAGAGCAGCGAGACTCGATCTCTTGCTCCAATGAAGAAGAGTGAGGCTGTCTCTCCATCGAAGCGCAGGGAGGCTCTCTCTGTCCATTGAAGAGCAGCGAGACACTCTCTCCGTCGAAGATCAGTGAGACTCCCTCTGTCCATCGAAGAGCAGTGAGACTCTCGCTCTCCATCGAAAAGAAGTGAGACTGTCTTTTTTTTGAAGAGCAGCGAGACTGCATCCCAATCGATCAGCAGTGAGATTCTCTCCCCATTGAAGGGCAATGAGACTCTCTTCAGCAAAAAGCAGCAAGACTCTCTCACTCTTTCCATCAAAGAGTAGTGAGACTCCCCCTCCATCAAAGAGCAATGAGACTTTCTCTCCCTCTCCATCCAAGAGCAGCAAGGCTCTCTCTCCATCAAAGAGCAGCGAAGCTCTCTCTCTATTGACAAACAGCAAGACTCTCTCTCTCCCTCCATGGAAGAGCTATGTGACACAATCCATTGAAGAGCAGCAAAAGTCTCTCTCAATCAAAGAGCAGCAAGACTCTATCTCTTGCTCCATTGAAGAAGAGTGAGGCTCTCTCTCCATCGAAGAGCAGGGAAGCTCTCTCTGTCCATTCAAGAGCAGCGAGACACTCTCTCCGTCGAAGAGCAGCAACACTCTCCATCGAAGAGCAGCGAGACATTTTCTCCATCGAGGAGTAGTGATACTCTTACTCTCCATCAAAGAACCGCAAGAATCCCCATTGAAGAGAAGCAAAATTCTGTCTCCACTGAAGAGCAGCAAGACTCCCTGTATATTGCAGAGCAGTGGGTCTCTCTCTCTCTCTCCATTGAAGAGCAGTGAACTCTCTCTCCATTGAAGAACAGTGCACTATCTCTCACCATTGAAGAGCAGTGAGACACTCTCTCTATCGAAGACCAGTGTGACTGTCTCTCCATTGAAGTGTAGCGAGACTCTCTCTCCATTAAAGAGCAGTGAGACTCTCTCTCCGTTGAAGATCAGTGAGACTCTCTCTCCATTGAAGAGCAGTGAGACTCTCTCTCTCTCGAAGAGCAGTGAGACTCTCTCTCTCCATCAAAGAGCAGCACACCCTCTCTGCATTGAAGAACAGTGCACTATCTCTCACCATTGAAGAGCAGTGAGACTCTCTCTCTATCGAAGACCAGTGTGACTCTCTCTCCATTGAAGAGCAGCGAGACTCTCTCTCCATCAAAGAGCAGTGAGACTCTCTCTCGAAGAGCAGTGAGACTCTCTCTCCATTGAAGAGAAGCAAGGCTCTCTCTCTCTCTTTCAAAAAGCAGCGAGACACATCCTCCCTCAAGAGCAGCAAGGTTCTCATCAAAGAGCAGCGAGGCTCTCTCTCCATCAAAGAGCAGCAAGACTCTCTCTCTATTGAGGAACAGCAAGACTCTCTCTCTCCCTCCATGGAAGAGCTATGTGACACAATCCATTGAAGAGCAGCAAAACACTCTCTCCATCAAAGAGCAGCGAGACTCTATCTCTTGCTCCATTGAAGAAGAGTGAGGCTCTCTCTCCATCGAAGAGCAGGGAGGCTCTCTCTGTCCATTGAAGAGCAGCGAGACACTCTCTCCGTCGAAGAGCAGCAACACTCTCTCTCCATCGATGAGCAGCGAGACAATTTCTCCATCGAGGAGCAGTGATACTCTTACTCTCCATCAAAGAGCAGCAAGAGTCCCAATTGAAGAGAAGCAAAATTCTGTCTCCACTGAAGAGCAGCAAGACTCCCTGTATATTGCAGAGCAGTGGGTCTCTCTCTCTCTCCATTGAAGAGCAGCAAACTCTCTCTCCATTGAAGAACAGTGCACTATCTCTCACCATTGAAGAGCAGTGAGAAACTCTCTATCGAAGACCAGTGTGACTCTCTCTCCATTGAAGAGCAGCGAGATTCTCTCTCCATTGAAGAGCAGTGAGACACTCTCTCTATTGAAGACCAGTGTGACTCTGTCTCCATTGAAGAGCAGCAAGACTCTCTCTCCATCAAAGAGCAATGAGACTCTCTCTCGATTGAAGAGAAGCAAGTCTCTCTCTCTCTCTCAAAAAGCAGCGAGACACATCCTCCCTCGAACATCAGCAAGATTCTCATCGAAGAGCAGCGAGACTCTCTCTAATCGAAGATCAGTGAGACTCCCTCTGTCCATCGAAGAGCAGCGAGACTCGATCTCTTGCTCCAATGAAGAATAGTGAGGCTGTCTCTCCATCGAAGCACAGGGAGGCTCTCTCTGTCCATTGAAGAGCAGCGAGACACTCTCTCCGTCGAAAAGCAGCAACCGTCTCCATCGAAAAGCAGCGAGACATTTTCTCCATCGAAGATCAGTGAGACTCCCTCTGTCCATCGAAGAGCAGTGAGACCCTCGCTCTCCATCGAAAAGAAGTGAGACTGTCTTTTTTTTGAAGAGCAGCGAGATTGCATCCCAATCGAACAGCAGTGAGATTCTCTCCCCATTGAAGAGCTGGGCTATGAGACAGTTTCCCTCCATCAGTGAAAAGCGAGACACTCTCGATCAAATGGCAATGAGACTCTCTTCAGCAAAAAGCAGCAAGACTCTCTCACTCTTTCCATCAAAGAGTAGTGAGACTCCCTCTCCATCAAAGAGCAATGAGACTCTCTCTCCCTCTCCATTCGAGCATCGAGGCTCTCTCTCCACCAAAGAGCAGCGAGACTCTCTCTCTATTGAGGAACAGCAGGACTCCATTGAAGAACAGTGCACTATCTCTCACCATTGAAGAGCCGCGAGACTCTCCATCAAAGAGCAGCGAGACTCCCTCTGCATTGAAGAGCAGTGAGACTCTCTCTCCATTGAAGAGCAGCGAGACTCTCTCTGTCGAAGAGCAGTGAGACTCTCTCCATCAAAGAGCAGCGCACCCTCTCTCCATTGAAGAACAGTGTGCTATCTCTCACCATTGAAGAGCAGTGAGACACTCTCTCTATCGAAGACCAGTGTTACTCTCTCTCCATTGAAGAGCAGCGAGACTCTCTCTCCATTGAAGAGAAGCAAGTCTCTCTCTCTCTCTTTCAATAAGCAGCGAGACACATCCTCCCTCGAAGAGCTGCAAGATTCTCATCGAAGAGCAGTGAGACTCTCATTGAAGATTAGTGAGACTCCCTCTGTCCATCGAAGAGCAGTGAGACTCTCGCTCTCCATCGAAAAGAAGTGAGACTGTCTTTTTTTTGAAGAGCAGCGAGACTGCATCCCAATCGATCAGCAGTGAGATTCTCTCCCCATTGAATGGCAATGAGACTCTCTTCAGCAAAAAGCAGCAAGACTCTCTCACTCTTTCCATCAAAGAGTAGTGAGACTCCCCCTCCATCAAAGAGCAATGAGACTCTCTCTCCCTCTCCATCCAAGAGCAACGAGGTTCTCTCTCCATCAAGAGCAGCGAGACTCTCTCTCTATTGAGGAACAGCAAGACTCTCTCTCTCCCTCCATGGAAGAGCTATGTGACACAATGCATTGAAGAGCAGCAAAACACTCTCTCCTTCAAAGAGCAGCGAGGCTCTATCTCTTGCTCCATTGAAGAAGAGTGAGGCTCTCTCTCCATCGAAGAGCAGGGAGGCTCTCTCTGTCCATTGAAGAGCAGCGAGACACTCCGTCGAAGAGCAGCAACACTCTCTCTCCATCGAAGAGCAGCGAGACATTTTCTCCATCGAGGAGCAGTGATACTCTTAATCTCCATCAAAGAGCAGCAAGTGTCCCCGTTGAAGAGAAGCAAAATTCTGTCTCCACTGAAGAGCATCAAGACTCCCTCTATATTGCAGAGCAGTGGGTCTCTGTCTCTCTCTCCATTGAAGAGCAGCGAACTCTCTCTCCATTGAAGAACAGTGCGCTATCTCTCATCTTGAAGAGCAGTGAGACACTCTCTCTATCGAAGACCAGTGTGACTCTCTCTCCATTGAAGAGCAGCGGGACTCTCTCCACCAAAGAGCAGCGAGACTCTCCATTGTTGAGCAGTGAAACTCTCTCTCCTTTGAAGAACAGTGAGACTCTCTCTCTGTCTCGAAGAGCAGTGAGACTCTCTCTCTTCCATCAAAAAACAGCACACTCTCTCTCCATTGAAGAGCAGTGAGACTCTCGAAGAGCAGTGAGACGCTCTGTCCATTGAAGAGAAGCAAGGCTCTCTCTCTCTCTTTCAAAAAGCAGTGAGACACATCCTCCCTCAAAGAGCAGCAAGATTCTCATCGAACAGCAGTGAGACTCTCATTGAAGATCAGTGAGACTCCCTCTGTCCATCGAAGAGCGGTGAGACTCTCTCTCCATTGAAGAGCAGTGAAACTCAATCTCCATTGAAGAGCAGTGAGACTCTCTCTCTCTCTCGAAGAGCAGTGAGACTCTCTCTCTTCCATCAAAGAACAGCGCACTCTCTCTCCATTGAAGAACAGTGCCCTATCTCTCATCTTGAAGAGCAGTGAGACACTCTCTCTATCGAAGACCAGTGTGACTCTCTCTCCATTGAAGAGCAGCGGGACTCTCTCCACCAAAGAGCAGCGAGACTCTCTCTCCATTGTAGAGCAGTGAAACTCTCTCTCCATTGAAGAACAGTGAGACTCTCTCTCTGTCTCGAAGAGCAGTGAGACTCTCTCTCTTCCATCAAAAAACAGCACACTCTCTCTCCATTGAAGAACAGTGCACTATCTCTCACCATTGAGGAGCAGTGAGACACTCTATCACAGACCAGTGTGACTCTCTCTCCATTGAAGAGCAGTGAGACTCTCTCTCCATTGAAGAGCAGCGAGACTCTCTCTCCATCAAAGAGCAGTGAGACTCTCTCTCCATTGAAGAGCAGTGGGACTCTCGAAGAGCAGTGAGACTCTCTATCCATTGAAGAGAAGCAAGGCTCTCTCTCTCTCTTTCAAAAAGCAGCGAGACACATCCTCCCTCAAAGAGCAGCAAGATTCTCATCGAACAGCAGTGAGACTCTCATTGAAGATCAGTGAGACTCCCTCTGTCCATCGAAGAGCAGTGAGACTCTCTCTCCATTGAAGAGCAGTGAAACTCAATCTCCATTGAAGAGCAGTGAGACTCTCTCTCTTGAAGAGCAGTGAGACTCTCTCTCTTCCATCAAAGAACAGCGCACTCTCTCTCCATTGAAGAACAGTGCGCTATCCCTCATCTTGAAGAGAAGTGAGACACTCTCTCTATCGAAGACCAGTGTGACTCTCTCTCCATTGAAGAGCAGCGGGACTCTCTCCACCAAAGAGCAGCGAGACTCTCTCTCCATTGTAGAGCAGTGAAACTCTCTCTCCATTGAAGAACAGTGAGACTCTCTCTCTGTCTTGAAGAGCAGTGAGACTCTCTCTCTTCCATCAAAAAACAGCACATTCTCTCTCCATTGAAGAGCAGTGAGACTCTCGAAGAGCAGTGAGACTCTCTGTCCATTGAAGAGAAGCAAGGCTCTCTCTCTCTCTTTCAAAAAGCAGCGCGACACATCCTCCCTCAAAGAGCAGCAAGATTCTCATCGAACAGCAGTGAGACTCTCATTGAAGATCAGTGAGACTCCCTCTGTCCATCGAAGAGTAGTGAGACTCTCGCTCTCCGTCGAAAAGAAGTGAGACTGTCTTTTTTCTGAAGAGCAGCGAGACATTTTCTCCATCGAGGAGCTGTGATACTCTTACTCTCCATCAAAGACCAGCAAGAGTCCCCATGGAAGGGAAGCAAAATTCAGTCCCCACTGAAGAGCAGCAAGACTCCCTCTATATTGCAGAGCAGTGGGTCTCTGTCTCTCTCTCCATTGAAGAGCAGCGCATTCTCTCTCCAATGAAGAACAGTGTGCTGTCTCTCACCTTGAAGAGCAGTGAGACACTCTTTCGAAGACCAGTGTGACTCTCTCTCCATTGAAGAGCAGCGAGACTCTCTCTCCATCAAAGAGCAGCAAGACTCTCTCTCCATTGAAGAGCAGTGAAACTCTCTCACCATTGAAGAGCAGTGAGACTCTCTCTCTCCATCAAAGAGCAGTGCACTCTCTCTCCATTGAAAAGCAGTGCGCTATCTCTCATCATTGAAGAGCAGTGAGACACTCTATCAAAGACCAGTGTGACTCTCTCTCCATTGAAGAGGAGCAAGACTCTCTCTCCATCAAAGAGCAGTGAGACTCTCTCTCCATTGAAGAGAAGCAAGGCTCTCTCTCTCTCTTTCAAAAAGCAGCGAGACACATCCTCCCTCGAAGAGCAGCAAGATTCTCATCGAAGAGCACCGAGGCTCTCTCTCCATCAAAGAGCAGCGAGACTCTCTCTCTATTGAGGAACAGCAAGACTCTCTCTCTCTCTTCCTCCATGGAAGAGCTATGTGATACAATCCATTGAAGAGCAGCAAAACACTCTCTCCATCAAAGAGCAGCGAGACTCTATCTCTTGCTCCATTGAAGAAGAGTGAGGCTCTCTCTCCATCGAAGAGCAGGGAAGCTCTCTCTGTCCATTGAAGAGCAGCAAGACACTCTCTCCGTCGAGGAGCAGCAACACTCTCCATCGAAGAGCAGCGAGACATTTTCTCCATCGAGGAGCAGTGATACTCTTACTCTCCATCAAAGAGCAGCAAGAGTCCCCATTGAAGAGAAGCAAAATTCTGTCTCCACTGAAGAGCAGCAAGACGCCCTCTATATTGCAGAGCAGTGGGTCTCTCTCTCTCTCTCCATTGAAGAGCAGCGAACTCTCTCTCCATTGAAAAACAGTGCACTATCTCTCACCACTGAAGAGCAGTGAGACACTCTCTCTATCGAAGACCAGTGTGACTCTCTCTCCATTGAAGAGCAGCGAGACTCTCTCTCCATCAAAGATCAGCGAGACTCTCTCTCCATTGAAGAGCAGTGAGACTCTCTCTCTCTATTGAAGAGCAGTGAGATTCTCTCTCGAAGAGCAGTGAGACTCTCTCCATCAAAGAGCAGCGCACCCTCTCTCCATCTAAGAACAGTGCGCTATCTCTCACCATTGAAGAGCAGTGAGACACTCTATCAAAGACCAGTGTGAATCTCTCTCCATTGAAGAGCAGTGAGACTCTCTCTCCATCAAAGAGCAGTGAAACTCTCTCTCCATTGAAGAGAAGCAAGTCTGTCTCTCTCTCTTTCAAAAAGCAGTGAGACACATCCTCCCTCGAAGAGCAGCAAGATTCTCATCGAAGAGCTTGAGACTCTCATTGAAGATCCCTCTGTCCATCGAAGAGCAGTGAGACTCTTGCTCTCCGTCGAAAGGAAGTGAGACTGTCTTTTTTTTGAAGAGCAGCGAGACTGCATCCCAATCAATCAGCAGTGAGATTCTCTCCCCATTGAAGAGCTGGGCTGTGAGCCAGTTTCCCTCCATCAGTGAAAAGCGAGACACTCTCGATCAAATGGCAATGAGACTCTCTTCAGCAAAAAGCAGCAAGACTCTCTCACTCTTTCCATCAAAGAGTAGTGAGACTCCCTCTCCATCCAAGAGCATCGAGGCTCTCTCTCCACCAAAGAGCAGCGAGACTCTCTCTCTATTGAGGAACAGCAAGACTCTCTCTCTCCCTCCATGGAAGAGCTATGTGACACAATGCATTGAAGACCAGAGAAGCTCTCTCTGTCCATTGAAGAGCAGCGAGACACTCTCTCCGTCGAAGAGTAGCAACACTTTCTCTCCATCGAAGAGCAGCGAGACATTTTCTCCATCGAGGAGCAGTGATACTATTACTCTCCATCAAAGAACAGCAAGAGTCCCCATTGAAGAGAAGCAAAATTCTGTCTCCACTGAAGAGCAGCAAGACTCCCTCTATATTGCAGAGCAGTGGGTCTCTCTCTCTCTCTCCTTTGAAGAGCAGTGAACTCTCTCTCCATTGAAGAACAGTGCACTATCTCTCACCATTGAAGAGCAGTGAGACACTCTCTCTATCGAAGACCAGTGTGACTGTCTCTCCATTGAAGAGTAGTGAGACTCTCTCTCCATCAAAGAGCAGTGAGACTCTCTCTCCATTGAAGAGCAGTGAGACTCTCTCTCTCTCGAAGAGCAGTGAGACTCTCTCTCTCTCCATCAAAGAGCAGCACACCCTCTCTGCATTGAAGAACAGTGCACTATCTCTCACCATTGAAGAGCAGTGAGACTCTCTCTCTATCGAAGACCAGTGTGACTCTCTCTCCATTGAAGAGCAGCGAGACTCTCTCTCCATCAAAGAGCAGTGAGACTCTCTTTCGATTGAAGAGAAGCCAGTCTCTCTCTCTCTCTTTCAAAAAGCAGCGAGACACATCTTCTCTCGAACAGCAGCAAGATTCTCATCGAAGAGCAATGGGACTCTCTCCATCGAAGATCAGTGAGACTCCCTCTGTCCATCGAAGAGCAGTGAGACTCTCGCTCTCCATCGAAAAGAAGTGAGACTGTTGTTTTTTTGAAGAGCAGCGAGACTGCATCCCAATCAACAGCAGTGAGATTCTCTCCCCATTGAAGAGCTGGGCTGTGAGCCTCTTTCCCTCCATCAATGAAAAGCGAGACACTCTTGATCAAAGGGCAATGAGACTCTCCAGCAATTAACAGCAAAACTCTCTCACTCTTTCCATCAAAGAGTAGTGAGACTCCCTCTCCATCAAAGAGCAATGAGACTCTCTCTCCCTCTCCATCCAAGAGCAGCGATGCTCTCTCTCCATCAAAGAGCAGCGAGACTTTCTCTCTCTATTGACGAACAGCGAGACTCTCTCTCTCCATGGAAGAGTTATGTGACACAATCCATTGAAGAGCAGCAAAACTCTCCTTCAAAGTGCAGCGAGACTCTTTCTCTTGCTCCATTGAAGAACAGCAAGATTCTCTATCCAAGAGCAGCAAGACTCTTCATCGTTGAGCAGTGAGACTCTCGCTTCATTGAAGAGCAGCGAGACTCTCTCTCCATCAAAAAGCAGCGAGACTCTCACTATCGAAGAGCAGTGAGACTCTCTCTCAAGCGAAGAGCAGTGAGGCTGTCTCTGTCCATCGACAAGCAGTGGGACTCTCTCTCCATCGATGGGCAGCGATACTCACTCATTATCGTAGAGCAGCAAGATAGTCCCTCTCTCTCCACCGAAGAGCAACAAGAGTCTCTCATCCCATCGAAGAGAAGTGATACTCTCTCGCCATCGAAAAGCTCCAAGACTATATCTCCCTCCATCGAGGAGCAGCGAGATGCTCTCTCTATCGAAGAGCAGTGAGATTCTCTCTCCATTGACGAGTAGCGAGACTGTCTCCCCATTGAAGAGCAGCAATTCTCTCTCCATCAAAGAGCTGTGCGGTTCTCTCTGTCCATCGAAGAGCAGTGAGACTCTCTCTTTCTCCATGGAAGAGGAACGAGGCTCTCTCTCTCCATTGACGAACAGTGAGGCTGTCTCTCCTTTGAAGATCAGCGAGACATTCTCAATATCGAAGAGCAGCGAGACTCTCTCTTCATCAAAGAGCAGCGAGACTTTCTCTTTCCTTCGAAAAGCAGTCAGACTCTCTCTCTATCAAAGAGCAGTGAGACTCTCTCTCCATTGAAAAACAATGAGACATTTTCTCCATCAATGTGTAGTGAGACTCTCTCTCCATCGAAGAATAGCGAGACTCTCTCTCTCCATCGAAGAGCAGCGAGACACTCTCTATCAAAGAGTAAGGAGATTCCAGCTAAAAGCAGCAAGACTCTCTCTCTCCATCAAAGAGCAGTGAGACTCTCTCTCCCCATGACAGAGCAGTGAGACTCCCTCTCCATCGAAGAGCAGTAAGACTCTCCCTCTCCATCCAAGAGCAGCGAGGCTCTCTCTCTATCGCAGAACAGCGAGACTCTCTCCCTCCATTGACAAGCAGTGAAACTTTCTATTGAAGAGTGGCGAAATCCCCTCTCTCTATCGAAGAGCAGCCAGGCACTCACTCTCCATCGCAGAGCTGTGGGACTCTCTCTCTCCATTGAACAGCACTGAAGCTCTCTATCTCTCTCCATTGAAGAACAGCTACACTATATTGAAGAGCAGTGAGACTCTCTCAATATCAAAGAGCAGTGAGACTCTCTCAATACTGAAGAGCAGTGAGACTTTCCCTCTCCATCAAAGAGCAGCGGGACTCTCTCTCTCCTTTGAAGAGCAGTGAGACTCTCTCCATCGAAGAGCAATGAGACACTCTCGATCAAAGAGTAATGAGATTCTCTCCAGTGAAAAGCAGCAAGACTCTCTCACTCTCTCCAAACAGCAGTGAGACTCTCTCCATTGAAGAGCAGTGAGACTCTCTCTCCATCGAAGAGCAGCGAGACACTCTCGATCAAAGAGTAATGAGACTCTCTCCAGTGAAAAGCAGCAAGACTCTCACTCTCTCCATCAAAGAGCAGTGAGACTCTCTCCCCATGAAAGAGAAGTGAGACTCCCTCTCCTTCAAAGAGCAGCGAGACTCTCTCTCTATCGCAGAACAGAGAGACTCTCTCCCTCTATCGACGAGCAGCGAAACTCTCTTTCTATCGAAGAGCGGCGAAATTCCCTCTCTCTATCGAAGAGCAGCCAGGCACTCTGTCCATCGCAGAGCTGTGTGATTCTCTCTCTGTATCTCCATTGAAGGACAGCTAGACTCTTTCTATCGAAGAGCAGTGAGACTCTCTCAATATCAAAGAGCAGTGAGACTCTCTCAATATCGAAGAGCAATGAGACTCTCCCTCTCCATCAAAGAGCAATGAGACGCTCTCTCTCCATTGAAGATCAGTGAGACTCTCTCTTCATCAAAGAGCAATGAGACTCTCTCTCCACTGAAAAGCAGTGAGACATTCTCTCCATCAAATTGGAGTGAGACTCTCCATCGAATAGCAGCGAGATTCTCTCTCCGTTGAAAAGCAGTGAGACACTCTCAATATCGAAGTGCAGTGAGACTCTCTCCATCAAAGAGCAGTGAGATACTCTCGATATCGAAGTGCAGTGTGATTCTCTATCCATCGAATATCCGCGCAACTCCCTCTCCATCAAAGAGCAGCAGGACTCTCTCTTTCCATCGAAAAGTAATGAGACATTCTCACCTTCAAAGCACAGCGAGACTCTTTCTCTCGCCATGACAGAACAGTAAGACTTTCCATTGAAGAGCAGCGAGACTCTCTCTCTCTTTCCATCGAGGAGCAATGAGACTCTATCCCTCTGCATCGAAGAGCAGCGAGGCTCTCTCTCCACCGATGACCAACGAGACTTTCTATCTATTGAAGCACAGTGAGTTTCTCTTTCCCTCCATCAATGAGCAGCAAGACACTCTTCATCGGAGAGCAGCGAAGCTCTCTATTTATTGAAGAGCAGTGACACTCCCTCTTCACTGAAGAGCAGCAAGACTCTCTATCAAAGAACAGCGAGACTCTCTCTCCCTCCATCGATGAGCCGTGAAGCTCTATCTCCATCAAAGAGCAGCCATGCACTCTCTCTCCATCACAGAGCTGTGAGACTCTCTCTCTCCATTGAAGAGCTCTGAAACTCTCTATCTCCATTGAAGAACAGCTAGACTCTCTCTATCGAAGAGCAGCGAGACTCTCAGTCTGATTCGATGAGCAGCGAGGTTCTTTCCTACATCGATGAACAGTGAGACACACTCCATCGAAGGGCAGCGAGTCTATCTATCTCCATCGAAGGGCAGTGAGTCTCTCACTCTCCATTGAATGGCAGCGAGTCTCTCTCTATTGAAGAGCCGCGAGAATCTGTCTTTCTCCATTGAAGAGCAGCGAGTCTATCTCTCTCCATCAAAGAGCAGTGAGACTCATGATCGAAGAGCAGCAAGACTCTCTCTCTCTATATTGAGGCGCAGTGAGACTCTCCATTGAAAAGCAGCGGGACTCTTATCTCTCTCAAACTACAGAGAGAGTTTCTTTCTCCATCCATCTAAGAGCAGCGAGACTCTTGCTCTCTCCATTGAAGAGCAGCGAGACTCTCTCTTGACATCAAAGAGCAGAATGGTTCTCTCTGCCCATCGAAGAGCAGCGAGATTCTCTCTCCATCAAAGAGCAGCAAGAGTCTTTCTCCATCAAAGATCAGTGAGACTCTCATCGAGGAGCATCAAGAATCTTTCTCTCTCCATCCAAGAGCAGTGAGATACTCTCTTTCTCCATGGAAGAGGAGTGAGGCTTTCTCTGTCCATCGAAGAGCAGCGAGACTCTTTCTCCATCGAAGAGCAACGAGACTTTCTCTCCATTGAAGAGCAGCGAGACTCTCTCCACTGAAATGTAGTGAGACATTCTCTCCATCGAATTGCAGTGAGACTCTCTCCCTCGAAGCGCAGCAAGATTCTATCTCTCTCCATCACAGAGCAGTGAATCTTTCCATTGAAGAGCAGCAAGACTCTCTCTCTCCATTGAGGAGCAATGAGACTCTATCCCTCTGCATCGAAGAGCAGTGAGACTCTCACTCCATTGAAGACCAGTGATACTTTCTCTCTATCAAAGAGCAGCAAGGCTCTTTCTCCCTCGATCGACGAGCAGTAAGACACCCTTCATCGAAGAGCAGTGAAGCTCTCTATTTATCGAAGAGCAGTGACACTCCCTCTTCATCGAAGAGCAACGAGACTCTCAATCGAAGAGCAGTGAGACTCTCTCTTTATTGAAGAACAGCAAGACTCTCTCTCCCTCATTCGACGAGCAGCAAGACTCTTTCTCTATCGAAGAGCAGCGAGACTCTCTCTCTCTCTCCATTGAAGAACACAGACTCTCTATCTCTCACCATTGCTGAACAGCTAGACTCTATCGAACGGCAGCGAGAGTCTCTCGGATTTGAAGAGCAGCGAGACTCTCTCTCCATCAAAGAGCAACAAGACTATCTCTCTCCGATGATGAGAAGTGAGTCTCACTCTCTCTCTCCATCGAAGAGCCGTGAGACTCTCTCTCTCTCTACATCGAAGAGCAGCAAAACTCCCTCTCTCCCTATCGAGGAGCAGTGAGACTCTCCATTAAAGAGCAGCGGGACTTTATCTCTCTCTATCGAAGGGCAGTGAGACTTCCATTGAAGAGCAGTGGGAGTCTCTTTCTATCAAAGACCAACGAGACTCTCACTTTATCAAAGAGCAGTGAAAATCTATTTCTACCAAAGAACAGCGAGATGCCCTCTCTCCCTCCATCGACGAGTTGAGAGACACTCTCTATCAAAGAGCAGCGCAACTCTCCATTTATCGAAGGGCAGCGAGAACTCCTAACCATCAAAGAGCAGTGAGTCTCTCTCTGTATTAAAGACCAGCAAATCTCTCTCCCCGTCGTAGAGCAGCGAGACTACCGAAGAGCAGCAAGACTCCCTCTCTCCATCAAAGAGCAGCGAGATTCTCTCTCTCCATTGAAGAGCAGTGAGATTCTCTCTCCATTGAAGAGCAGTGAGACTCTCTCTCCATTGGAGAGCAGTGAGATTCTCTCTCCATTGAAAATCAGTGAGACTCTCTCCGTTGAACAGCAGGGAGATTCTCTCTCCGTTGAAGAGCCGGGGGATTCTCTCTCTCTCGAAGGCCAGCAAGACTCTCTCCCTATCGAAGAGCAGCAAATCTCTCTCTCTCAATCGAAGAGCAGCAAGACTCTCTCTCTCCATCGAAGGGCAGCGCGACTCTCTTTCTCTCTCCATTGAAGAGCAGCGAGACTCTCTCTCCATTGAACAGCAGGGAGATTCTCTCTCCGTTGAAGAGCAGCGGTATTCTCTCTCTCTCGAAGGCCAGCAAGGCTCTCTCTCTATCGCAGAGCAGCAAATCTCTCTCTCTCCATCGAAGAGCAGCAAGACTCTCTCTCTCCATTGAAGAGCAGCGAGACTCTCTCTCTATCGAAGAGCAGTGAGACTCTCTCTCTATCGGAGAGCAGGGAGATTCTCTCTCCATTGAAGAGCCCCGGTATTCTCTCTCTCTCGAAGACCAGCAAGACTCTCTCTCTTTATCGAAAAGCAGCAAGTCTCTCTCTCTCCATCGAAGAGCAGCAAGACTCTCTCTCTCCATCGAAGAGCAACATGACTCTCTCTCTCCATTGAAGAGCAGCAAGACTCTCTCTCTCTCCATTGAAGAGCAGTGAGATTCTCTCTCCATTGAAGAGCAGCGAGACTCTCTCCCTCTATTGAAGAGCAGCAAGTCTCTTTCTCTGTATCCGAGGGCAGCAAGTCTCTCTCTCTCCATCGAAGAGCAGTAAGTCTCTCTCTCTCCATCGAAGAGCAGCAAGACTCTCTCTCCGTCAAAGTGTAGTGAGACTCTCTCTTCATCGAATAGCAGTGAGTCTCTCTCTCTATGTCCAAGAGCAGTGAGACACAATCACTATCAAAGAACAGTGAGATCTCACCCCATCGAAGAGCAGTGATATTCTCTCTCTCTCTATCAAAGACCAGCAAGACCCTATCTCTCTCCATCGAGGAGCAGTGAGACTTCCTCTCTCTCCACTGATGGGCAGCGAGACTCCCTCTCCCCATTGAAGAGCAGTGCACCTCCCCCTCTCCATCGAAGAGCAGTGCGACTCTACCTTCACTGAAGAGCAGCGAGACTCTTTCTATTGAAAGCAGCGAGACACTTCCTCTATCGAAGAGCAATGAGACTCTCTCTCTCTCCATTGAAAAGCAGCGAGACTCTCTCCTTGTTGAAACGCAGCGAGATTCTCTCTCCTTTGAAGAGCAGTGAGACTCTCTCTGCATTGAAGAGCAGCGAGGCACTCTGTATATCGAAAAGCAACGAGACACTTCCTCTATCGAAGAGCAATGAGACTCTCTCTCTCTCCATTGAAGAGCAGCGAGACTCTCTCCTTGTTGAAACGCAGCGAGATTCTCTCTCCTTTGAAGAGCAGTGTGGCTCTCTCTGCATTGAAGAGCAGCGAGGCACTCTGTATATCGAAAAGCAGCAAGACACTTCCTCCATTGAAGAGCAGCAAGATGCTCTACCTATCTCCATCGAAAAGCAGCGAGACTCTCTCTCTCCATCGAAGAGCAGCAAGTCTCTCTCTCTCCATCGAAGAGCAGCAAGTCTCTCTCTCTCTATCGAAGAGCAGCAAGACTCTCTCTCCGTCGAAGTGTAGTGAGACTCTCTCTTCAGCGAATAGCAGTGAGTCTCTCTCTCTATGCCCAAGAGCAGTGAGACACTCTCACTATCAAAGAACAGTGAGATCTCACCCCATTGAAGAGCAGTGATTCTCTCTCTCTCTATCAAAGACCAGCAAGACCCTATCTCTCTCCATCAAGGAGCAGTGAGACTTCCTCTCTCTCCACTGATGGGCAGCGAGACTCCCTCTCCCCATCGAAGAGCAGTGCGTCTCCCCCTCTCCATCGAAGAGCAGTGCGACTCTATCTCTCCATTGAAGAGCAGCGAGGCACTCTCTATATCGAAAAGCAGCGAGACACTTCCTCCATTGAAGAGCAGCGAGATGCTCTACCTATCTCCATCGAAAAGCAGCGAGACTCACTCTCTCCCTTGAAGAGCAGCAGGACTCTCTATGTCCATTGAAGAGCAGTGAGACCTTCTTTATCCAGCGAAGGGTCAGTGAGATTCTGTTTCCATTGAAGAGAAGTGAGATGCTCTCTCTGCATCAAAGAGCAGCCAGGCTCAATCTTTCTCTCCATTGAAGAGCTGCAATATTCCCTATCTATTGATGAGCACCAAGGCTCTCTCTCCATCAAAGAGCAGCAAGACTTTCTCTCCATCAAAGAGCAGCAAGACTCTCTTTCCATCGAAAAGCAGCTAGACACCCTCCCCATTGAAGAACAGCAAGATTCTGTCTCCATTGAAGAGCAGTGAGACACTCGCTCTCCATCGAAGAGCAGCGGGATTCTCCATCTATCGAAGAGCAGGGAGATTCTCTCTTCATTGAAGAGCAGTGAGACTCTTTCTCTCCATCAAAGAGTAGTGAAACACTCTCAATATCGAAGAGCAGTGAGACTCTTTCTCTCCATTAAAGAGCAGCAGGCCTGACTATCTCCATCGAAGCCCGCGCGACTCTCTCTCCATCGAAAAGCAGCGAGCCCTCTCAATATCGAGGAGCAGGGAGATTCTCTCTTCAATGAAGAGCAGTGAGACTCTTTCTCTCCATCAAAGAGCAGTGAGACACTCTCAATATTGAAGAGCAGTGAGACTCTTTCTCTCCATCAAAGAGCAACAGACTTGACTATCTCCATCGAAGCCCGTGTGACTCTCTCTCCATCGAAGAGCAGCAAGGCTCTCTCAATATAGAACAGCAGCAAGTTCAGTGTTAGTAGGATTTAGGGGTTCAGTAGGATTTGTGGGTTCAGTGAAATGCGGATTGGTTCGTAGGTGTTAGGGATTTGTAGGTTCAGTGACAGTGCGGTTTGAGGCCTAAGTGTTAGTGGGATTTGGCGGTTTCAGAGGGGGTGGTATTTTTGGGTTCTGTGTTAGTGGGATTTAGGGGTCCAGTGGGATTTGTGGGTTCCGTGTTAGTGCGGTTTGGGGCTGAAGGGTTAGTGAGATTTGTGCGGTCAGTATTAGTTGGATTTGGGGGTTCAGTGTTAGTTGGATTTGGGGTTCAGTGTTTGTTGGATTTGGGGGTTTGGTGTTAATGGGATTTTTGGGCTCTGTGTTAGTGATATTTGGGGGTTCAGTATTAGTGGGAGCTGGGGGTTCAGTGTTAGGGGTTTGAGGCCTAAGTGTTAGTGGGATTTGTGGGTCCTGTGATATCACTATTTCAGGCCCAATTGTTTAAAATGGGGGTTCACTGAACACATTCACTAAAGCAACAAATCCCATGGAACTCCTAAATCCCACTTTCACAGAAACCACAAATCCCACTAACACAGAAACCGCACATCCCAATAACGCAAAGCCCACAAACCCCACTAACACTGAACTCCCAAATCCAATTGACACTTAGGCCCCAAACCGCACTTTCACTGAACACACAAGTCCCACAGAAACCCTAAATATCACCAACACTGAACCCACAAATCCCAATGAATCCCTAAATCCCACTAACACTGAACCCACAAATCCTACACCCACTGAACCCCCCATTCAACTAACACAGACCCCACAAATCTTACTTATACTTCGGCCCCAAATCGCACGATTACTGAACCCACAAATCCCACGAGCACTTAGGCCTCAAGCCCCAATCACTGAACTCCAAATTCCCACTAGCAGTGAACCCCGATATCCAACTAACACTGAACCCCCAAATCCCACTAACACTTAGGTCCCAAACTGCACTTTCACTGAACTCACAAATCCCACTAACACCTAAATCCCACCAACACCTGAACCCACAAATCCCACTACCAATGAACCTCAAATCCAATTAAAACTTAGGCCTCCAACCCAACTATCACCGAACCCCCAAATCCAACTTAATCATAGGTCCCAACCCCAGTATCACTGGACTTCCAAATCCAACTGAGACATAGTCCTCAAATTCCACTATCGCCGAACCCCCAAATCCCACTGAAACCTGTGCCTGAAACCCCACTCTCATTGAACCCCAAACAACTATCACTGATACCCCCAAGTCCCACTGACACTTAGGCCTCAAATTCCAATATCACTGAACCCACGAATCCCACTTACACTGAACTCCCAAATACCACTAACACTTGGGCCTGAAACCCCATTATAACTGAACCCCAGACCAACCATCAATGAACCCACAAATCCCACGAATACTTAGGCCTGACTTTCCACTATCATTGAATCCCCAAATCCTACTGATACGTAGGCCTCTACCCCCCACTCTCACTGAACCCCAAATCCCACTGATACTTAGGCCTCAAACCCCACATCCCACTAACACCGAACCCACAAATCCCACTAAAACTGAACCCCAAAACCAACTAATACATAGGCCTCCAACCCCACTATCAAAGCACCCAGACTAGTGGGTTTTAACCCAGTCAAGATACACACAGACATACACATAGACACACACCCCGCTACAATTCCAGTTCAAGAAATAATTTCCATTCACATTATAGACAGTAATATCTCTTCATGACCAAGAGGGCAGTCATAACACAAGAGCGTAAAGGAAGAACACTGAGCAACACATACCAACATTTGGAATTTATATATGAGATTACGAATTAGCAGCAAAAGTCAGCCAATCGGCCCCTCAAATCTGCTCTGCTATTCAATAAGATCAGGGCTGATCTGAATGTAATAAATCACTGAAGTGCTGCAATAGAGTGGGTGATATTTATGAACGAGTGTGAGGTCTGGAGTTGGAACTGGTTGTCTTTTAGCTGGCAATGCTACTTCAGGAAGAATGCAACTTTCGTTCATGTGCTAATTAATTAGCATGATGAGAATTGCCTACTTGGCTCTCAGTGCCGAATCTGTCCTACAACGTCAGAGAATTAAATTGCTGCCATCTGTCTGTTCATTTTTTTAAAAAAAATCTAGCTTGGCTGATGATGTTGCAACTCCAGTCTCCCTATGAAAACCCCACTGGGTACAAATGAAAGAGTCCGCAAAGGTACTGAATCAAAGCTGAATGCTGAGAGTTTGCCTCTGCACCACGGAAGGGCAGATCACGTTACAGGGAACATGCTTGAAACATTTAACAAGGTCATAAAAATATACTATGCCACCTTTGCTGTCACCGGTGTTCCTGGTAAGTGACTGTAAAGTGAAGTTGTGTTAATCTGCGTGTGAACTGTTATCATGTTTTGCTCTGTGACTGATAAGATTACTTGCTGATGTAGATTTTACTGTCATAAAGCTACCTGGACATTGCCCTAACTTCCTTAATTCAAATATCCTGAGCAGAGGCACTGCAGTTTTATCCCATTGCCCGAAACTGAAGGCCAAACTTTTTCGGAATATCACAGAAGCTGCTAAGCTATTGTTTCTCGTGGTATGTCTGGTGCTGGTGAACCTGACCTCATTGCAGGCAATCCTCCGACATGGGAGGACCTGTCGGTGTAGAATTATTCTGAGCGTGGGCCACTGGTGGGGCGGTGGGGGGAGGGGGGATAAAAACACCTGGCTCCAGTCACCACAATTTCCTGTGAAAATCTGTCCCCGTAAGATTGTGGGAACCGTGGATCACTCTGACATTGCTCTGCGCGCACTGAATCATCCAGATCTGTAACTGATTTTTTTTTGCATGAGGGGTCAATTAAATTAAAGTGCATGGTATCGAGGGTAGTGTATTGAGGTGGATAGAAAACTGGTTGGCAGACAGGAAACAAAGAGTAGGAATAAACGGGTCTTTTTCCGAATGGCAGGCGGTGACTAGTGGGGTACTGCAGGGATCGGTGCTGGGAGCCCAGTTATTCACAACACATATTAATGATTTAGATGAGGGAATTAAATGTAATTTCTCCAAATTTGCAGATGACACAAAGCTGGGTGTGAGGGTGAGCTGTGAGGAGGATGCAGAGATGCTTCAGTGTGGACAAGCTGAGTGAGTGGACAAATGCATGACGGATGCAGTATAATGTGGATAAATGTGAGGTTATCCATTTTGGTAGCAAAAACAGAAAGGCAGATTATTATCTGAATGGCTATAAATTGAGAGAGAGGAATGTGCAACGAGACCTAGATGTCTTTGTACACCAGTCGCTGAAGGTAAGCATACAGCAGGTGGTAACGAAGGCAAATGGTATGTTGGCCTTCATAGCTAGAGGATTCAAGTACAGGAACAGGGATGTCTTGCTGCAATTATACAGGGCCTTGGTGAGTTTTGGTCTCCTTATCTGAGGAAGGATGTACTTGCTATAGAGGGAGTGCAGCAAAGGTTTTCCCGACTGACTCCTGGGATGGCGGGACTGACATATGAGGAGAGATTGAGTCGATTAGGATTATATTCGCTGGAGTTCAGAAGAATGAGGGGGGATCTCATAGAAACCTATAAATTTCTAACAGGACTAGACAGGGTAGATGCAGGAAGGATGTTCCCGATGGTGGGGGAGTCCAGAACCAGGGGTCACAGTCTGAGGATATGGGGTGGACTGAGATGAGGGGAAATTTCTTCACCCAGAGAGCGGTGAGCCTGTGGAATTCGCTACCACAGAAAGTAGTTGAGACCAAAACATTGTATGCTTTCAAGAAGGAGTTAGAAAAAGCTCTTGGGGCGAAAGAAATGGGGAGAAAGCGGGAGCAGGCTATTGAGTTGGATGATCAGCCATGAACATAATGAATGGCAGAGCAGGCTCGAAGGGCTGAATGGCCTACTCCTGCTCCTAGTTTCTATGTTTCTATAATTCCTGTCAATGATTCAGTGTCTTTAAACATGAAAACAAGTAATTATGTAATCTTGTTGCATAATGAATGACCTGAAATAGTGTAAGATCTATTGTTTGTGGGGTTTTATTTCAATTGCCTTGCTACAGATGTGAAACCCAGATTTTTAAAAACTTTTTTTTTGCTTATGGCTCAGTAAAACCATATTGAAAGCTAGAACCATAATCCTGCCGTAGAGGGGCATCCAGTCCCCGAGCAAGAAACCCATCACCAATTCTGGGTGTCTTTGTGCGTGGCCTAATGAAGGAACCAGACCAGTCAGTGTTAAGCCCGTAAAAGGTTTAAAAAAAAGTTCATAAAAAAAAGGTTAATTAACAAGCCACCAACTTTGATAATTGTCTGTCCATGCTCTTGTCCCCAATTTGGTAAACCCACATGCGGGTGGGTCAGGAAAGGGTTGGTGTTGGCAATGAAATGTTTTAAATTTTAGCTTCTTATGCAGATTTGGAAATTGAACCCTGTCCTTACTGTCTAGAATAAGACAAAAATCTTTTAATTTGACTTATACTTGCTTCCCCCCTTTTCTTACAGTTAATTTAGTGGCGATTGATGAACCTGGCTCGGGGAAAATGCGGCCTCTCCAATTGTACCACTCGCTATCTTGTGGCCATGGCAACGGCGGATCTACTTTTCATTATCACTGAACTCATACTGTGGAGGATCAGTTATTATTATTCCGCTGGCTCTTTCCTGGACATTACCCCAGTATGCAGTGTGATCAATGTCCTCAGTCGGGCAGCTACCGACTGTTCTGTCTGGTTCACCGTCACCTTCTCCTTTGACCGATTTGTGGCCATTTGTTGCCAGAGACTGAAAACAAAATATTGCACTGAGAAAACTGCGGCTGGGGTTCTAGCAACAGCCTGCGTTTTGCTCTGTTTAAAAAATGTCCAGTTCGACTTTACACTTGAACCCCAATGGACAATTGAACATGTACCATGGTTCTGTGAGGTAAAGGCAAAATATTTCACTGAGCCTGGATGGATTGGATTCGACTGGTTCGATACGGCTTTAACTCCACTGCTCCCATTTGCTTTCATCCTGTTGCTCAACGCTTTGACCGTCAGACACATTTTAGTGTCCAGTGGAGTCCGTAAGGGACTGAGGGGTCAAAGCCAGGGAGAGAATGGCAGTGACCCAGAGATGGAGAGCAGGAGGAGGTCTGTGATTTTACTTTTCACCATCTCCGGCAGCTTCATTCTCCTGTGGTCGGTTTATGTTGTAGAATTTTTATATTATCTGGGAACAGATCCCAGAGATTACAATGATTCAGAAAATATATTTGAAAATGTAGGTGACATGCTGCAGGTTTTGAACTGCTGCACCAACACATTTATTTATGGGGCGACCCAGTCCAGGTTTGGGGTGCAGTTGAAGATGACGGTAAAATATCTGGTTACGTCAATTGTTCAGTTAATTGAAAAATAAAACTGAGAGGAGGCAGAGACAAGTCTATGATTGAATCATGTATGAATATATTTTTATATGCATGAATATAAGCAGAAAAAATATTAGCTGAGATGGCTAAAGCCTTGGTGGGAAAGCAATTTTGAAAGGAGATCCTTTATAGAGCTAGAGAGGCAGAGAGGGGTGGGGAAGGTAGTCAAGAATAAGACCAATGTCGGAGCAATTAAAATTGGGGATGCACATGAGGACAGAATTGGATTAGCACAGATATCCTGGAGCGCTGTGTGGCTGAAGGAGATTAAAGTAATCGGGCCATGGAGGGATTTGAAAACGAAGGGGGAGAAAATGCAATCAATGAGTTGCTTGACTGGGAAGCAATGTCGCTCACCCATAATAGAGCGAGGGGGGAATTGGACTACCTGTGTGTTACAACACGGGCAGAAGTTCGGATGGCCTCCTGTTTACTGGTGTAAAATGTAGGAGCTGAGAAAGAAGCACATTGGAATAATTTAGTCTGGAGGAGGCAAAAACATGAATGAGGGTTCCCGCTGCAGATCAGCCGAGACAGGTGTCAGATCAAGTTCCGTTAAAAGGTGGAAGTAGGCCATCTTACCCATGACAAGGAGGACGATGGGGTCAATAGCTTAAAGCAAAATGGAATTGGATCAGGGATCGAGAACAACAGCCTCAGTCTTTCCCAAGACTGGATGTGGGGTAGGGAGCCTCGCAGGGCTCGGGAGAAGTGATGCTGAAAGCTCCCATGTTGCTTTTGAATCGGGTCACTGGGGGGGCAACACACAGCTGAGGAATAGGATTAGGCCAAGGGGAAATCCTTGGCAGCGCCAGAGGTAAGGCTCTGGAAGCAGGAGGTGAAGCGTTTCCAACTGATTTGCTGGCTACCATGAGCTTTTTCTTATTCATTCATGGGATATGGGCATCACTGACTAAGCTGGCGTTTATTGCCCATCCCTAATTGCCCTTGTTCAGAGGGTCTGGAGTCACATGTAGGCCCAGGCCAGGTAAGGGACAGTAGATTTCCTTCACTAAAGGGCATTAGTGAACCAGATGGGTTTTTAGAATTTCAGACCTTCAATTCCAGGTTTTTACTTAATTCAATTCAATTTGCTACAGGGAGAATTTGAACCCAGATTCCCAGAACATTACCCTGGGTCTCTGGAATACCAGATTAGGGACAATGCCTCTATGACACCGACTCCCCCTATTAAGGCTTAGATTAAGAATAGGAAGATGTGAGAGATATCCATCTCAGCTGGATGTCAGTAAAGGGGTGTTTCAAGGGTGGGTGTCAGTAGCTGCAGACAGGTCAAGACACCCCGAACAATCAACCCCCAAATCCCACTAAAACGGAGCCCACAAATCCCACTTAGGCCCCAAACCGCACTTTCACTGAACCCACAAATCCCACTGAACCCACAAATCCTGCTAACACAAACCCCCAAATACCACTTTCACGGAACCCACAAATCTCACTGAAATCCAAAATCCCTTGAACACCAAACTCACAAATCCCACTCCCGCTGAATCCCCAAATCCCACTTACACTTAGTCCCCAAACCAAACTTCCACTGAACCCACAAATCCCAATAACACTTTGGCCTCAACCCGCTAAAACTGAACCCCCAAAGCCAACTAACACTGACCCCACAAATCCCACTAGCACTTAGACCCCGAACCACACTAACTGAACCCACAAAGCACACTGAACCCCTAAATCCCACCAACACTGAACCAACAAATTACATCTCCACTGAATCCTCAAATCCCACTGAGCCCACTGAACCCATAAATCAAACCAACACTTAGGCCTCAAATTGCGCTATCACAGAACCCACAAATCCCACCAACACTTAGCCACCAAACCGCAGTTTCATTGAACCCACAAATCCCACTGATTAGGCCTCAAACCCCTAACACTGGACCCCCAAATCCAACTAACACTGAAACCCCAAATCCAACAAACACTGAACCCCCAATCCAACTAACACTGACCCCCCCCATCCAACTAACACTGACCCCCCCCCATCCAACTAACACTGACACCACAAATCGTACTTTCACAGAACCCACAAATCCCACTAATACTGAGCCCACAAATCCCACGGAACCCGTAAATCCCACTAACACTGACCCCACAAATCCCACTCATGCAAGCCTCAAACCCCTAACAATGAACCCCCAACTCCACCTAACTCTGAACCCCCAAATACCACTAACACAGAACCCACAAATCCCGCCAGCACCTAGGAATCAAATTGCACTTCACTGAACCCACAAATTCCACTGAACCACCAAACCCCATTAACACTGAACCCACATATCCCACTGAACCCCGAAATCCCCATGAATACTGAACCCACAAATCTCACTAACACTTAGGCCCCCAACCCACATGTTCACCCAACCCACAAATCCCACTGACACTTAGGAAGCAAATCGCACGTCCTTGAACCACCAAATCCCGCAAACACTGAACCCACAAATCCCACAAGACCCCTAAATCCCAAACTGCACTTCACTGGACCCACAAATTCCACTGAACCCACAAATCCCACTAACACTGAGCCCACTAATCCCACTAACACCTTGGAACCGAACCACATATTCACTGAAACCCCAAATCCTACTGAAACCCCAAATACCACTAACTCTGAACCCACAAATCACACTAACACCTAGGAAGCAAACCACACCACTGAACCCACAAATCCCACTGAACCACCAAATCCCACTAACACTCAGGCCTCAAACCCTAACACTGAACCCCCAAATGCAACTGACAATGAACCCCCAAATCCAACTAACACTGGACCCCAAATCCAAATAACACTGAACCCCCAAATCCAACTAACACTGAACCCCAAATACAACTAGCAATGAACACCCAATCCAACTAACACTGAAACCCCAAATACATCTAATAATGAACCCCCCAATCCAACTAACACTGAAGCCCCAAATCCAACTAAGACCGATACCTCAAATCCAACTAACATTGAATGCCCCAACACAACTATCACTGAACCCCCAAATCCAACTAACATTGAGCCCCCTAATCTAACTATCACTGAACCACCAATCCAACTAACACTGAACCCCCAAATGCAACGAACAATGAACAACTAACAATGAACCCCCAGTCCAACTAACACCAGACCCCAAATCCAACTAACACTGAACCCCCAAATCCAACTAACATTGAGCCCCCTAATCTAACTAACATGGAACCCCCAATCCAACTAACACTAAACCCCCAAATGCAACTAACAATGAACAACTAACAATGAACCCCCAATCCAACTAACACCAGACCCCAAATCCAACTAACAATGAACCCCCAAATCCAACTAACACCAGACCCCAAATCCAACTAACACTGAACCCCGAATCCAACTAACACTGAACCCCCAAATCCAACTAACACTGAACCCCCAAATCCAACTAACACCAGACCCCAAATCCAACTAACACTGAACCCCCAAATCCAACTAACACGGAAGCCCAAATCCAACTAACACTGAGCCCCCATATCCAACTAACACTGAACCCACAAATCCCAATTAGGCCCCAAAACACAATTTCACTGAATACACAAACCCCTCTAACAATGAACTCCCAAATCCCACTATCACATAGTCCCCAAACCACACTTCCACTGAACCCACACATCCCACTAACATTTGGCCTCAACCCACTAACACTGAACCCCCATATCCAACTAACACAGACCCCAGAAATCCTACTTGCACTTAGGCCCCAAATCACACTGTCACAGAACCCACAAATCCCACTAACACTTAGGCCCCGAACCACACTTTAACTGAAACCACAAATTCCACCAAACCCCTAAATCCCACCAATACAGAACCCACAAATTACATCTCCGCTGAACCCTCAAATCCCACAACCCACAAATCCCACTGAACCCATAAAGCCAACTAACACTTAGGCCTGAAATTGCGCTATCACAGAACCCACAAAGCACACTAACACTTAGGCACCAAACCGCACTTTCATTGAACCCACAAATACCACTGAATTGATAAATCCCACTAACAGTTAGATGTCAAACCCCTAACACCAAACTCCCAAATCCAACTAACACTGTACCCCCAATCCAACTAAAACGGAGCACCTAATCCAACTAACAATGAACCCACAAATCCCACTAACACCTTGGAACCGAAACACACATTCACTGAAACCCTAAATCCTACTGAAACCCCAAGTACCACTAACACTGAACCCACAAATTCCACTAACACTTCGGCCCCAAACTGCACTTTCACCGAACCCACAAATCCCACTGACCCGCTAAATCCCACTAACACTTAGGCCTGAAACGCATAACACTGAACACCCAGTCCAACTAACAATGAACCCCAAATCCAACTAACACTGAACCCCCTAATCCAACTAACACTGAACCCCAAATCCAACTAACACTGAACCCCAAATCCAACTAACACTGACCCCACAAATCGTACTTTCACAGAACCAACAAATCCCACTACCACTGAGCCCACAAATCCCACTGAACCCTTAATTCCTACTAACACTGACCCCACAATTCTCACTAACACAAGCCTCAAACCTCTAACAATGAACTCTCAATTACATCTAACACATAACCCCAAATACCACTAACACAGAACCCACGAATCCTGCTGACATCTAGGAACCAAACCGCACTTCACTGAACCTACAAATCCCACTGAACCCCCAAACCCCACTAACACTGTACTCACATATCCCACTAACACTTAGGCCCTGAATCACACATTCACTGAACCCGTCAAATCCCACTGAACCCTGAAATCCCACTGGCACTGAGGGGCACACATTCACTGAAACCCCAAATCCTACTGAAACCCCAAATACCACTAACACTAAACCCACAAATCCCACTGAACCGCTAAATCCCGCTAACACTTAGGCCTCAACCCCATAACAATGAACCCCCAACTGCAACTAACACTGAAACCACAAATCCCACTAACACTTAGGCCCTGACCAACACATTCACTGAACCCACAAATCACACAACACCGAAATCCCACTGGCACTGAGGGACAGCACACAGCTGAGGAATAGGATGGGGCCAAGGGGAAATCCTTGGCAGCACCAGAGATAAGGCTCTGGAAGCAGGAGGTGAAGCATTTCCAACTGATTTGCTGGCTACCATGAGCTTTTTCTTATTCATTCATGGGATATGGGCATCACTGGTTAGGCTGGCATTTATTGCCCATCCCTAATTGCCCTTGTTCGGAGGGTCTGGAGTCACACGTAGGCCCAGGCCAGGTAAGGGACAGTAGATTTCCTTCACTAAAGGGCATTAGTGAACCAGATGGGTTTTTAGAATTTCAGACCTTCAATTCCAGGTTTTTATTTAATTCATTTCAATTTGCTACAGGGAGAATTTGAACCCAGATCCCCAGAACATTACCCTGGGTCTCTGGGATACCAGATTAGGGACAATGCCACTATGACACCGACTCCCCCTATTAAGGCTTAGATTAAGAATAGGAAGATGTGAGAGATATCCATCTCAGCTAGGTGTCAGTAAAAGGGCGTTGCAAGGGCGGGTGTCAGGAGCTGCAGGCAGGTCGAGAAACCCTGGACAATCAACCCCCAAATCCCACTATCACAGAGCCCACAAATCCCACTGAACCCCTAAATCCCTCAAAACTGAACCCACAAATCCTGCTAACAGCTGGGAACCAAACTGCACTTCACTGAACCCACAAATCCCATTGAACCTCCCAGGTCCCACTAACACTGAAGCCACAAATCCCACTGAACCCCTAAATCCTGCGAACGCCGATCCCACTGTGCCCACAAATCCCAATGTGCGTGTCTGTGTGTGCATGTATGTGTGTTTGTGTGTGTGTATGTGTGTGAATGTGTGCGTGTCTGTGTGTGTGTGTGTATGTGTGTCTGTTTGTGTTTGTGTGTGTGAAGTTGTGCGTGTGTGTGCATGTGTGTCTGTGTTTTGTGTGTGTGCGTGTGAATGTGTGCGTCTGTGTATGTCTGTGTGTGTGTATGTGTGAGAATGTGCGTGTATGTGTATGTCTGTCTGTTTGTGTGTGTGCATGTGTGAGAATGTGCGTGTCTGTGTGTGTGTGTGTGTGTGTGAATGTGCGCCTGTTTGTGCGTGCCTGTGTGTGCGTGTGTGTATGTGAATGTGTGCCTGTTTGTGCATGTATGTGTGTCTGTTTGTGTGTGTCTGTTTGTGTTTGTGTGCGTGTGTGAATGTGTGTGTGCGTGTCTGTGTGTGTCTCCGCTGCACTTTCTTCCTCTCTGTAGCAGCAGGGAAGACCACAGCGTGCATCGGGCCTGCTCCACTGTTTATGGAGAAGGCCTTTGTCTGACTGAGGCCCTTTATAATTGCAGGATGTACTTGCATGACCATTCTGCTGCAGCGATGCCAGCACACCAGAGTTGGGAGATGTCTGGGGGTCAGCCCTGAGCCCTTACTCGCTGATCTTGGTGATGTTTATTCTGCTCTGGCAATCAGAGGCAGTGCCACATCCTGGCAGTGGCAACACCAGGAGACACACCCTCCCTTCTCTTCCCCACCCCCCTCCCCCCCATAAACCCCACGGCTGTGCCTATCTTCATATCCGGACAGATCCTTAGTTGATCCTAGGATGGAATCCTAGGTGTAAACCATCCATTCATGCACTTCAAACACTCTGCCGCAGCTCTGGGATGCTCTCAGTTGCTGTGTTTATTCAGTAATTGAATAATTGATGCGTTCTTGACCTGCTCTCTGAACTTAAACTGAGCCACCCCATAAATAAATGTGTTTGTGCAGCAACTTGAGTTCACCAGCATAAACCTCACTTGCCCAAATATCTATTCAGCTTGAGCGTCTCACTCTGAATCTATCCCTGCAATATTGTAATATAAGAAATCGATAACATACATGAGCCACAGGAATATGAAACTGCCGGAGATGGTGAAGAGTAAAATCACAGACTTCCTCCTGCTCCCCATCTCTGGGTCACTGCCATTCTCTCCATGGCTCTGACCCATCAGTCCCTTACGGACCCTGATTGGAGACTAAAATGTGCCTGACGGTCAGGGAGTTGAGCAGCAGGAGTAAAGCGAATGGGAGCAGTGGGGTTAAAACCTTATCAAACCAGTCAAATCCAATCCACTGGGGCTCAGTAAAATAGTTTAGCTTATCCTTACAGAACCATGGTACAATTTTGATTAGTTTTACGTGTTCATGTATAAAGTAGAAGGGGATGCTGGGCGAGAAGCCCAGCTGCAGTTTTCCCGGTGCAATATTTTATTTTCAGCTTCTGGCAACAAATGGCCACAAATCGGTCAAAGGAGAAAGTGATAGTGAACCAGACAGAACAGTCGGTAGCTGCATGGCTCAGAACATAGGTAACACTGCACACAGGGGTGATACTTAGGAAAGACAATGGGAAGTAATATTAATTGAGGCGCCTCAGTATGACCTCAGATGCTATAAACAGTAGATCCACCGTTGCCATGGCCACCAGATAGTGAGTGGTGCAGATGGAGAGGCTGCACTTTCCCCAGGACAGGATCACAATCACCAGTAAATTAGCTGAAAGAGACAGAAGGGGAAATAGACTGAAATTTACTGATAAGATATTGTCCTTGTCTGACCCAGACAGCAAAGTCTGGATTTTGGCCCAAATATCTGTTGGGTTATGATCAGGTATGTGGTTCAGATGATAAAAAATAATAAAAAAAAAATCCCTAAACCTTAACCTGTCTACCTTCTGTTTAACAGGGTTAGAACATGGTGCGTATTTGCCATTTGAACATTATAATAATGCTGGAAGTCCCTCCTGTTTTCCAGGATTACTGTTGCTAAGCCGGTTTCCTGGGACTTACAATGTAGTCAGTGAGAGGGAGGCACATAGAGATTCAGGGAGCAGGTGAGTGCATTGCTGCAGCACTATTTAGTGCCAGCAGAGGCAAAATCATTTCACCAGACACCCCCGCCCTGCATCTGGTCGCTCTCTCTTTAGCCCCCACCTATTGCTGGCCTTCTATCCAGCTTCATCTGCTCAACTCCCCCCACCCTTAAACAGTATAAATTTCATCACATTTCTACTTCTCCTTAGCTCTGAAGAAGAGTAATAATGGACCCGAAACATTAACTCTGTTTCTCTCTCCACAGATGCTGCCAGACTTGCTGAGATATCCCAGCGTATTTGACTTAACATCAGGATCGTGCCGATCGGGTGTCTGTACAATGGTGACCACTAGATCAACAGGCAAAATTATCAATCACAGAGAAACAGAGATCAGTTTGGAAAGAGATGTAAACAATCTCAGTGGTTGTAGCCATTTACCGGGGGACACCTATAAAATGCCAGGGCTGCCTAGCACAATTTCTTAAAACTGTTAAACATCTCGAGCATTCTCCCTGCTTGAATGATCGGTTGCTTTGATCCCTGTGTTGGGCTCTGCACCTGTGCATTTCCAAGTCCTTATCTTATACCCTGCAGTATTCCCAGCTGAATGCTGACATTGCAACATCGTGCAAGTTCGCTTTTTTTTCTCAATCATTGGAATAAACAGACAACGACAGGGAGTTAAGTAACTGACAATGTTTCGCGCTGTTGCTCGACTGGAATGTCTGATCTTGCTCATTAACTCACACGTTTTGGACGTCTCATTTCGGTTCCCTCAAAAATCGATTCTACATTTTCAGTTAACTGGTAAATGTTCTTTTCTTTTTCACTGCTGAGGCCTCTCAGTCATTGCATCCTAATTGTTCTGGTTTCTCAGAATTGCTCTGCTAGAACTGCATGGCCTGGACCCTTTCTCTGTAACTAAAGCCATTCAGTCACCAGTCAAATTGCGGTAGGTCCAGGGCCCACATTTCCATTCAACTTTTTCTCGAGCATTTTTTCCTTTATTCATTCACGGGGATGTGGGCATCGCTGGCCGGGCCCAGCATTTATTGCCCATCCCTAACTGCCCCCTTGAGAAGGTGGTGGGTGAGCTGCCTTCTTGAGCTGCTGCAGTCCCATGTGGTGTAGGTACACCCACAGCGCCATTAGGGAGGGAGTTACAGGATTTTGACCCCAGCGACAGTGAAGCAGTTGTGGGATGTTCATATTTGGGCTTATACAACAGGGAGGCTGTGGTGGGGAAGAGACCGTTGTTCACCTCCTTGTGGATTGTGCCTTTGCAAAGAAGGTCTGGAGAGAGATACAGTGGTTTCTGTCGAGGTTCGTCCCGAACAGTTCTGTGACACAGGACTCTGTGCTCTACGGGCTGTTCCCAGGGACACACACCGAGACAAACATCAACTGCAGCTGGAGGATCATCAACTCAGTGAAAGACGCTCTTTGGTCTGCCCGAAACTTGTTGGTCTTCCAGCGCAAAGAGTTGTCCCCGACTGAGTGTTGCAGACTGGCACATTCCAAAGTCCAGGACAACGTGCTGAGGGACACAGTTAAGCTTGGGGCAGCCACCGCAAAGGTGCAATGGGGAAGAGTCGCTGCCTAAGACCTTTCTGCCATAGTGCACCGAGGGACTGGGAACTATGTAGAGCCCCTCGGGTTGTACAGCTCACAATGAACGTGTGCATTGAATACTAAATATATTATAATTGTATTGAAGCACCTCACAGTGCAACACGATGTATGTTGATAACTCCAATACCATTGCACTGTCCAACTGTCTGTAATGACCATATTGAAATGACTGTAATATCCATTGATTGTATTAATGCACCTCGTGACCTATGTGTAAAAGTTGAATCTAATTGTACTTTTTGTGATGACGATTTTGAACTGTTCGTTCAGATGTTTTATGAATCAAGTTTATGTTTCCAAAAACAAATAGATTGGGGCTATAAAATAATAGTTACGGGCGAACTTGTGTAAGTTCGGGTTACTTACAAACCTGAGGAAAAAGCCACATCTACTTGTAACTCACATCAATGACGTGCGAGAGGGTGGGGCGAGTGGTGGATCCTTCCTGGACACGACAATGGTGAAGCGGGAAAGGAAGCTGTGAGGGGGAGGCCAATGGGGCTGCAAAACGATATGTGCAGGTTAAATGAATGGGTGGGAGATGGCAGGTAGACCTAATGTAAGGAAATATGAGCTATTCAGTTTGGCAGGGAGAATAAAACAAAGACTATGGGCAGAATATCATTGTCGGTGTGCAGGGGATGGGCCTGACTCGCGGATGGGTAAAACGACACACGATGAGGCTGTGCGCCTGCTGAACTGTCAAGGGCCCTATTGCCATTAAAAACTCAGTCCCTCCCTTATACCCGTCCTGAGCGCTGCAACTTCCTCCACATATCCAAACCTCTCCCACTCTCGAGCAATTGCGCTCCCACAGCCATCCCTGCATCTGCAACGCCCTCCAGCAGATTCGCGTTCTGCATCTCTGTAACTGAACCCAGCCTTACACACCTCCCAACCTTTGCAAACTCCTGGAATTCTCCCTATCGCTGGTGATAGAACCCACAGTTCTCAGGAACAGCAGGAAAGTGTGTGCCAGCTGCTGCCTGAACAGACAAGTTGCTGAATTTCCTGTTGGCTGCACTAACCCTGGTGACAAAACATATATTTCATGGGCCAGAGAGAACCAACATCTTGCCAACCCATCAGCACATCCTTCTATTCCTTTCTCCCTCCTTCGTTTATATAGCTTCCCCTTAAACAGATCCACATTATTCAAATTAAACATTCCATGAGCCAGTGATCACATTCTCAACAGGTTGGCCTCTCCTCAATCCCATCTTCAATTTCTTAGTGACTGACTTTGTATGTTTTGCCTTCCATTGCCCTGGATTATGGCAAAAATGGAAACATTTTGACCACAGCTACTAAACTGGCCTATTTCTGAACCTTGTAGACTTGCACCACCCGACTATCTCACCTCTTCCAGAGAAAAGAGCCTCAATGTGTTCGGTCCTTCCAGAGCGGGTATAAACTTTCAGTTCTGGCTTCTTACTCGGGGGCCTCTCCTCTTCCCCAGTGCCCCTGTATCATGTCCATGATGCGGAGAACTGTGCTTAGACTTTGAAACAAAAAAGAAAATACCTGGAGAAACTCAGCAGGTCTGGCAGCATCGGCAGAGAGGAGCACAGTTGACGTTTCGAGTCCTCATGACCCTTCAACAGAACTAAGTAAAAATAGGAGAGGGGTGAAATATAAGCTGGTTTTTTTTCGGGGGGGGGGGAGAGAGAAGGGGGGGTGGTTGTAGGGACAAGCAAGCGGTGATAGGAGGAGATAACCAAAAGATGTCACAGACAAAAGAACAAAGAGGTGCTAATTAAGAATGGATGGCAGGACACGCAAGGTACAGTAGGGGTGGGGTGAAATAAGACTAAAAATGTATAGATAAATGATCGGTGGAATACATTAAAAATAATGGAAATAGGAAATAGGGAAAAGAAAAATCTATATAAATTATTGGAAAAAACAAAAAGGGAGGGGGAAGAAACAGAGAGGGGGTGGGGATGGAGGCAGGGGTTCAAGACCTAAAGTTGTTGAGTTCAATATTCAGTCCGGAAGGCTGTAAAGTGCCTAGTCGGAAGATGAGGTGCTGTTCCTCCAGTTTGCGTTGAGCTTCACTGGAACAATGCAGCAAGCCAAGGACGGATATGTGGGCAAGAGAGCAGGTTGGAGTGTTAAAATTGCAAGCGACAGGGAGGTCTGGGTGATGCTTGTGGACAGACTGCAGGTGTTCTACAAAGCGGGCACCCAGTCTGTGTTTGGTCTCTCCAATGTAGAGGAAACCGCATTGGGAGCAACAAATGCAGTAGACTAAGTTGGGGGAAATGCAAGTGAAATGCTGCTTCACTTGAAAGGAGAGTTTGGGCCCTTGGACGGTGAGGAGAGAGGAAGTGAAGGGGCAGGTGTTGCATATCTTGCGCTCACATGGGGAGGTGCCATAGGAGGGGGTTGAGGAGTAGGGGTGATGGAGGAGTGGACCAGGGTGAGCTGCATAGTGACTGAAATACTATTTTCCCTCCGCCTTCCCCCACCCACCCACCCCGCCCCCAACACCCCCCCCCCCCCTCCCCCCCCCCCCCACCTCAACTCTAGTTACTGTGATAATCATAGAGCGAACAGGACATTTACAGCACAGCATGAGGCCATTCGGCTCATTGAGTCAATGCCAACTCAATGCCGAGCAATCCAGGCAGGGACATTCCCCGCTCTATCTCCGTGTCCCTGCATGTTCATTTTCTTAAGCTCCCATCGGGAATGATCGATCGGCTGTGTTTCCACCGCTCATGTGGGCAGCGAGTTCCTTGAATCATGGGCACTCTCCCCGTAATGAAGTTCCCCATCCCCTCATCCCCCTTTACACCTCTTCCCCAAGGCCTACAGCCTGCATAGCCTGGTCGTTGTGCCATCAGCCATCATATTAGGGAGGAGGTGGTGGTGTACTGGTATTGTCACTGGGCTAGTGTTCCAGAGACCCAGGGTAATGCTCTGGGGACCTGGGTCCAAATCCACTATGGCCATTGGTGAAATTTGAACCCAATAAAGATCTGGATTTAAAAGTCTGAAGATGGCCGTGAAACCATTGCCGATTGTTGTGAAAACCCACCTGGTTCACTAGTCCCTTTCGTGAAGGAAATCCACTGTCCTCCCCTGGTCTGGGCCTTTGTATGACTCCAGACCCACAGCAATGTGGGTTGACTCTTAAAAATGCCCTCAGAGTGAAAGGGATGGGCGATCAATGTTGGCCTAGCCAGCGATGCCCACATCCCATGAACGAACAATAAAGGAAAAGCTAACGGGAGCAGCCAATCCTTGCCTTGGGGCTGGTTATCTCAGTTGGCTCGGTGGTGAGCCTGCCGCTCAGAATAAGGCCAAATGCGTGGGGGCTCGGTTCACGTTCACCCACAAATCCCACTACCACTGAACCCCCAAATCCCACAGAAACAGGGACCCCAAATCCTAAACACCTAGGCCCCAAACCACATTTTCACTGAACCCCACAAACGCTGCTATCACTGAACCCCCAAACAAACTATCACTGAACCCCCAAATCCCACTTACACTTGGGCCACAAACCCCATTATCAATGAAGCCCCAAACTGACTATAACAGAAGCCCCAAATCCCACTACCACTGAACCCACAAATCCCACTAATAGTTGGGCCTGAAACCCCACAATCACTGAACACACAAACCAACTATCACTGAACCCCCAAATTCCACTGGCACTTAGGCATCAAACTCGACTATCACTGAACCCTCAAATCCCACTAGCACTGGACCCACAAGTCCCACCAACACTTAGGCCTCAAACCCCACTAACACTGAACCCACAACCCAACAATCACGGAACCCTGGGCATTGATTCGGTCCGGTGCCATGACTTGGTGCCCCTGGAGGAATATGAGGGCACCATGATGGGCATGCACTTCCCCCCCCGGTCTGCGCAGAAGAAACAGACCCATATTCAGGTGTTGGTATGTCTGTAAAGTTTTAAATGTGCAGCTTTCACACACACGGTAAGGGGAAGGGACATGCACTGAAGCCCCAAACCAACTATAACAGAACCACCAAATCCCACTAACACTTAGGCCACAACCCCCACTACCACTGAACCCGGAACTCCCACTACCACTGACCCCACAAATCCCACTAACGCTGAACCCATAAAACAACTCTAACTGAACCCCGAAGTCGCACCATCATTGAACCCCCAAATCCCACCAACACTTCGGCCCCAAACCCCACTAACACTGAACCCAGAACTCCCACTAACACTTAGGCTCAAATCGCACTATCACTGAACCACTAAATCACTTTAACACTGAACCCCTAAATCCCACTGATATTCAGAGAGACCAAGGCTGGAGGAGAGAGAGAGGTAGGCTAGGGGAGGGAGAGAGATTGGGGAGAGAAAGAGAGAGATTGGGGGAGAAAGAGAGAGAGAGACCGAGGGGGAGAGAGAGAGAGAGAGACTGTGGGAGGGAGAAAGAGAGAGTCTGGGGGTGAGAGAGAGAGAGAGAGAGATGGGGAGAGAGAGAGAGACTGGGGGAGAGAGAGAGAGTCTGGGGGAAAGAGAGAGAGAGAGACTGGGGGAAAGAGAGAGAAAAAGGAATTGGACGAAAGAGGGAGAGAGACTGGGAAGAGAGAGAGATACTACGGGAGAGAAAGAGAGGGCAAGAGAGAGAGACCGGGGGAGAAAGAGAGAGAGAGAGTCTGGGGGAAAGAGAGAGAGAGATACTGGGGAAGAGAGAGAGAGAGACACAGGGGAGAGAGAGTAAGAGACACTCGGGGAGCGAGAGAGATTGGGGAGAGAGAGAGAGATAAATTGCGGGAGCGAGAGAGAGTCTGGGGGAAAGAGAGAGAGAGAGATCCTGGGGGAGAGAGAGAGAGAGACCGGGGTGGTGAGAGAGAGAGAGACTGGTGAGAGAGAGTGAGAGAGACTCGGGGAGATAGAGAGAGATACAAACTGGAGGAGAATGACAGATAAAGAAACTGGGGGGGAGAGAGAGAAAGAGAGATATATTGCGGGAGCGAGAGAGAGAGACTGGGGGAGAGAGAAAGAGATAGAGACTAGGGGAGAGGGACAGAGAAAGAAACAGGGGGGGAGCGAGAGAGACTGGGGGAGAGAGAGTGAACGGGGGGAGGGGAGCGAGAGAGGGAGAGAGAGACACTGGGGGAGAGAGAGGGAGAGAGAGAGACTGGGGAGAGAAAGATAGAGAGATGGATGGGGGGTAGAGAGAGAGAGGGACTGGGAGAGAGAGAGTGACTGGAGGAGAGAGAAAGAGGGAGAGACTGGGGGAGAGATGGAGGCTGGAGGAGAGAGAGAGGTAGGCTGGGGGAGAGACAGAGACTGGGGAGGGAAAGAGAGAGGGATTTGGGGGGAGAGAGAGAGAGACCGAGAGAGAGAGAGAAACTAGGGAGAGAGAGAGTCTCGGGGAAAGAGAGAGAGAGAGACTGGGGTGGTGAGAGAGAGATGGATTGGGGAGAGAGAGACTAGGGTAAAGAGAGAGAGTGACAAGGGGAGAGAGCGAGAGACTTGGGGGAGAGAGAGAGAGACTGGGGAGAGAGAGAGTGTCTTGGGGAAAGAGAGAGAGAGAGACTGGGGTGGTGAGAGAGAGATGGACTGGGGAGAGAGAGACTAGAGAGAGAGAGACTGGGGTAAAGAGAGAGAGAGTGACAAGGGGAGAGAGAATGGGAGGAGAGAGAGAGAGACTGGGGGAGCGAGAGAGAGAGAGATTCTTGTGGAGAGACGGAGAGAGAGATAGACTGGGGAGAGAGAGAGAGAGACTGGGGAGAGAGAGAGAGAGAGAGACTGGGGGGAGAGAGAGAGAGACTGGGGGGAGAAAGATAGAGACTGGGTGGAGAGAGAGAGAGAGACTGGGGGGAAAGAGAGAGAGAGAGACTGGGGAGAGAGAGAGAGAGAGACTTGCGGGGAGAGAGAGGGAGAGAATGGGGGAGAGAAAGACTGTGGGGAGAGGGAGAGACTGGGGGGAGAGAGAGAGAAAGAGAGTCTGGGGGAGAGAGGGAGAGACTGGCGGATAGTGAGAGAGAGAATGGGGGGTGAGAGAGAGAGAGAGACTGGGGAGAGAGAGAGAGATGGATGGCGGGTAGAGAGAGAGAGAGACTGGGAGAGAGAGAGTGACTGGAGGAGAGAGAAAGAGGGAGAGACTGGGGAAGAGAGAGACGGAGGCTGGAGGAGAGAGAGAGGTAGGCTGGGGGAGAGACAGAGACTGGGGAGAGAAAGAGAGAGGGATTTGGGGGGAGAGAGAGAGAGACCGAGGGAGAGAGAGAAACTGCGGGAGGGAGAGAAAAAGAGTCTGGGGGAGAGAGAGAGAGAGACTGACGGAGAGAGGGAGGGAGAGACTGGAATAGAGAGAGCGAGAGAGACTGGGGGAAAGAGAGAGAGAGAGACTGGGGAGAGAGAGAGAGTCTCGGGGAAAGAGAGAGAGAGAGAGACTGGGGTGGTGAGAGAGAGATGGATTGGGGAGAGAGAGACTGGGGTAAAGAAAGAGAGTGACAAGGGGAGAGAGAGAGAGACTGGGGGGAGAGAGAGAGAGACTGGGGAGAGAGAGAGAGTCTCGAGGAAAGAGAGAGAGAGAGACTGGGGTGGTGAGAGAGAGATGGACTGGGAAGAGAGAGACTGGAGAGAGAGAGACAGGGGAGAGAGAGAGAGAGAGACTGTGGGAGGGAGAAAGAGAGAGATTGGGGGAGAGAGAGAGAGAGATAGAGACTGGGGGAGAGGGACAGAGAAAGAAACTGGGGGGGAGCGAGAGAGACTGGGAGAGAGAGAGAATGCAGGGGAGCGAGAGAGGGAGAGAGAGACTGGGGGAGAGCGAGAGACCGAGGGAGAGAGAGAGACTGCGGGAGGGAGAGAGAGTCTGGAGGGGAGAGAGAGACTCTGGGGTGAGAGAGAGACTGGGGGAGAGAGGGAGGGAGAGACTGGAATAGAGAGAGCGAGAGAGACCAGGGGAAAGAGAGAGAGAGACAGGGGAGAGAGAGAGTCTGGGGGAAAGAGACAGAGAGAAAGACTGGGGGGAGAGAGAGAGAGAGAGACTGGGGGAGAGCGAGAGACCGAGGGAGAGAGAGAGGCTGCGGGAGGGAGAGAGAGAGAGTCTGGGGGGGAGAGAGAGAGAGAGAGACTGGGGGAGAGAGGGAGGGAGAGACTGGAATAGAGAGAGCGAGAGAGACCGGGGGAAAGAGAGAGAGAGACTGGGGAGAGAGAGAGTCTGGGGGAAAGAGACAGAGAGAGACTGGGGTGGTGAGAGAGAGAGACTGGGGAAAGAGAGACTGGGGAGAGAGACACTGGGGAGAGAGAGTGAGAGAGAGATACACTGGTGGAGAGAGAGAGAGACTGGGGAATAGAGAGAGAGAGAGACAAGGGGAGAGAGAGAGAGTTAGACAGGGAGAGAGGGAGACTAGGGGAGGGGGAGAGACACTTGGGGAGAGAGAGAGAGAGAGAGACTGCGGGTGAATGAGAGATAGAGAGAGAGAGTGATGGGGAGAGAGAGAGAGGGAGAGACCTGGGGAGAGAGAGAGAGAGAGGCTGGGGGGGGGAGAGAGAGAGACTGGGAAGTGAGAGAGATGGGTGGGGGGGGGGGGGAGAGTGACTGGGGGGGTGGGAGAGAGAGACGGGGACAGAGAGTGAGAGACTGGGGGAGAGAGAGAGAGATTGGTGGGAGAGAGAGAGAGACTGGAGAGAGAGAGAGAGAGACTGGGGAGAGAGATAGAGAGAGACTTGGGGAGAGAGAGAGAGAGAGAGACTGGGGAGAGAGAGAGAGAGACTGGGTGGAGAGAGAGAGAGGGAATGCGAGAGGGAGAGAATGAGAGTCTGGGGGAGAGAGAGAGAAACTGGGGGTAAGAGAGAGACTGGAGGGAGAGAGCGAGAGACTAGGGGAGAGAGAGAGAGAGACTGGAGGATAATGAGGGAGAGAGACTGGGGGAGAGAGAGAGAGGCTGGGGAAGAGGGAAAGAGACTGGGGGAGAGAGAGACTGGGAGAGAGAGAGACTGGGGGGAGAGAGAGAGATTTTGGGAGAGAGAGAGAGAGGGAGGCTTGTGGAGAGGGAGAGATTGGGGATAGAGAAAGAGAAATTGCGAGACCAAGAGAGAGAGAGCGAGAGAGAGACTGGGGGAGAGAGCGAGAGAGACTGGTGAGGTAGAGAGAGATTGGAGGGAGAGAGAGAGAGACTGGTAGAGAGAGAGAGAGATTGGTGGGACAGAGAGAGAGAGTGGAGGGAGAGAGAGAGACTGGGGTAGAGAGAGTGTGAGACTGGTGGGAGAGAGAGAGACTGGAGGGAGAGAGAGAGAGAGACTGTGGGGAGAGAGAGAGAGAATGACGGGGGGTGGGTGAGAGAGACAGACTGGGGGAGAGAGAGAGAGACTGGGGGAGAGAGGGAGAGGGAGACTTGGGGAGAGAGAGAGAGACTGGGGAGAGAGAGAGAGAGACTGGGGAGAGAGAGAGAGAGAGACTGGTGGGAGAGAGAGACTGGAGGGAGAGAGAGAGAGACTGGGGGATAGTGAGAGAGAGAGACGGGTGGGCATGAGGGAGAGAGACTGGGGTAGAGAGAGAGAGAGACTGGTGGGGTAGAGAGAGACTGGAGGGAGAGAGAGAGAAACTGGTAGAGAGAGAGAGAGATTGGTGGGAGAGAGAGAGAGACTGGAGGAAGAGAGAGAGACTGGGGTAGAGAGAGATAGAAACTGGTGGGAGAGAGAGAGACTGGAGGCAGACAGAGAGAGACTGGGAGAGAGAGAGATTGGTGGGAGAGAGGGAGAGAGCCTGGAGGGAGAGAGAGAGAGACTGGGGGATAGTGAAGGAGAGAGACTGGGGGAGAGAGAGAGAGACTGGTGAAGAGGGAAAGAGACTGGGGGAGAGAGAGAGAGGGAGACTTGAGGAGAGGGGGAGAGAGAGAGAGACTGTGGGGAGAGAGAGACTGGGGAGAGAGAGAGAGACTGGGGGGGGAGAGAGAGAGAGAGAGAGACTGGGGAGAGAGAGAGAGAGACTGGGTGGAGAGAGAGAGAGAATGGGGAGAGAGAGAGAGACTGCGGAGAGAGAGAGAGACTGTGGAGGGAGAGAGAGACTGGGAGAGAGAGAGAGACTGGGGGAGAGAGAGAGAGAGACTGGGGAGAGAGAGAGAGAGAGACTGGAGAGAGAGAGAGAGAGAGACTGGGTGGAGAGAGAGAGAGACTGGGAGGAGAGAGAGAGAGGGAATGCGAGAGGGAGAGAAAGAGAGTCTGGGGTGGAGAGAGAGAGAGAGAGACTAACAGAGAGAGGGAGGGAGAGACTGGAATAGAGAGAGCTAGAGAGACTGGGGGGAGAGAGAGAGAGACTGGGGGAGAGAGAGATTGGTGGGAGAGAGGGAGAGAGCCTGGAGGGAGAGAGAGAGAGACTGGGGGATAGTGAAGGAGAGAGACTGGGGGAGAGAGAGAGAGACTGGTGAAGAGGGAAAGAGACTGGGGGAGAGAGAGAGAGGGAGACTTGAGGAGAGGGGGAGAGAGAGAGAGACTGTGGGGAGAGAGAGACTGGGGAGAGAGAGAGAGACTGGGGGGGAGAGAGAGAGAGAGAGACTGGGGAGAGAGAGAGACTGGGTGGAGAGAGAGAGAGAATGGGGAGAGAGAGAGAGACTGCGGAGAGAGAGAGAGACTGTGGAGGGAGAGAGAGACTAGGAGAGAGAGAGAGACTGGGGGAGAGAGAGAGAGAGACTGGGGAGAGAGAGAGAGAGAGAGACTGGAGAGAGAGAGAGAGAGACTGGGTGGAGAGAGAGAGAGACTGGGGGAGAGAGAGAGAGGGAATGCGAGAGGGAGAGAAAGAGAGTCTGGGGTGGAGAGAGAGAGAGAGAGACTAACAGAGAGAGGGAGGGAGAGACTGGAATAGAGAGAGCTAGAGAGACTGGGGGGAGAGAGAGAGAGACTGGGGGAGAGAGGGAGACAGAGAGAGTTGGGGAGAGACTGTGAGAGACTAGGGGAGAGAAAGAGAGAAACTGTGGTGAAAGAATGAGACTAGGGGAGTAAGAGAGAGAGAGACTGGGGTGGAGAGAGAGAGAGACTGGGAGTAAGAGAGAGAGACTGGAGGGAGAGAGAGAGAGACTGGGGGAGAGAGAGAGAGCGAGATTGGTGAGAGAGAGAGAGAGACTGGGGGATAGTGAGGGGGAGAGACTGGGGGAGAGAGAGAGACTGGGGAAGCGGGAAAGAGACTGGGGGAGAGAGAGAGAGACTGGGAGAGAGAGAGACGGGGGAGAGAGAGAGATTTTGGGAGAGAGAGAGAGGGAGACTTGGGGAGAGAGAGAGATTGGGGATAGAGAAAGAGAAATTGCGAGACCAAGAGAGAGAGAGAGAGACTGGGGGAGAGAGAGAGAGAATGGGGGAGAGAGAGAGAGAGACTGGGGAGAGGGAGAGACTGGGGAGAGAGAGAGAGAGACTGGGTGGAGAGAGAGAGAGACTGGGCAGAGAGAGAGAGAGGGAATGAGAGAGGGAGAGAAAGACAGTCTGGGGGAGAGAGAGAGAGAGACTAACGGTGAGAGAGAGGGACAGACTGGAATAGAGAGAGCGAGAGAGACTGGGGGGAGAGAGAGAGAGACTGGGAGAGAGAGAGAGAGAGAGAGAGTTGGGGAGAGACTGTGAGAGACTAGGGGAAAGAAAGAGAGAAACTGTGGTGAGTGAGACTAGGGAAGTAAGAGAGAGAGACTGGGGTGGAGAGAGAGAGAGACTGGAGGGAGAGAGAGAGAGACTGGGGGAAAGATAGAGAGAGACTGGGGGGAGAGAGTGAGAGAGAGAGAGACTGGTGGGGTAGAGAGAGACTGGAGGGAGAGAGAGAGAGACTGGTAGAGAGAGAGAGAGATTGGTGGGAGAGAGAGAGAGACTGGAGGGAGAGAGAGAGACTGGGGTAGAGAGAGAGAGAGACTGGTGGGAGAGAGAGAGACTGGAGGGGGAGAGAGAGAGAGACTGGGGGGAGAGAGAGAGAGAGTGACGGGGGGTGGGTGAGAGAGACAGACTGGGGGAGAGAGAGAGAGAGACTGGTGGGAGAGAGAGAGACTGGAGGGGGAGAGAGAGAGAGACTGGGGGGAGAGAGAGAGAGAGTGACGGGGGGTGGGTGAGAGAGACAGACTGGGGGAGAGAGAGAGAGAGACTGGTGGAGAGAGAGAGAGGGAGACTTGGGGAGAGAGAGAGAGACTGGGGGAGAGAGAGAGAGACTGGGGAGAGAGAGAGAGAGACTGGTGGGAGAGAGAGAGAGACTGGGGAGAGAGAGAGAGAGAGACTGGTGGGAGAGAGAGACTGGAGGGAGAGAGAGAGACTGGGGGATAGTGAGAGAGAGAGACGGGTGGGCATGAGAGAGACTGGGGTAGAGAGAGAGAGAGACTGGTGGGGTAGAGAGAGACTGGAGGGAGAGAGAGAGACTGGGGTAGAGAGAGATAGAGACTGGTGGGAGAGAGAGAGACTGGAGGCAGACAGAGAGACTGGGAGAGAGAGAGATTGGTGGGAGAGAGGGAGAGAGCCTGGAGGGAGAGAGAGAGAGACTGGGGGATAGTGAAGGAGTGAGACTGGGGGAGAGAGAGAGAGAGACTAGTGAAGAGGGAAAGAGACTGGGGGAGAGAGAGAGAGGGAGACTTGAGGAGAGGGGGAGAGAGAGAGAGACTGTGGGGAGAGAGAGAGAAACTGGGGAGAGAGAGAGACTGGGGAGAGAGAGAGAGAGACTGGGTGGAGAGAGAGAGAGACTGGGCAGGGAGAGAGAGAGGGAATGCGAGAGGGAGAGAAAGACAGTCTGGGGGAGAGAGAGAGAGAGACTAACACTGAGAGAGAGGGAGAGACTGGAATAGAGAGAGCGAGAGAGACTGGGGGGAGAGAGAGAGAGACTGGGGGAGAGAGAGAGAGAGAGAGAGTTGGGGAGAGACTGAGAGACTAGGGGAAAGAAAGAGAGAAACTGTGGTGAAAGAGTGAGACTAGGGGAGTAAGAGAGAGAGACTGGGGTGGAGAGAGAGAGAGACTGGGAGTAAGAGAGAGAGACTGGGGGAGAGAGAGCGAGCGAGATTGGTGAGAGAGAGAGAGAGACTGGAGGGAGAGAGAGAGAGACTGGGGGATAGTGAGGGGGAGAGACTGGGGGAGAGAGAGAGACTCGGGAAGCGGGAAAGAGACTGGGGGAGAGAGAGAGAGACTGGGAGAGAGAGAGACTGGGGGGAGAGAGAGAGATTTTGGGAGAGAGAGAGGCAGACTTGGGGAGAGAGAGAGATTGGGGATAGAGAAAGAGAAATTGCGAGACTGAGAGAGAGAGAGAGACTGGGGGAGAGAGAGGGATTGGGGATAGAGAAAGAGAAATTGCGAGAACGAAAGAGAGAGAGAGAGACTGGGGGAGAGAGAGAGAATGGAGGAGAGAGAGAGAGAGAGACTGGTGGGAGAGAGAGAGAGAGAGACTGCGGGAGAGAGAGCGAGACTGGGAGAGAGAGAGAGAGACTGGGGGAGAGATAGAGTCTGGGGGGAGAGAGAGAGAGAGAGAGAGAGAGACTGGGGGAAAGAGAGAGATAGACTGGGGGAAAGCGAGAGAGACTGGGGGAGAGAGAGAGGGAGAGATTCTTGTTGAGAGACGAAGAGAGAGATAGGCTGGGGAGAGAGAGAGAGTGGGGAGCGAGAGAGAGGGAGAGAGAGAGACTTGGGGTTAGAGTGTGAGAGATTGCGGGAGAGAAAGAGAGAAACTGGGTTGAGAGAGAGAGGCTCGGGGAGCAAGCGAGAGAAAGATACTGGGGTGGTGAGAGAGATAGAGACTGGGGTGAGGGAGAGGGAGAGACTGGGGGAAAGCGAGAGAGAAAGAGACTGTGGGAAAGAGAGAGAGAAAGAGACAGGGGGAAAGGGACAGGGAAAGAAACCTGGGGAGAGGGAGAGAGAGATTCTTCTGGAGAGACAGAGAAAGGGAGAGTCAGAAGGGAGAGAGAGAGAGACTGGGGAGAGAGAGAAAGAGAGAGAGACTGGGGAGAGAGAGAGAGAGAGACTGGGGAGAGAGAGAGAGACTGGGGAGAGAGAGAGAGAGACTGGGGAGAGAGAGAGAGACTTGGGGGGAGATAGCGAGATACTGGGGAGAGAGAAAGCAAGACTGGGGGAGAGAGAGAGAAAGACTGGGGGAGAGAGAGAGACTGGGGGAGAGAGAGAGAGACTGGGGGAGAGGGACAGAGAAAGAAACTGGGAGAGAGGGAGAGAGAGATTCTTGGGGAGAGACGGAGAAAGAGAGAGTCAGAAGGGAGAGAGAGAGGCTGGGTAGAGAGATAGACTGGGGAAAGAGAGAGACTGGGGAGAGATAGAGACTGGGGAGAGAGAGAGACAGGGGCAGGGAGTGAGAAGAGAGACTTGGGAAGAGCTTGTGAGAGACTGGGGGAGAGAAAGTGAGAAACTGGGGAGAGAGAGAGACTGGGGGAGTAAGAGAGAGAGAGAGAGAGACTGGGGGAAAGAGAGAGATGGAGACTAGGGGAAAGAGAGAGAGATAGAGACTGGGGGAGAGGGACAGAGAAAGAGCCTGGGGGAGAGAGAGAGTGATTGGGGAGAGAGTGACAGAGAGAGAGTGTGTCAAGGGGAGAGAGAGAGTTAGACTGGGAGAAAGAGAATCTGGGGTAGGGGGAGAGAGAGTAGGGGAGAGAGAGAGAGACTGGGGATGAGATAGAGAGGGAGAGTGCTGGCGGAGAGATAGAGAGGGAGAGAGAGACTGGGGGGGTTGAGAGAGGGAGGGAGAAGTGGGGGAGAGAGAGAGCGAGGCTGGAAGAGAGAGAGAGACTGGGAGCGAAAGAGAGACAGACTGGGGGAGAGAGAGAGAGAGAGACAGATTGGGGAGAGATTGAAACTGGGGGGACAGAAAAACAGAGAGATACTGGGGGAAAGGGATAGGGAAAGAAACTGGGGGAGAGGGAGAGAGAGATTCTTGGGGAGAGACAGAGAAAGAGAGAGTCAGAAGGGAGAGAGAGAGGCTGGGGAGAGAGAGAGGCTGGGGAGAGAGAGAGACTGGTGCAGAAAGGGAGAGAGAGAGACTTGGGGAGGGCGTGTGAGAGACTGGGGGAGAGAAAGAGAGAAACTGGGGAGGGAGGGAGAGTGGGGGAGTGAGAGAGAGAGAGAGAGAGAGATGGGGGGGAAAGAGAGAGAGAGAGACTGGGGGAAAGAGAGAGACATAGAGACTGGGGAGAGGGACAGAGAAAGAGACTGGGGGAGAGAGAGAGACTGGGAGAGAAAGAGAGACAGACTGGGGGGTGAGAGAGAGAGAGATTGGGGGAGAGATGGAGACTGGGGGAGAGAGAGAGAGACTGGGAGGGAGAGAAAGAGAGAAAGATTCTTGTTGAGGGATGGAGAGAGAGTTGGACTGGGGATAGAGAGAGAGAGTCTGGGGGAGAGAAGGAGAGAGAGAGACTTTGGGATAGAGTGTGAGAGAATGGGGGAGAGAAAGAGAGAAACTGGGGTGAGAGAGAGTGACTGGGGGAGTAGAAGAGAGAGACTGGGGGAAAGAGCGAGAGAGAGACGTGGGAGAGAGCGAGAGAGACTGGGGGAGAGATAGAGACTGGGGGGAGAGAGAGAGACTGGGAGAGAGAGAGAGAGAGAGAGAGAGACTGGGGAGAGAGAGAGATAGACTGGGGGAAAGCGAGAGAGACTGGGGGAGAGAGAGAGGGAGAGATTCTTGTTGAGAGACGAAGAGAGAGATAGACTGGGGAGAGAGAGAGAGTGGGGAGAGAGAGAGATGGAGAGAGAGAGACTTGGGGATAGAGTGTGAGAGATTGCGGGAGAGAAAGAGAGAAACTGGGTTGAGAGAGAGAGAGGCTCGGGGAACAAGAGAGAGAAAGATACTGGGGTGGAGAGAGATAGAGACTGGGGTGAGGGAGAGGGAGAGACTGTGGGAAAGCGAGAGAGAAAGAGACTGCGGGAAAGAGAGAGAGAAAGAGACGGGGGGAAAGAGAGAGAGAGTGACTGGGGGAAAGGGACAGGGAAAGAAACCTGGGGAGAGGGAGAGAGAGATTCTTCTGGAGAGACGGAGAAAGGGAGAGTCAGAAGGGAGAGAGAGAGAGACTGGGTAGAGAGAGAGACTGGGGAGAGAGAGAAAGAGAGACTGGGGGGAGAGAGAGAAAGACTGGGGGAGAGAGAGAGAAAGACTGGGGGAGAGAGAGAAAGACTGGGGGAGAGAGAGAGACTGGGGTAGAGACAGAGAGAGACTTTGAGGGGAGGGAGAGGGATCAGCTGTAGGAGAGAGAGAGATTCTTGTGGAGAGATGGAGAGAGAGATAGACTGGGGACAGAGAGAGAGTGGGGAAAGAGTGTGAGAGACTGATGGAGAGAGGGAGAGAGAGAGACATGGGGAGAGAGTGTGAGAGACTGGGGGAGAGAAAGAGAGAAACTGGGGTGAAGAGAGAGGCTCGGGGAGAAAGAGAGAGAGAGAGACTGGGCTGGTGAGAGAGAGAGAGACTGGGAAGAGAGAGAGACTGGGGGAGCGAGAGGGAATGAGAGACTGGGGGAAAGAGAGAGAGACCGGGGAAAGAGAGAGAGAAAGAGACTGGGGGGGAAAGAGAGATAGAGAGAGAGATTGGTTGAAAGAAAGAGAGAGAGACACTGGGGGAGAGAGAAGAGAAAGAAACAATGGGAGAGGGAGAGAGAGATTCTTGTGGAGAAACGGAGAAAGGGAGAATCAGAAGGGAGAGAGAGAGAGAGACTGGGCAGAGAGAGAGAGACTGGGGGAGTGAGAGAGAGAGAAAGACTGGGGGAGCGAGAGAGAGAGACTGTGGGAGAGGGACAGAGAAAGAAATTGGGGGAGAGGGAGAGAGAGATTCTTGGGGAGAGACGGAGAAAGAGAGAGTCAGAAGGGAGAGAGAGAGGCTGGGCAGAGAGAGAGACTGGGGAGAGAGAGAGACTGGTGCAGAGAGGGAGAGAGAGAGACTTGGGGAGGGCGTGTGAGAGACTGGGGCAGAGAAAGAGAGAAACTGGGGAGAGAGAGAGACTGGGGGAGTAAGAGAGAGAGAGAGAGACTGGGGGAGAGGGACAGAGAAAGAGACTGGGGGAGAGAGAGAGAGACAATGTCAACGGGAGAGAGAGAGAGAGAATGTCAACGGGAGAGAGAGATTTAGACTGGGAGAAAGAAAATCTGGGGGAGGGGGAGAGAGAGGGGAGAGAGAGAGACACTGGGGGTGAGAGAGAGAGAGAGGAAGAGTGCTGGCGGAGAGATAGAGAGGGAGAGAGAGACTGAGGGTGAGTGAGAGAGAGAGTGGGAGAGTAATAGGGGAGAGATAGAGAGGGAGAGAGAGACTGGGGGGGAGGAGAGAGGGAGGGAAAAGTGGGGGAGAGAGAGAGCGTGGCTGGAAGAGAAAGAGAGAGAGACTGTGGAGAGAGAGAGAGAGACTGGGAGAGAGAGAGAGACTAGGAGAGAAAGAGAGACAGACTGGGGGAGAGAGAGAGAGAGATTGGGGGAAAGATGGAGACTGGGGAGAGAGAGACTGGGGAGGAGAGAAAGAGATAGAGATTCTTGTGGAGAGATGGAGAGAGAATTGGACGGGGGAGAGAGAGAGTCTTGGGGAGAGAGGGAGAGAGAGAGACTTGGGGATAGAGTGTGAGAGACTGGGGGAGAGAAAGAGAGAAACTGGGGTGAGAGAGAGCGACTGGGGGAGTAAGAGAGAGAGAGACTGGGGGAAGGAGCGAGAGAGAGACTGGGGAGAGAGAGAGAGAGGGAGACTGGGGGAGAGAGAGAGGGACACTGGGGGAGAGAGAGAGAGAGAATGGGGGAGAGAGTGAGACCGGGGGAAAGAGAGAGAGAGAGACTGGGGGAGAGAGAGAGAGAGATTCTTGTGGAGAGACGAAGAGAGAGATAGACTGGGGATAGAGAGAGAGAGTGGGGAGAGAGAGAGAGTGAGAGAGAGACTTGGGGATAGAGTGTGAGAGATTGCGGGAGAGAAAGGGAGAAGCTGGGCTGAGAGAGAGAGGCTCGGGTAGCAAGTGAGAGAAAGAGACTGGGGTGGTGAGAGAGAGAGACTGGGGTGAGAGAGAGGGAGAGACTGGGGGAAAGAGAGAGAGAAAGAGACTGGGGGAAAGAGAGAGAGAAAGAGACGGGGGAAAGAGAGAGCGAGACTGGGGGAAAGAAAGAGAGAGAGAGACTGGGGGAAAGAAAGAGAGAAAGAGACTGGGGAAAGGGACAGGGAAAGAAACTGGGGAAGAGGGAGAGAGAGATTCTTGGGGAGAGACGGAGAAAGAGAGAGTCAGAAGTGAGAGAGAGAGGCTGGGGAGAGAGAGAGACTGGGGAGAGAGAGAGACTGGTGCAAAGAGGGAGAGAGAAGGACTTGGGGAGGTCGTGTGAGAGACTGGGGGAGAGAAAGAGAGAAACTGGGGAGAGAGAGAGACAGGGGAGAGAGAGAGAGAGAGAGAGAGAGAGAGAGACAGGGGAGTGAGAGAGAGAGAGAGAGAGACTGGGAAGAGAGAGAGAGAGACGGCAGGGAGAGAGAGAAATACTGGGGGAGAGAGAGAGAAAGACTGGGGGAGAGAGAGAGAAAGACTGGGGGAGAGAGAGAGATACTGGGATAGAGACAGAGAGACTTGGAGGGGAGAGAGAGGGATTGACTGGGGGAGAGAGAGAGAGAGATTCTTGTGGAGAAACGGAGAGAGAGACTGGGGAGACAGAGAGAGAGTGGGGAGAGAGTGTGAGAGACTGGGGGAGAGAGGGAGAGAGAGACTTGGGGAGAGAGTGTGAGAGACTGGAGGAGAGAAAGAGAGAAACTGGGGTGAAGAGAGAGGCTCGGGGAGTAAGAGAGAGAGAGTGAGACTGGGCTGGTGAGAGAGAGAGAGACTGGGAAGAGAGAGTGACTGGGGGAGCGAGAGAGAATGAGAGATGGGGGAAAAGAGAGAGAGAGAGAGAGACCGGGGAAAGAGAGAGAGAGAGAGAGAGACTGGGGTAAAGAAAGAGAGAGAGACAGGGGGAAAGAAAGAGAGAGAGAGACTTGGGGAGAGGGACAGAGAAAGAAACAGTGGGAGAGGGAGAGAGAGATTCTTGTGGAGAAACAGAGAAAGGGAGAGTCACAAGGGAGAGAGAGAGGCTGGGGAGAGAGGGAGACTGGGCAGAGAGAGAGACTGGGGGAGCGAGAGAGACAGAGAGACTGGGGGAGCTAGAGAGAGAGAGAGACTGGGGGAGAGGGACAGAGAAAGAAACTGGGGAAGAGGGAGAGAGAGATTCTTGGGGAGATACGGAGAAAGAGAGAGTCAGAAGGGAGAGAGAGAGGCTGGGGAGAGAGAGAGACTGGGGAGAGGGAGAGACTGGGGAGAGAGAGAGACTGGAGCAGAGAGGGAGAGAGAGAGACTTGGGGAGGGCAAGTGAGAGACTGGGGCAGAGAAAGAGAGAAACTGGGGAGAGAGAGAAAGACTGGGGGAGTAAGAGAGAGAGAGACTGGGGGAAAGAGAGAGAGAGACTGGGGGAAAGAGAGAGAGTGACTGGAGGAAAGAAAGAGAGTGAGAGACTGGAGGAAAGGGACAGGGAAAGAAACTGGGGGAGAGGGAGAGAGAGATTCTTGGGGAGAGACGGAGAAAGAGAGAGTCAGAAGTGAGAGAGAGAGTCTGGGGAGAGAGAGAAACTGGGGAGAGAGAGAGACTGGTGCAGAGAGGGAGAGAGACTGGGGGAAAGAGCGAGAGAAAGACTGGGGGGAGAGAGAGAGACTGTGGGGAGAGACAGAGACTGGGGGAGAGAGAGACTGGGAGAGAGAGAGAGACTGGGAGAGAAAGAGAGACAGACTGGGGGGGAGAGAGAGAGAGAGATTGGGGGAGAGATGGAGACTGGGGAGAGAGAGAGAGACTGGGTGGGAGAGAAAGAGAGAGTGATTCTTGTGGAGGGATGGAGAGAGAGTTGGACTGGGGAGAGAGAGAGAGAGTCTGGGGGGGGGAGAAGGAGAGAGAGAGACTTGGGGATAGAGTGTGAGAGACTGGGGGAGAGAAAGAGAGAAACTGGGGTGAGAGAGAGTGACTGAGGGCGTAGGAGAGAGAGACTGGGGGAAAGAGCGAGAGCGAGACTTGGGAGAGAGAGAGAGACTAGGGGGAGAGATGGAGACTGGGTGGAGAGAGAGAGACTGGGGGAGAGAGAGGGAGACTGGGGGAGAAAGAGAGAGAGAATGGGGAGAGATAGAGACTGGGGGAGAGAGAGAGAGAGACTGGGGGAGAGAGAGAGATAGACTGGGGGAGAGAGAGAGATAGACTGGGGGAAATAGAGAGAGAAACTGGGGGAAAGACAGAGAGGGAGAGATTCTTGTGGAGAGACGAAGAGAGAGATAGACTGGTGAGAGAGAGAAAGTGCGGAGATAGAGAGAGGGAGAGAGAGAGAGACTGGTGCAGAGAGGGAATGAGAGAGACTTGGGGAGGGCGTGTGAGAGACTGGGGGTGAGAAAGAGAGAAACTGGGGAGAGAGAGAGACTGGGGGAGTAAGAGAGAGAGAGACTGGGGTGGTGAGAGAGATAGAGACTGCAGTGAGAGAGAGGGAGAGACTGGGGGAAAGAGAGAGAGAAAGAGACTGCGGGAAAGAGAGAGAGAAAGAGACGGAGGGGAAAGAGAGAGAGAGTGACTGGAGGAAAGAAAGAGAGTGAGAGACTGGGGAAAAGGGACAGGGAAAGAAACTGGGGGAGAGGGAGAGAGAGATTCTTGGGGAGAGACGGAGAAAGAGAGAGTCAGAAGTGAGAGAGAGAGTCTGGGGAGAGAGAGAAACTGGGGAGAGAGAGAGACTGGTGCAGAGAGGGAGAGAGACTGGGGGAAAGAGAGAGAGAGAGACTGGGGAGACAGAGAGAGACTGGGAGAGAGAGAGAGAGAGAGACTGGGTGGGAGAGAAAGAGAGAGAGATTCTTGTGGAGGGATGGAGAGAGAGTTGGACTGGGGAGAGAGAGAGAGAGTCTGGGGGAGAGAAGGAGAGAGAGAGACTTGGGGATAGAGTGTGAGAGACTAGGGGAGAGAAAGAGAGAAACTGGGGTGAGAGAGAGTGACTGGGGGAGTAGGAGAGAGAGACTGGGGGAAAGAGCGAGAGAGAGACTGGGGAGAGAGAGAGAGACTAGGGGGTGAGATAGAGACTTGGGGGGAGAGAGAGAGACTGGGGGAGAGAGAGAGCCGGGGAGAGAGAGACAGACTGGGCGAGAGAGAAAGAGAGAGATTGAGGGAGAGATGGAGACTTGGGGAGAGAGAGAGAGAGACTGGTGGAGCGAGAGAGAGTGAGAGAGACTGTGGGGGAGAAAGAGAGAGACTGGGGGGGAGAGAAAGAGAGAGAGATTCTTGTGGAGAGATGGAGAGAGAGTTGGACTGTGGAGAGAGAGAGAGTCTGTGGGAGAGAAGGAGAGAGAGAGACTTGGGGATAGAGTGTGAGAGACTGGGGGAGAGAAAGAGAGAAACTGGGGTGAGAAAGAGAGATTGGGGGAGTAAGAGAGAGAGAGAGACTGGGGAAAAGAGCGAGAGAGAGACTGGGGAGAGAGAGAGAGAAACTGGGGGAGAGAGAGAGTGCGACTGGGAGAGAGAGAGAGAGTGAGAGGGATTCTTGTGGAGAGATGGAGAAAGAGATAGACTGAGGAGAGAGAGATAGACGGGGGAGAGAGGGAGCGAGAGAGACTTGGAGATCGAGTGTGAGAGACTAGGGGAGAGAAAGGGAGAAACTGGGGTGAGAGAGAGAGGCTCGGGGAGTAAGAGAGAGAGTGAGACAGACTGGAGTGGTGAGACAGAGAGAGACTGGGGTAGCGAGAGAGAGAGAGAGAGAAACTGGGGGAAAGTGAGAGAGAGTCTGGGGGAAAGAGAGCGAGAAAGAGACTGGGGGAAAGAGAGAGAGAAAGAGACAGGGGGAAGAGAGAGAGAGAGAGAATGGGGTAAAGAGAGAGAGATAGAGACTGGGGGAGAGGGACAGAGAAAGAAACTGGGAGAGAGGGAGAGAGATTCTTCTGGAGATACGGAGAGGTGGGAAAGTCAGAAGGGAGAGAGATAGACGGGGGAGAGATAGAGACAGACTGAGGGAGAGAGAGACAGACTGGGGGAGGAGAGACAGACTGTGGGAAAGAGAGACAGACTGGGGGAGAGAGAGAGTGGGTCTGGGCGAGAAAGAGAGAGAGAGACTGGGGGGAGAGAGAGAGAGCGATTGTGGGTAGAGAGAGAGAGAGAGAGATACAGACTGGGGTAGACGGACAGATAAAGAGACTGGGGTAGAGAGAGAGAGAGAGATTGGGGAGAGAGAGAGTCAACGGAAGAAAGAAAGTTAGACTGGGAGAAAGAGAATCTCAGGGAGGGGGAGGGAGAGTGGGGGAAAGAGAGAGAGACTGGGGGTGAGTGAGAGAGAGAGAGGGAGAGTGATAGGGGCGAGATAGAGAGGGAGAGAGAGACTGGGGCAGGAGAGAGGGAGAGAGAACTGGGGAGAGAGAGAGCGAGGCTGGAAGAGAGAGAGAGATAGACTGGGGGAGAGAAAGAGACTGGGGGAGAGTGAGAGAGTGATTGAGGAGAGAGAGAGAGAGTCAAGGGGAGAGAGAGAGTTAGACTGGGAGAAAGAGAATCTGGGGGAGGGGGAGAGAGAGTGGGGGAGAGAGAAAGAGACTGGGGTTGAGAGAGAGAGAGGGAGAGTGCTGGCGGAGAGATAGAGAGGGAGAGAGAGACTGAGGGTGAGTGAGAGTGAGAGAAGGAGAGTGATAGGGGAGAGATAGAGAGGGAGAGGGAGACTGGGGGGAGGAGAGAGGGAGAGAGAACTGTGGGAGAGAGAGAGCGAGGCAGGAAGAGGGAGAGAGACATAGACTGAGGGGGAGATAGAGACTGGAGGAGAGAGAGAGACTGGGGAGAGAGAGAGCCGGGGAGAGTGAGACAGACTGGGCGAGAGAGAGAGAGAGAGATTGAGGGAGAGATGGAGACTGGGGGAGAGAGAGAGACTGGTGGAGAGAGAGAGAGGGAGAGAGACTGTGGGAGAGAAAGAGAGAGACTGGGGGAGAGAGAAAGAGAGAGAGATTCTTGTGGAGAGATGGAGAGAGAGTTGGACTGTGGAGAGAGAGAGTCTGTGGGAGAGAAGGAGAGAGAGAGACTTGGGGATAGAGTGTTAGAGACTGGGGGAGAGAAAGAGAGAAACTGGGGTGAGAGAGAGTGACTGGGGGAGTAAGAGAGAGAGAGAGAGAGACTGGGGGAAAGAGCGAGAGAGAGAGACTGGGGAGAGAGAGAGACTGGGGGAGAGGGAGAGAGACTGAGGGAGAGAGAGAGAATCAGGGGGAAGAGAGAGAGAGCGACTGGGGGAGAGAGAGAGTGGTAGAGAGATTCTTGTGGAGAGACGGAGAGAGAGATAAAGTGGGGAGAGAGAGATAGACTGGGGGAGAGAGGGAGAGAGTGAAACTTGGAGATAGATTATGAGAGACTAGGGGAGAGAAAGAGAGAAACTGGGGTGAGAGAGAGAGGCTCGGGGAGCAAGAGAGAGAGTGAGAAAGACTGGGGTGGTGAGACAGAGAGAGACTGGGGTAGCGAGAGAGAGAGAGAGAGAGAGAGACTGGGGGAAAGTGAGAGAGAGTCTGGGGGAAAGAGAGCGAGAAAGAGACCGGGGGAAAGAGAGAGAGAAAGAGATGGGGGGAAAGAGAGAGAGAGTCTGGGGGAAAGAGAACGAGAAAGAGACTGGGGGAAAGAGAGAGAGAAAGAGACGGGGGGAAAGAGAGAGAGAGAGAGAGAATGGGGTAAAGAGACAGAGGTAGAGACTGGGGGAGAGGGACAGAGAAAGAAACTGGGAGAGAGGGAGAGAGATTCTTCTGGAGAGATGGAGAGGTGGGAGAGTCAGAAGGGCGAGAGATAGACGGGGGAGAGAAAGAGAGAAACTGGGGAGTGAGAGACACTGGGGGAGTAAGAGAGAGAGAGACTGGGGGAAAGAGAGAGAGATAGAGACTGGGGGAGAGGGACAGAGAAAGTGACTGTGGGAGAGAGAGAGAGATTGGGGAGAGAGAGAGTCAAGGGGAGGGAGAGAGTTAGACTGGGAGAAAGAGAATCTGGGGGAGGGGGTGAGAGAGTGGGGGAGAGAGACAGAAACTGGGGGTGAGTGAGAGAGAGAGAGGGAGAGTGATAGGGGAGAGATAGAGAGGGAGAGAGAGATTGAGGGGGAGGAGAGAGGAAGAAAGAATTTGGGGGGAGAGAGGGACTGAGGCTTGAGTAGAGAGAGAGATAAACTGGGGGGGAGAGAGAGACTGGGGGAGAGAGAGAGACTGGGGGAGAGATAGAGAAAGACCTAGGGAGAGAGAGAGAGACTGGGGGAGAGAGAGACAGACTGGCAGAGGAGAGACAGACTGTGGGAAAGAGAGACAGACTGGGGGAGAGAGAGAGTGGGTCTGGGCGAGAAAGAGAGAGAGAGACTGGGGGGGGAGAGAGAGAGCGATTGGGGGGAGAGAGAGAGAGAGAGATACAGACTGGGGTAGACGGACAGATAAAGAGACTGGGGTAGAGAGAGAGAGAGATTGGGGAGAGAGAGTCAACGGGAGAAAGAGAGTTAGACTGGGAGAAAGAGAATCTCAGGGAGGGGGAGGGAGAGTGGGGGAAAGAGAGAGAGACTGGGGGTGAGTGAGAGAGAGAGAGGGAGAGTGATAGGGGCGAGATAGAGAGGGAGAGAGAGACTGGGGCAGGAGAGAGGGAGAGAGAACTGGGGAGAGAGAGAGTGAGGCTGGAAGAGAGAGAGAGATAGACTGGGGGAGAGAGAGAGACTGGGGGAGAGTGAGAGAGTCAAGGGGAGAGAGAGAGTTAGACTGGGAGAAAGAGAATCTGGGGGAGGGGGAGAGAGAGTGGGGGAGAGAGAAAGAGACTGGGGGTGAGAGCGAGAGAGAGGGAGAGTGCTGGCGGAGAGATAGAGAGGGAGAGAGAGACTGAGGGTGAGTGAGAGTGAGAGAAGGAGAGTGATAGGGGAGAGATAGAGAGGGAGAGGGAGACTGGGGGGAGGAGAGAGGGAGAGAGAACTGTGGGAGAGAGAGCGAGGCTGGAAGAGAGAGAGAGATAGACTGAGGGGGAGATAGAGACTGGAGGAGAGAGAGAGACTGGGGAGAGAGAGAGCCGGGGAGAGTGAGACAGACTGGGCGAGAGAGAGAGAGAGAGATTGAGGGAGAGATGGAGACTGGGGGAGAGAGAGAGAGAGACTGGTGGAGAGAGAGAGAGAATCAGGGGGAAGAGAGAGAGAGCGACTGGGGGAGAGAGAGAGTGGTAGAGAGATTCTTGTGGAGAGACGGAGAGAGAGATAAAGTGGGGAGAGAGAGATAGACTGGGGGAGAGAGGGAGAGAGTGAAACTTGGAGATAGATTATGAGAGACTAGGGGAGAGAAAGAGAGAAACTGGGGTGAGAGAGAGAGGCTCGAGGAGCAAGGGAGAGAGTGAGACAGACTGGGGTGGTGAGACAGAGAGAGACTGGGGTAGCGAGAGAGAGAGAGAGAGACTGTAGTCAAGTGAGAGAGAGACTGGGGGAAAGAGAGCGAGAAGGAGACTGGGGGAAAGAGAGAGAGAAAGAAATGGGGCGAAAGAGAGAGAGAGAATGGTGTAAAGAGAGAGATAGAGACTGGGGGAGAGGGACAGAGAAAGAAACTGGGAGAGAGGGAGAGAGATTCTTCTGGAGAGACTGAGAGAGAGAGTCAGAAGGGAGAGAGAGATAGACGGAGGAGAGAAAGAGAGAAACTGCGGAGTGAGAGAGACTGGGGGAGTAAAAGAGAGAGAGAGAGACTGGGGGAAAGAGAGAGAGATAGAGACTGGGGTAGAGGAACAGAGAAAGAGACTGGGGGAGAGTGAGAGAGAGAGATTGGGGAGAGAGAGAGTCAAGGCGAGAGAGAGAGAGACTGGGGCTGAGTGAGAGAGAGAGAGGGAGAGTGATAGGGGAGAGATAGAGAGGGAGAGAGAGACTGGGGGAGAGAGGGAGAGAGAGAGAGACTTGAGGAGAGAGTGTGAGAGACTGGGGGAGAGAAAGAGAGAAACTGGGGTGAGAGAGAGAGACTGAGGGAGTAACAGAGAGACAGAGAGACTGGGGGAAATTGAGAGAGATAGAAACTGGTGGAGAGGGTCAGAGAAAGAGACTGGCAGATAGAGAGAGAGATTTGGGAGAGAGAGAGAGTCAAGGGGAGAGAGAGCAACAGATGGGGATAAAGTGAATCTGGCGGAGGGGGAACGAGAGTGGGGGAGAGAGGGAGAGACTGGGGGTGAGTGAGAGAGAGAGAGAGGGAGAGTGATAGCGGAGAGATAGAGAGGGAGAGAGAGATTGGGGGGGAGGAGAGAGGGAGCGAGAATTTGGGGGGAGAGAGGGAAGGAGGCTTGAGGAGAGAGAGAGATAAACCGGTGGGAGAGAGAGACTGGGGCAGAGAGAGAGACTGGGGGAGAGAAAGAGACAGACTGAGGGAGAGAGAGAGAGCCTGGAAGAGAGAGACAGACTGGGGGAGAGAGAGAGACAGACTGGGGGAGAGAGAGACAGACTGGGGGAGAGAGAGACAGACTGGGGGAAAGAGAGACAGACTGGGGGAGAGAGAGAGACTGGGGAGAGAGAGACTGGGAGAGAGAGAGACTGGGTGAGAGAGAGACAGACTGGGGGAGAGAGAGATAGAGAGAGATTGAGGAAGAGATGGAGACTGGGGAGAGAGAGAGAGACTGGTGGAGAGAGAGAGTGAGAAGGTCTTGGGGGAGAAAGAGAGAGACTGGGGTGAGAGAGAGAGGCTCGGGGAGTAAGAGAGAGAGTGAGACAGACAGGATTGGTGAGACAGAGAGAGACTGGGATAGCGAGAGAGAGAGAGAGAGAGACTGGGGGAAAGAGAGAGAGAGAGAATGGGGTAAAGAGAGAGAGATAGGGACTGGGGGAGAGGGACAGAGAAAGAAACTGGGAGAGAGGGAGAGAGATTCTTCTGGAGAGAGGGAGAGAGAGAGAGTCAGAAGGGAGAGAGAGAGATAGACGGGGGAGAGAAAGAGAGAAACTGGGGAGCGAGAGAGACTGGGGGAGTAAGAGAGAGAGAGACTGGGGGAAAGAGAGAGAGATAGAGACTAGGGGAGAAGGACAGAAAAAGAAATGCGGAGAGAGAATAAGAGATTGGGGAGAGAGAGAGACATACAGACTGGGGTAGAGGAACAGAGAAAGAGACTGGGGGAGAGAGAGAGAGAGAGAGAGAGAGAGAGAGAGATTGGGGAGAGAGAGATTCAAGGGGAGAGAGAGAGTTAGACTGGGAGAAAGAGAATCTGGGGGAGGGGGAGAGAGAGTGGGGGAGAGAGAGAGACGGGGTGAGTGAGAGAGAGAGAGGTAGAGTGATGGGGGTGATAGAGAGGGAGAGAGAGACTGGGGGTGAGTGAGAGTGAGAGAGGGAGAGTGATAGGGGAGAGATAGAAAGGGAGAGAGAGACTGGGGGGGAGGAGAGAGAGAAACTGGGGGGTGTGAGAGAGCGACTGGGGGAGAGAGAGAGAGTGAGAGGGATTCTTGTGGAGAGACGGAGAGAGAGATAGACTGGGGAGAGAGAGAGAGAAAGCGACTGGGGGAAAAAGAGAGAGTAAGAGACGGGGGAAAGAGAGAGAGAGAGAGAGAATGGGGTAAAGAGAGAGAGATAGAGACTGGGGGAGAGAGACAGAGAAAGAAACTGGGAGAGAGGGAGCGAGATTCTTCTGGAGAGACGGAGAGAGAGAGAGAGTCAGAAGGGAGATAGACGGGGGAGAGAAAGAGAGAAACTGGGGAGAGAGAGAGACTGGGGGAAAGAGAGAGAGATAGAGACTGGGGGAGAGGGACAGAGCAAGAAACGGGGAGAGAGAATAAGAGAGTGGGGAGAGTGAGAAAGAGATACAGACTGGGGTAAAGGAACAGAGAATGAGTCTGGGGGAGAGAGAGAGAGAGATTGGGAAGAGAGAGAGTCAAGGGGAGAGAGAGAGTTCGACTGGGAGAAAGAGAATCTGGGGGAGGGGGAGAGAGAGTGGGGGAGAGAGAGAGAGACTGGGGGTGAGTGAGAGAGAGAGATGGAGAGTGATAGGCGAGAGATAGAGAGGGAGAGAGAGATTGAGGGGAAGGAGAGAGGGAGAAAGAATTTGGGGGGAGAGCGGGACTGAGGCTTGAGGAGAGAGAGATAAACTGGGGGGGAGAGAGACACTGGGGGAGAGAGAGAGACTGGGGGAGAGAGAGAGAGAGACTGGGGGAGAAAGAGAGAGAGAGACTTGGGGGAGAGAGAGAGAGCAATTGGGGTAGAGAGGGAGAGAGTGAGAGAGATACAGACTCGGGTAGACGGACAGATAAAGAGACTGGGGTAGAGAGAGAGATTGGGGAGAGAGAGAGTCAAGGGGAGGGAGAGAGTTAGACTGGGAGAAAGAGAATCTGGGGGAGGGGGAGAGAGATTGGGGGAGAGAGAGAGAGACTGGGGGTGAGTGAGAGAGAGAGTGAGAGAGATTGGGGGAGAGAGAGACAGACTGGTGGAGAGAGACAGACTGGGGGAGAGAGAGAGAGTGAGAGAGACTGGGGGGGTGGCAAAAGAGAGAGAAAGAGAGAGAGATTCTTGTGGAGAGATGGAGAGAGAGATTGACTGGGGAGAGAGAGAGAGTCTGGGGGAGAGAGGGAGAGAGAGAGAGACAGGGGGAGAGACAGAGAGACTGTGGAGAGAGAGATTGGGGGAGTAAGAGAGAGAGATAGAGACTGGGGGAAAGAGAGAGAGACTGGTGAGAGAGAGAGTGAGAGACTGGGGAGAGAGAGAGAGACTGGGGGAAAGAGAGAGAGAGAGAGACTGTGGGAGAGAGAGAGAGAGATTCTTGTGGAGAGACGGAGAGAGGGGTAGACTTGGGGATAGAGTGTGAGAGACTGCGGGAGAGAAAGAGACAAACTGGGGTGAGAGAGAGTGGCTCGGGGAGTAAGCGAGAGAGAGGGACTGTGGTCGTGAGATAGAGCAAGACTGGGGACAGAGAGAGGGAGAGACTGGTGAGAGAGAGACTGGGGAGAGAGAGAGACTGGGGAGAGAGAGAGAGAGAGTGACTGGGGGCAGAGAGAGAGAGAGACTGGGGGAGAGGGAGAGAGAGAGACTAGGGGGAGAGGGAGAGAGAGAGACTGGGGGAGCGGGAGAGAGAGACTGGGGGGAGAGGGAGAGAGACTGAGAGAGCGAGTGACTGGGGGAGAGAGGGAGAGAGAGAGAGACTTGGGGAGAGAGTGTGAGAGACTGCGGGAGAGAAAGAGAGAAGCTGGGGTGAGAGAGAGAGACTGGGGGCTTAACAGAGAGACAGAGAGACTGGGGGAAATTGAGAGAGATAGAAACTGTTGGAGAGGGACAGAGAAAGAGACTGGCAGAGAGAGAGAGATTGAGGAGAGAGAGAGAGTCAAGGGGAGAGAGAGCAATAGACGGGGATAAAGTGAATCTGGTGAAGGGGTAGAGAGAGTGGGGGAGAGAGAGAGAGACTGGGGGTGAGTGATATCGGAGAGAGAGGGAGAGTGATATCGGAGAGATAGAGAGGGAGAGAGAGATTGCGGGGGAGGAGAGAGGGAGGGAGAAGTGGGGGAGAGAGAGAGCGAGGCTGGAAGAGAGAGAGAGATAGACTGGGTGGAGAGAGAGACTGGGGAGAGAGAGAGACTGGGGAGAGAGAGAGACTGGGGGAGAGAGAGAGACTGGGGGAGAGATAGAGACAGACTGAGGTAGAGAGAGAGAGACAGACTGGGGGAGAGAGAGAGACAGACTGCGGGAGAGAGAGTCAGACTGGGGGAGAGAGAGACAGACTGGGGGAGAGAGAGAGAGTGAGAGAGACTGGGGTGTGGTGAAAGAGAGAGATTGGGTGAGAGAGAAAGAGAGAGAGATTCTTGTGGAGAGATGGAGAGAGAGATTGACTGGGGAGAGAGAGAAAGTCTGGGGGAGAGAGGGAAAGAGAGAGACTTGGGGATAGAGTGTGAGAGACTAGGGGAGAGAAAGAGAGAAACTGGGGTGAGAGAGAGAGACTGGGGGAGTAAGAGAGAGAGAGAGACTGGGGAGAGACAGAGAGATTGTGGAGAGAGAGACTGGGGGAGTAAGAGAGAGAAAGAGACACTGGGGGAAAGAGAGAGAGACTGGGGAGAGAGAGAGAGAGAGAGACTGGGGAGAGAGAGAGAGACTGGGGGAAAGAGAGCGAGAGACTGTGGCAGAGAGAGAGAGAGATTCTTGTGGTGAGACGGAAAGAGAGATAGACTGGGGAGAGAGAGATAGAGACTGTGGAGAGAAAGGTAGAGACTGGGGGAGTGGGACAGAGAAAGAAACTGGGGGAGAGGGAGAGAGAGATTCTTGTGAAGAGACGGAGAGAGAGAGTCAGAACGGAGAGAGAGAGAGAGAGAGAGTCAGAAGGGAGAGAGAGAGAGAGAGACTGGGGAGAGAGAGACTTGAGGGAGAGAGAGAGACTGGGGGAGAGAGAGAGAGAGACTGGGGGAGAGAGAGAGACTGGGGGAAGAGAAAGAGTGGGGAGAGAGAGAGAGAGTCTGGGGAAGAGAGGGAGAGGGAGAGACTTGGGGAGAGAAAGAGAAACTGGGATGAGAGAGAGAGACTGGGGGAAAGAGAGAGAGAGTCTGGGGGAGAGAGAGAGAGAGACTGGGGAGAGACAGAGAGACTGGGGGAAAGAGAGAGAGAGTCTGGGGGAGAGAGAGAGAGAGAGACTGGGGAGAGACAGAGAGACTGGGGGAGAGAGAGAGAGACTGGGGAAGAGTAAGAGAGAGAGTCTGGGGAAGAGAGGGAGAGGGAGAGACTTGGGGAGAGAAAGAGAAACTGGGATGAGAGAGAGAGATTGGGGGAAAGAGAGAGAGAATCTGGGGGAGAGAGAGAGAGAGACTGGGGGAGAGAGAGAGACTGAGGGAGAGAGAGAGAGACTGGAGGGGAGGAGAGAGGGAGAGAGAACTGGGGGAGTGAGAGAGCGAGGGTGGAAGAGAGAGTGAGTTTGACTGAGGGGGAGATAGAGACGGGGAGAGAAAGAGATTGGGGAGAGAGAGAGAGTGGGGAGAGAGAGAGAGAGAGTCTGGGGAAGAGAGGGAGAGGGAGAGACTTGGGGAGAGAAAGAGAAACTGGGATGAGAGAGAGAGACTGGGGGAAAGAGAGAGAGAGTCTGGGGGAGAGAGAGAGAGACTGGGGGAGAGACAGAGAGACTGGGGGGAGAGAGAGAGAGATGGGGGGAGAGAGAGAGAGACTGGGGAGAGAGAGAGGGATAGGGGGAGCGAAAGAGAGAGAGAGACTGGGGGAAAGAGAGAGAGAGACTGGGAGAGAGAGAGAGAGAGAGAAAATCTTGTGGAGAGACGGAGAGGGAGAGACTTGGGGATAGAATGTGAGAGACTGGGGGAGACAGACTTTGGGAGAGACAGACAAACTGGGGGAGAGAGAGACAGACTGGGGGAGAGAGAGTCAGACTGGGGGAGAGAGAGACTGACTGGGGGAGAGAGAGAGAGAGTCTGGGGGAGAGAGAGAGAGAGACAGGGGGAGAGAGAGACAGACTGGGGGGAGAGAGAGAGAGAGTCTGGGGGAGAGAGCGAGAGAGAGAGAGAGATACAGACTGGGGTAGACGGACAGATAAGAGACTGGGGTAGAGAGAGAGAGAGATTGGGGAGAGAGAGAGTTAGACTGGGAGAAAGAGAATCTCAGGGAGGGGGAGAGAGAGTGGGGGAAAGAGAAAGGGACTGGGGGTGAGTGAGAGAGAGAGGGAGAGTGATAGGGGAGAGATAGAGAGAGAGAGAGACTGGGGGAGAGAGAGACTGGGGGAGAGAGAGACTGGGGGAGAGAAAGACTGGGGGTGAGAGAGACTGGGGGGAGAGTGACTGGGGGGAGAGTGACTGGGGGGAGAGTGACTGGGGGAGAGAGAGACAGACTGGTGGAGAGACAGAGAGACTGGGGGAGAGAGAGAGAGTGAGAGAGACTGGGGGGGGTGAGAAAGAGAGACACTGGGTGGGAGAGGATGAGAGAGATTCTTGTGGAGAGATGGAGAGAGAGATAGACTGGGGGGAGAGAGAGAGAGAGAGTGTCTGGGGGAGAGTGGGAGAGAGAGAGACTTGGGGATAGAGTGTGAGGGACTGGGGGGGAGAGAGAGAGAGAGAGTGGGGGAGAGAGAGAGACTGGGGGAGAGAGAGAAAGACTGGGAAGAGAGAGAGAGAGAGAGACTGGGGGAGAGATAGAGAGAGAGAGACTGGGGGAGTGAGCGAGAGAGAGACTGGGAAGAGAGAGAATGGGGGAGAGAGAGACTGGGGGAGAGAGAGATAGACTGGTGGAGAGAGAGACAGATTGGGGGAGAGAAAGAGAGAGAATGGGGGAGAGAGAGAGAGTGAGAGAGACTTGGGGGGGAGAGAAAGAGAGACACTGGGGGGGAGAGAAAGTGAGAGAGATTCTTTGAAGAGATGGAGAGAGATAGACTGGGGAGAGAGAGAGAGTGGGGAGAGAGAGAAAGATAGGGGGATCGAAAGAGAGAGAGAGACTGGGGGAAAGAGAGAGAGATAAAAACAAAAAACAAAAAAACTGCGGATGCTGGAAATCCAAAACAAAAACAGAATTACCTGGAAAAACTCAGCAGGTCTGGCAGCATCAGGTTCTGTCGAAGGGTCATGAGGAATCGAAACGTCTCCTCTTTTCTTCTCCGCCGATGCTGCCAGACCTGCTGAGTTTTTCCAGGTAATTCTGTTTTTGTTGTGAAAGAGAGAGAGAGACTGGGAGAGAGAGAGAGAGAAAGAGAAAATCTTGTGGAGAGACGGAGAGAGAGAGACTTGGGGATAGAATGTGAGAGACTGGGGGAGACAGATTTTGGGAGAGACAGACAAACTGAGGGAGAGAGAGACAGACTGGGGGAGAGAGAGTCAGACTGGGGGAGAGAGAGTCAGACTGGGGGAGAGAGAGACTGACTGGGGGAGAGAGAGAGAGAGTCTGGGAGAGAGAGAGAGAGAGAGAGACTGGGGGAGAGAGAGACAGACTGGGGGGAGAGAGAGAGAGAGTCTGGGGGGGAGAGAGAGAGAGAGAGACTGGGGGAGAGAGAGAGAGAGAGCGATTGGGAGAGAGAGCGAGAGAGAGAGTGAGATACAGACTGGGGTAGACGGACAAATTAAGAGACTGGGGTAGACAGGGAGAGGGATTGGAGAGAAAGAGAGTCAAGTGGAGAGAGAGAGTTAGACTGGGAGAAAGAGAATCTCAGGGAGGGGGAGAGAGAGTAGCGGAAAGAGAGAGAGACTGGGGGTGAGTGAGAGAGAGAGAGAGGGAGAGTGATAGGGGAGAGATAGAGAGGGAGAGAGAGACTGGGGGAGGAGAGAGGGAGAGAGAACTGGGGAGAGAGAGAGCGAGGCTGGAGGAGAGAGAGAGATAGACTGGTGGAGAGAGGGAGACTGGGGGAGAGAGAGAGACTGGGGGAAAGAGAGAGACTGGGGGAGAGAGAGAGAGAGATTGGGGAGAGAGAGAGAGAGAGAGAGAGTCAAGGGGAGAGAGAGATTTAGACTGGGAGAAAGAGAATCTGGGGGAGGGGAGAGAGAGTGGGGGAGAGAGAGAGAGACTGGGGGTGAGAGAGAGAGGGAGAGTGCTGGCGGAGAGATAGAGAGGCAGAGAGAGACTGGGGATGAGTGAGAGTGAGAGAGGGAGAGTGATAGGGGAGAGATAGAGAGGGAGAGAGAGACTGGAGGGGAGGAGAGAGGGAGAGAGAACTGGGGGAGTGAGAGAGCGAGGCTGGAAGAGAGAGAGAGTTTGACTGAGGGGTAGATAGAGACGGGGAGAGAGAGAGATTGGGGAGAGAGAGAGAGACTGGGAGAGAGAGAGAGACTGGGTGAGAGAGAGAGACAGACTGGGGGAGAGAGAGAGAGAGAGAGAGATTGAGGGAGAGATGGAGACTGGGGGAGAGAGGGAGAGAATGAGAGAGACTGGGGGTAGAAAGAGAGAGACTGTGGTGGAGAGAAAGAGAGAGAGATTCTTGTGGAGAGATGGAGAGAGAGTTGGACTGGGGCGAGAGAGATAGTGAGAGAGACTGGGGGGAGAAAGAGAGAGACTCGGGTGAGAGAAAGAGAGAGAGATTCTTGTGGAGAGACAGAGAGAGAGAGAGACTGGGGAGAGAGAGAGTCTGTGCGAGAGGAGAGAGGGAGACTTGGGGATAGAGAGTGAGAGACTGGGAGAGAGAAAGAGAGAAACTGGGGTGAGAGAGAGAGACTGGGGTAGTAAGAGAGAGAGAGACTGGGGGAAAGATCGAGAGAGAGACTGGGGAGGGAGAGACTGGGGGAGAGAGAGAGAGAGTGAGAGAGACTGGGGGTAGAAAGAGAGAGACTGGGGTGGAGAGAAAGAGAGAGTGATTCTTGTGGAGAGATGGAGAGAGAGTTGGACTGGGGAGAGACAGAGAGAGGGAGTCTGTGGGAGAGAAGGAGAGAGTGAGACTTGGGGATACAGTGTGATTGATTGGGGGAGAGAAAGAGAGAAACTGGGGTGAGAGAGAGACTGGGGGAGTAAGAGAGAGAGAGACTGGGGGAAAGAGTGAGAGAGAGACTGGGGAGCGAGAGAGAGACTGGGGAGCGAGAGAGAGACTGGGGAGAGAGAGAGAGAGGGACAGTGGGAGAGAGAGACTGGGGGTGAGTGAGAGTGAGAGAGGGAGAGTGAGAAGGGAGAGATAGAGAGGGAGAGAGAGACTGGGGGGGAGGAGAGAGGGGGAGAGAACTGGGGGAGAGAGAGAGCGAGGTTGGAAGAGAGAGAGAGTTAGACTGAGGGGGAGATAGAGACTGGGGGAGAGTGAGAGATTGGGGAGAGAGAGAGACTGGGAGAGAGAGAGTGACTGGGTGAGAGAGAGACAGACTGGGGGAGAGAGAGAGAGATTGAGGGAGAGATGGAGACTGGGAGAGAGAGTGAGAGAGACTGGGGGTAGAAAGAGAGAGACTGGGGTGGAGAGAAAGAGAGAGAGATTCTTGTGGAGAGATGGAGAGAGAGTTGGACTGGGGAGAGACAGAGAGAGAGAGAGAGTCTGTGGGAGAGAAGGAGAGAGTGAGACTTGGAGATAGAGTGTGATTGACTGGGGGAGAGAAAGAGAGAGAGATTCTTGTGGAGAGATGGAGAGAGAGTTGGACTGGGGAGAGACAGAGAGAGAGAGAGTCTGTGGGAGAGAAGGAGAGAGTGAGACTTGGAGATAGAGTGTGATTGACTGGGGGAGAGAAAGAGAGAAACTGGGGTGAGAGAAAGAGACGGGGGAGCGAGAGAGAGACTGGGGAGAGAGAGAGGGAGAGTGCTGGAGGAGAGCTAGAGAGGGAGAGAGAGACTGGGGGTGACGGAGAGTGAGAGAGGGAGAGTGATAGGGGAGAGATAGAGAGGGAGAGAGAGACTGGGGGGGAGGAGAGAGGGAGAGAGAACTGGGGAAGTGAGAGAGCAAGGCTGGAAGAGAGAGAGAGTTAGACTGAGGGGGAGATAGAGACTGGGGGAGAGAGAGAGATTGGGGAGAGAGAGAGACTGGGAGAGAGAGAGAGACTGGGTGAGAGAGAGAGACAGAATGGGGGAGAGAGAGAGAGAGAGATTGAGGGAGAGATGGAGACTGGGGGAGAGAGGGAGAGAATGAGAGAGACTGGGGGTAGAAAGAGAGAGACTGTGGTGGAGAGAAAGAGAGAGAGATTCTTGTGGAGAGATGGAGAGAGAGTTGGACTGGGGCGAGAGAGATAGTGAGAGAGACTGGGGGGAGAAAGAGAGAGACTCGGGTGAGAGAAAGAGAGAGAGATTCTTGTGGAGAGACAGAGAGAGAGAGAGACTGGGGAGAGAGAGAGTCTGTGCGAGAGGAGAGAGGGAGACTTGGGGATAGAGAGTGAGAGACTGGGGGAGAGAAAGAGAGAAACTGGGGTGAGAGAGAGAGACTGGGGTAGTAAGAGAGAGAGAGACTAGGGGAAAGAGCGAGAGAGAGACTGGGGAGAGAGAGACTGGGGGAGAGAGAGAGAGAGTGAGAGAGACTGGGGGTAGAAAGAGAGAGACTGGGGTGGAGAGAAAGAGAGAGTGATTCTTGTGGAGAGATGGAGAGAGAGTTGGACTGGGGAGAGACAGAGAGAGGGAGTCTGTGGGAGAGAAGGAGAGAGTGAGACTTGGGGATAGAGTGTGATTGATTGGGGGAGAGAAAGAGAGAAACTGGGGTGAGAGAGAGACTGGGGGAGTAAGAGAGAGAGAGACTGGGGGAAAGAGTGAGAGAGAGACTGGGGAGCGAGAGAGAGACTGGGGAGCGAGAGAGAGACTGGGGAGAGAGAGAGAGAGGGACAGTGGGAGAGAGAGACTGGGGGTGAGTGAGAGTGAGAGAGGGAGAGTGATAAGGGAGAGATAGAGAGGGAGAGAGAGACTGGGGGGGAGGAGAGAGGCGGAGAGAACTGGGGGAGAGAGAGAGCGAGGTTGGAAGAGAGAGAGAGTTAGACTGAGGGGGAGATAGAGACTGGGGGAGAGTGAGAGATTGGGGAGAGAGAGAGACTGGGAGAGAGAGAGTGACTGGGTGAGAGAGAGACAGACTGGGGGAGAGAGAGAGAGAGAGAGATTGAGGGAGAGATGGAGACTGGGAGAGAGAGTGAGAGAGACTGGGGGTAGAAAGAGAGAGACTGGGGTGGAGAGAAAGAGAGAGAGATTCTTGTGGAGAGATGGAGAGAGAGTTGGACTGGGGAGAGACAGAGAGAGAGAGAGAGTCTGTGGGAGAGAAGGAGAGAGTGAGACTTGGAGATAGAGTGTGATTGACTGGGGGAGAGAAAGAGAGAGAGATTCTTGTGGAGAGATGGAGAGAGAGTTGGACTGGGGAGAGACAGAGAGAGAGAGAGTCTGTGGGAGAGAAGGAGAGAGTGAGACTTGGAGATAGAGTGTGATTGACTGGGGGAGAGAAAGAGAGAAACTGGGGTGAGAGAAAGAGACTGGGGAGCGAGAGAGAGACTGGGGAGAGAGAGAGGGAGAGTGCTGGAGGAGAGCTAGAGAGGGAGAGAGAGACTGGGGGTGATGGAGAGTGAGAGAGGGAGAGTGATAGGGGAGAGATAGAGAGGGAGAGAGAGACTGGGGGGGAGGAGAGAGGGAGAGAGAACTGGGGAAGCGAGAGAGCAAGGCTGGAAGAGAGAGAGAGTTAGACTGAGGGGGAGATAGAGACTGGGGGAGAGAGAGAGATTGGGGAGAGAGAGAGACTGGGAGAGAGAGAGAGACTGGGTGAGAGAGAGAGAGAGAGAGAGATTGAGGGAGAGATGGAGACTGGGAGAGAGAGAGAGAGAGACTGGTGGAGAGGGAGATAGTGAGAGAGACTGGGGGGCGAAAGAGAGAGAGAGACTGGGGGAAAGAGTGAGAAAGAGACTGGGGAGCGAGAGAGAGACTGGGGAGAGAGAGGGAGACTGGGGAGAGAGAGGGAGACTGGGGGAAAGAGAGAGAGAGAGACTGGGGAGAGAGAGAGAGACTTGGGGAAAGAGAGAGAGTGAGAGAGAGATTCTTGTGGAGAGCCGGAGAGAGAGACAGACTGGGGAGAGAGTGAGAGACTGGCGGAGAGAGGGAGAGTGAGAGACTTGGAGATAGATTGCGAGAGACTAGGGGAGAGAAAGAGAGAAACTGGGGTGAGAGAGAGAGGCTCGGGGAGTAAGAGAGAGAGTGAGACAGACTGGGGCGGTGAGACAGAGAGAGACTGCGGTAGCGAGAGAGAGGGAGAGACTGGGGGAAAGTGAGAGAGAGACTGGGAGAAAGAGAGTGAGAAAGAGACTGGGGGAAAGAGAGAGGCAAAGAGACAGGGGGAGAGAGAGAGAGAGAGAAAATGGGGTAAAGAGAGAGAGATAGAGACTGGGGGAGAGGGACAGAGAAAGAAACTGGGAGAGAGGGAGGGAGATTCTTCTGGAGAGACGGAGAGAGAGAGAGAGTCTGATGGGAGTGAGAGTGATAGACGGGGAGAGAAAGAGAGAAACTGGGGAGAGAGAGAGACTGGGGGAGTAAGAGAGAGAGAGAGAGACTGGGGGAAAGAGAGAGAGATCGAGACTGGGGAGAGGAACAGAGAAAGAAACGGGGAGAGAGAATGAGAGATTGGGGAGAGAGAGAGACATACAGACTGGGGTGGAGGAACAGAGAAAGAGACTTGGGGAGAGAGAGAGAGAAAGAGATTGGGGAGAGAGAGAGAGAGGGACAGTGGGAGAGAGAGACTGGGGGTGAGTGAGAGTGAGAGAGGGAGAGTGATAAGGGAGAGATAGAGAGGGAGAGAGAGACTGGGGGGGGAGGAGAGAGGGGGAGAGAACTGGGGGAGAGAGAGAGCGAGGTTGGAAGAGAGAGAGAGTTAGACTGAGGGGGAGATAGAGACTGGGGGAGAGTGAGAGACTGGGGAGAGAGAGAGACTGGGAGAGAGAGAGTGACTGGGTGAGAGAGAGACAGACTGGGGGAGAGAGAGAGAGAGAGAGATTGAGGGAGAGATGGAGACTGGGAGAGAGAGTGAGAGAGACTGGGGGTAGAAAGAGAGAGACTGGGGTGGAGAGAAAGAGAGAGAGATTCTTGTGGAGAGATGGAGAGAGAGTTGGACTGGGGAGAGACAGAGAGAGAGAGAGAGTCTGTGGGAGAGAAGGAGAGAGTGAGACTTGGAGATAGAGTGTGATTGACTGGGGGAGAGAAAGAGAGAGAGATTCTTGTGGAGAGATGGAGAGAGAGTTGGACTGGGGAGAGACAGAGAGAGAGAGAGTCTGTGGGAGAGAAGGAGAGAGTGAGACTTGGAGATAGAGTGTGATTGACTGGGGGAGAGAAAGAGAGAAACTGGGGTGAGAGAAAGAGACTGGGGAGCGAGAGAGAGACTGGGGAGAGAGAGAGGGAGAGTGCTGGAGGAGAGCTAGAGAGGGAGAGAGAGACTGGGGGTGATGGAGAGTGAGAGAGGGAGAGTGATAGGGGAGAGATAGAGAGGGAGAGAGAGACTGGGGGGGAGGAGAGAGGGAGAGAGAACTGGGGAAGCGAGAGAGCAAGGCTGGAAGAGAGAGAGAGTTAGACTGAGGGGGAGATAGAGACTGGGGGAGAGAGAGAGATTGGGGAGAGAGAGAGACTGGGAGAGAGAGAGAGACTGGGTGAGAGAGAGAGAGAGAGAGAGATTGAGGGAGAGATGGAGACTGGGAGAGAGAGAGAGAGAGACTGGTGGAGAGGGAGATAGTGAGAGAGACTGGGGGGCGAAAGAGAGAGAGAGACTGGGGGAAAGAGTGAGAAAGAGACTGGGGAGCGAGAGAGAGACTGGGGAGAGAGAGGGAGACTGGGGAGAGAGAGGGAGACTGGGGGAAAGAGAGAGAGAGAGACTGGGGAGAGAGAGAGAGACTTGGGGAAAGAGAGAGAGTGAGAGAGAGATTCTTGTGGAGAGCCGGAGAGAGAGACAGACTGGGGAGAGAGTGAGAGACTGGCGGAGAGAGGGAGAGTGAGAGACTTGGAGATAGATTGCGAGAGACTAGGGGAGAGAAAGAGAGAAACTGGGGTGAGAGAGAGAGGCTCGGGGAGTAAGAGAGAGAGTGAGACAGACTGGGGCGGTGAGACAGAGAGAGACTGCGGTAGCGAGAGAGAGGGAGAGACTGGGGGAAAGTGAGAGAGAGAGTGGGAGAAAGAGAGTGAGAAAGAGACTGGGGGAAAGAGAGAGGCAAAGAGACAGGGGGAGAGAGAGAGAGAGAGAAAATGGGGTAAAGAGAGAGAGATAGAGACTGGGGGAGAGGGACAGAGAAAGAAACTGGGAGAGAGGGAGGGAGATTCTTCTGGAGAGACGGAGAGAGAGAGAGAGTCAGAAGGGAGAGAGAGAGATAGACGGGGAGAGAAAGAGAGAAACTGGGGAGAGAGAGAGACTGGGGGAGTAAGAGAGAGAGAGAGAGACTGGGGGAAAGAGAGAGAGATCGAGACTGGGGAGAGGAACAGAGAAAGAAACGGGGAGAGAGAATGAGAGATTGGGGAGAGAGAGAGACATACAGACTGGGGTGGAGGAACAGAGAAAGAGACTTGGGGAGAGAGAGAGAGAAAGAGATTGGGGAGAGAGAGAGAGAGGGACAGTGGGAGAGAGAGACTGGGGGTGAGTGAGAGTGAGAGAGGGAGAGTGATAAGGGAGAGATAGAGAGGGAGAGAGAGACTGGGGGGGAGGAGAGAGGGGGAGAGAACTGGGGGAGAGAGAGAGCGAGGTTGGAAGAGAGAGAGAGTTAGACTGAGGGGGAGATAGAGACTGGGGGAGAGTGAGAGACTGGGGAGAGAGAGAGACTGGGAGAGAGAGAGTGACTGGGTGAGAGAGAGACAGACTGGGGGAGAGAGAGAGAGAGAGAGATTGAGGGAGAGATGGAGACTGGGAGAGAGAGTGAGAGAGACTGGGGGTAGAAAGAGAGAGACTGGGGTGGAGAGAAAGAGAGAGAGATTCTTGTGGAGAGATGGAGAGAGAGTTGGACTGGGGAGAGACAGAGAGAGAGAGAGAGTCTGTGGGAGAGAAGGAGAGAGTGAGACTTGGAGATAGAGTGTGATTGACTGGGGGAGAGAAAGAGAGAGAGATTCTTGTGGAGAGATGGAGAGAGAGTTGGACTGGGGAGAGACAGAGAGAGAGAGAGTCTGTGGGAGAGAAGGAGAGAGTGAGACTTGGAGATAGAGTGTGATTGACTGGGGGAGAGAAAGAGAGAAACTGGGGTGAGAGAAAGAGACTGGGGGAAAGAGCGAGAAAGAGACTGGGCAGCGAGAGAGAGACTGGGGAGAGAGAGAGAGAGACTGGGGAGAGAGAGAGGGAGAGTGCTGGAGGAGAGCTAGAGAGGGAGAGAGAGACTGGGGGTGACGGAGAGTGAGAGAGGGAGAGTGTTAGGGGAGAGATAGAGAGGGAGAGAGAGACTGGGGGGGGAGGAGAGAGGGAGAGAGAACTGGGGAAGAGAGAGAGCAAGGCTGGAAGAGAGAGAGAGTTAGACTGAGGGGGAGATAGAGACTGGGGGAGAGAGAGAGATTGGGGAGAGAGAGAGACTGGGAGAGAGAGAGAGACTGGGTGAGAGAGAGAGACAGACTGGGGGAGAGAGAGAGAGAGAGAGAGATTGAGGGAGAGATGGAGACTGGGAGAGAGAGAGAGAGACTGGTGGAGAGAGAGATAGTGAGAGAGACTGGGGGGCGAAAGAGAGAGAGAGACTGGGGGAAAGAGTGAGAGAGAGACTGGGGAGCGAGAGAGAGACTGGGGAGCGAGAGAGAGAGACTGGTGGAGAGAGAGATAGTGAGAGAGACTGGGGGGCGAAAGAGAGAGAGAGACTGGGGGAAAGAGTGAGAGAGAGACTGGGGAGCGAGAGAGAGACTGGGGAGAGAGAGGGAGACTGGGGAGCGAGAGAGAGACTGGGGAGAGAGAGGGAGACTGGGGGAAGATAGAGAGAGACTGGGGAGAGAGAGAGAGACTTGGGGAAAGAGAGAGAGTGAGAGAGAGATTCTTGTGGAGAGCCGGAGAGAGAGATAGACTGGGGAGAGAGTGAGAGACTGGCGGAGAGAGGGAGAGTGAGAGACTTGGAGATAGATTGCGAGAGACTAGGGGAGAGAAAGAGAGAAACTGGGGTGAGAGAGAGAGGCTCGGGGAGTAAGAGAGAGAGTGAGACAGACTGGGGTGGTGAGACAGAGAGAGACTGCGGTAGCGAGAGAGAGGGAGAGACTGGGGGAAAGTGAGAGGGAAAGAGACGGGGGAAAGAGAGAGAGAGAGAAAATGGGGTAAAGAGAGAGAGATAGAGACTGGGGGAGAGGGACAGAGAAAGAAACTGGGAGAGAGGGAGAGAGATTCTTCTGGAGAGACGGAGAGAGGGAGAGAGTCAGAAGGGAGAGAGAGAGATAGACGGGGAGAGAAAGAGAGAAACTGGGGAGAGAGAGAGACAGGGGGAGTAAGAGAGAGAGAGAGAGAGAGAGACTGGGGGAAAGAGAGAGAGAAAGAGACTGGGGAGAGGAACAGAGAAAGAGACTTGGGGAAAGAGAGAGAGAAAGAGATTGGGGAGAGAGAGAGAGTCAAGGGGAGAGAGAGAATTAGACTGGGAGAAAGAGTATCTGGGGGAGGGGGAGAGAGAGTGCAGGAGAGAGAGAGACTGGAGGTGAGTGAGAGAGAGAGAGGGAGAGTGATAGGGGAGAGATAGAGAGGTAGAGAGAGACTGGGTGGGAGGAGAGAGGGAGAGAGAACTGGAGGAGAGAGTGACCGAGGCTGGAGGAGAGAGAGAGATAGACTGGGGGGGAGAGTGATACTGGGAGAAAGAAAGAGACTGGGAGAGAGAGAGACTGGGGGAGAGAGAGAGAGACTCGGGGAGAGAGAGAGACTGGGGAGAGAGAGAGTAAGAGAGACTGGGGGGGAGAAAGAGAGAGACTGGAGGGGAGAGAAAGAGAGAGACATTCTTGTGGAGAGACAGATAGACTGGGGGGAGAGAAAGAGACTGAGGGAGAGAGAGAGAGACTGGGGGAGAGAGAGAGAGACTGGGGAAGAGTAAGAGAGAGAGTCTGGGGAAGAGAGGGAGAGGGAGAGACTTGGGGAGAGAAAGAGAAACTGGGATGAGAGAGAGAGACTGGGGGAAAGGGAGGGAGAGTCTGGGGGAGAGAGAGAGAGAGACTGGGGGTGAGACAGAGAGACTGGGGGAGAGACAGAGAGACTGGGGGAGAGAGAGAGAGAGACTGGGGGAGAGAGAGAGACAGGGGGAGAGAGAGAGATTGGGGAAGAGAAATAGAGAGATTGGGGGAGAGAGAGAGAGAGAGACTGGGGGAGAGAGAGAGAGACTGGGGAGAGAGAGAGAGACTGGTGAGAGAGAGAGACTGGGGAGAGAGAGAGAGACAGGGGAGAGAGAGAGAGAGAGAGAGAGTGAGTGGGGGGTGAGTGAGAGAGAGAGAGTGGGGGGTGAGTGAGAGAGAGAGAGTGGGGGGTGCGGGAGAGAGAGACTGGGGGGAGAGGGAGAGAGACTGAGAGAGCGAGTGACTGGGGGAGAGAGGGAGACAGAGAGAGACTTGGGGAGAGAGTGTGAGAGACTGGGGGAGAGAAAGAGAGAAGCTGGGGTGAGAGAGAGAGACTGGGGGAGTAAGAGAGAGACAGAGAGACAGGGGGAAATTGAGAGAGATAGAAACTGGTGGAGAGGGACAGAGAAAGAGACTGGCGGAGAGAGAGAGATTGGGGAGAGAGAGAGAGAGTCAAGGGGAGAGAGAGCAATAGACGGGGACAAAGTGAATCTGGCGAAGGGGTAGATAGAGAGAGAGAGACTGGGGGTGAGTGAGAGAGAAAGAGAGGGAGAGTGATAGCGGAGAGATAGAGAGAGAGTGAGATTGCGGGGGAGGAGAGAGGGAGGGAGAAGTGGGGGAGAGAGAGAGCGAGGCTGGAGGAGAGAGAGAGATAGACTGGGTGGAGAGAGAGAGTGGGGAGAAAGAGAGACTGGGGGAGAGAGAGAGAGACTGGGGGAGAGATAGAGACAGACTGAGGGAGAGAGAGAGAGACTGGGGGAGAGAGAGAGACAGACTGGGGGAGGGAGAGAGACAGACTGGGGGAGAGAGAGAGACAGACTGGGGGAGAGAGAGACAGACTGGGGGAGAGAGAGACAGACTGGGGGAGAGAGAGAGAGTCTGGGGGAGAGTGAGAGAGCGACTGGGGGAGAGAGAGAGAGAGACTGGACGAGAAAGAGAGAGAGAGACGAGGGGAGAGAGAGAGCGATTGGGGAGAGAGAGAGAGGGAGAGAGAGAGATACAGACTGGGGTAGACGGACAGATAAAGAGACTGGGGTAGAGAGAGAGAGAGATTGGGGAGAGAGAGAGTTAGACTGGGAGAAAGAGAATCTCAGGGAGGGGGAGAGAGAGTGGGGGAAAGAGAAAGAGACTGGGGGTGAGTGAGAGAGAGAGAGAGGGAGAGTGATAGGGGAGAGATAGAGAGAGAGAGAGACTGGGGGAGAGAGAGAGAGACTGGGGGAGAGAGAGACTGGGGGAGAGAAAGACTGGGGGTGAGAGAGACTGGGGGGGAGAGTGACTGGGGGGGAGAGTGACTGGGGGAGAGAGAGACAGACTGGTGGAGAGACAGAGAGACTGGGGGAGAGAGAGAGAGTGAGAGAGACTGGGGGGGGTGAGAAAGAGAGACAATGGGTGGGAGAGAAAGAGAGAGATTCTTGTGGAGAGATGGAGAGAGAGATAGACTGGGGGGAGAGAGAGAGAGAGTGTCTGGGGGAGAGTGGGAGAGAGAGAGACTTGGGGATAGAGTGTGAGGGACTGGGGGGGGAGAGAGAGAGAGAGTGGGGGAGAGAGAGAGACTGGGGGAGAGAGAGAAAGGCTGGGAAGAGTGAGAGAGAGAGAGACTGGGGGAGAGATAGAGAGTGAGAGACTGGGGGAGAGAGCGAGAGAGAGACTGGGAAGAGAGAGAATGGGGAAGAGAGAGACTGGGGGAGAGAGAGATAGACTGGTGGAGAGAGAGACAGATTGGGGGAGAGAAAGAGAGAGAATAGGGGAGAGAGAGAGAGTGAGAGAGACTTGGGGGGTGAGAAAGAGAGACACTGGGGGGGAGAGAAAGTGAGAGAGATTCTTGTGAAGAGATGGAGAGAGATAGACTGGGGAGAGAGAGAGAGTGGGGAGAGAGAGAGAGAGTCTGGGGAAGAGAGGGAGAGGGAGAGACTTGGGGAGAGAAAGAGAAACTGGGATGAGAGAGAGAGACTGGGGGAAAGAGAGAGAGTGTCTGGGGGAGAGAGAGAGAGAGACTGGGGGAGAGACAGAGAGACTGGGGGGAGAGAGAGAGAGAGACGGGGGGAGAGAGAGAGACTGGGGAGAGAGAGAGGGATAGGGGGAGCGAAAGAGAGAGAGAGACTGGGGGAAAGAGAGAGAGAGACTGGGAGAGAGAGAGAGAGAGAAAATCTTGTGGAGAGACGGAGAGAGAGAGACTTGGGGATAGAATGTGAGAGACTGGGGGAGACAGACTTTGGGAGAGACAGACAAACTGGGGGAGAGAGAGACAGACTGGGGGAGAGAGAGTCAGACTGGGGGAGAGAGAGACTGACTGGGGGAGAGAGAGAGAGAGTCTGGGGGAGAGAGAGAGAGAGACTGGGGGAGAGAGAGAGAGAGAGACTGGGGGAGAGAGAGAGAGAGCGATTGGGGGAGAGAGCGAGAGAGAGAGAGAGATACAGACTGGGGTAGACGGACAAATTAAGAGAGTGGGGCAGACAGGGAGATGGATTGAGGAGAAAGAGAATCATGGGGAGAGAGAGAGTTAGACTGGGAGAAAGAGAATCTCAGGGAGGGGGAGAGAGAGTAGGGGAAAGAGAGAGAGACTGGGGGTGAGTGAGTGAGAGAGAGGGAGAGTGATAGGGAAGAGATAGAGAGGGAGAGAGAGACTCGGGGAGGAGAGAGGGAGAGAGAACTGGCGAGAGAGAGAGAGATGCTGGAGGAGAGAGAGAGATAGACTGGTGGAGAGAGGGAGACTGGGGGAGAGAGAGAGACTGGGGGAGAGAGACACTGGGGGGGAGAGAGAGAGAGATTGGGGAGAGAGAGAGAGAGTCAAGGGGAGAGAGAGATTTAGACTGGGAGAAAGAGAATCTGGGGGAGGGGAGAGAGAGTGGGGGAGAGAGAGAGACTGGGGGTGAGAGAGAGAGAGTGGGAGAGTGCTGGCGGAGAGATAGAGAGGGAGAGAGAGACTGGGGATGAGTGAGAGTGAGAGAGGGAGAGTGATAGGGGAGAGATAGAGAGGGAGAGAGAGACTGGAGGGGAGGAGAGAGGGAGAGAGAACTGGGGGAGTGAGAGAGCGAGGCTGGAAGAGAGAGAGAGTTTGACTGAGGGGGAGATAGAGACGGGGAGAGAGAGAGATTGGGGAGAGAGAGAGACTGGGAGAGAGAGAGAGACTGGGTGAGAGAGAGAGACAGACTGGGGGAGAGAGAGAGAGAGAGAGAGATTGAGGGAGAGATGGAGACTGGGGGAGAGAGGGAGAGAGTGAGAGAGACTGGGGGTAGAAAGAGAGAGACTGTGGTGGAGAGAAAGAGAGAGAGATTCTTGTGGAGAGATGGAGAGAGAGTTGGACTGGGGAGAGAGAGATAGTGAGAGAGACTGGGGGGAGAAAGAGAGAGACTCGGGTGAGAGAAAGAGAGAGAGATTCTTGTGGAGAGACGGAGAGAGAGAGAGACTGGGGAGAGAGAGAGAGAGTCTGTGGGAGTGGAGAGAGGGAGACTTGGGGATAGAGAGTGAGAGACTGGGGGAGAGAAAGAGAGAAACTGGGGTGAGAGAGAGAGACTGGGGTAGTAAGAGAGAGAGAGACTGGGGGAAAGAGCAAGAGAGAGACTGGGGAGAGAGAGACTGGGGAGAGAGAGACTGGGGGAGAGAGAGAGAGTGAGAGAGACTGGGGGTAGAAAGAGAGAGACTGGGGTGGAGAGAAAGAGAGAGTGATTCTTGTGGAGAGTTGGAGAGAGAGTTGGACTGGGGAGAGAGAGAGAGAGAGAGTCTGTGGGAGAGAAGGAGAGAGTGAGACTTGGGGATAGAGTGTGATTGATTGGGGGAGAGAAAGAGAGAAACTGGGGTGAGAGAGAGACTGGGGGAGTAAGAGAGAGAGAGACTGGGGGAAAGAGCAAGAGAGAGACTGCGGAGCGAGAGAGAGACTGGGGAGAGAGAGAGAGACTGGGGAGAGAGAGAGAGAGAGAGAGAGGGAGAGTGGGAGAGAGAGACTGGGGGTGAGTGAGAGTGAGAGAGGGAGAGTGATAGGGGAGAGATAGAGAGGGAGAGAGAGACTGGGGAGGAGGAGAGACGGAGAGAGAACTGGGGGAGAGAGAGAGCGAGGTTGGAAGAGAGAGAGAATTAGACTGAGGGGGAGATAGAGACTGGGGGAGAGTGAGAGATTGGGGAGAGAGAGAGACTGGGAGAGAGAGAGTGACTGGGTGAGAGAGAGACAGACTGGGGGAGAGAGAGAGAGAGAGAGATTGAGGGAGAGATGGAGACTGGGAGAGAGAGTGAGAGAGACTGGGGGTAGAAAGAGAGAGACTGGGGTGGAGAGAAAGAGAGAGAGATTCTTGTGGAGAGATGGAGAGAGAGTTGGACTGGGGAGAGACAGAGAGAGAGAGAGAGTCTGTGGGAGAGAAGGAGAGAGTGAGACTTGGAGATAGAGTGTGATTGACTGGGGGAGAGAAAGAGAGAGAGATTCTTGTGGAGAGATGGAGAGAGAGTTGGACTGGGGAGAGACAGAGAGAGAGAGAGTCTGTGGGAGAGAAGGAGAGAGTGAGACTTGGAGATAGAGTGTGATTGACTGGGGGAGAGAAAGAGAGAAACTGGGGTGAGAGAAAGAGACTGGGGGAAAGAGCGAGAAAGAGACTGGGCAGCGAGAGAGAGACTGGGGAGAGAGAGAGAGAGACTGGGGAGAGAGAGAGGGAGAGTGCTGGAGGAGAGCTAGAGAGGGAGAGAGAGACTGGGGGTGACGGAGAGTGAGAGAGGGAGAGTGATAGGGGAGAGATAGAGAGGGAGAGAGAGACTGGGGGGGGAGGAGAGAGGGAGAGAGAACTGGGGAAGAGAGAGAGCAAGGCTGGAAGAGAGAGAGAGTTAGACTGAGGGGGAGATAGAGACTGGGGGAGAGAGAGAGATTGGGGAGAGAGAGAGACTGGGAGAGAGAGAGAGACTGGGTGAGAGAGAGAGACAGACTGGGGGAGAGAGAGAGAGAGAGAGAGATTGAGGGAGAGATGGAGACTGGGAGAGAGAGAGAGAGACTGGTGGAGAGAGAGATAGTGAGAGAGACTGGGGGGCGAAAGAGAGAGAGAGACTGGGGGAAAGAGTGAGAGAGAGACTGGGGAGCGAGAGAGAGACTGGGGAGCGAGAGAGAGAGACTGGTGGAGAGAGAGATAGTGAGAGAGACTGGGGGGCGAAAGAGAGAGAGAGACTGGGGGAAAGAGTGAGAGAGAGACTGGGGAGCGAGAGAGAGACTGGGGAGAGAGAGGGAGACTGGGGAGCGAGAGAGAGACTGGGGAGAGAGAGGGAGACTGGGGGAAGATAGAGAGAGACTGGGGAGAGAGAGAGAGACTTGGGGAAAGAGAGAGAGTGAGAGAGAGATTCTTGTGGAGAGCCGGAGAGAGAGATAGACTGGGGAGAGAGTGAGAGACTGGCGGAGAGAGGGAGAGTGAGAGACTTGGAGATAGATTGCGAGAGACTAGGGGAGAGAAAGAGAGAAACTGGGGTGAGAGAGAGAGGCTCGGGGAGTAAGAGAGAGAGTGAGACAGACTGGGGTGGTGAGACAGAGAGAGACTGCGGTAGCGAGAGAGAGGGAGAGACTGGGGGAAAGTGAGAGGGAAAGAGACGGGGGAAAGAGAGAGAGAGAGAAAATGGGGTAAAGAGAGAGAGATAGAGACTGGGGGAGAGGGACAGAGAAAGAAACTGGGAGAGAGGGAGAGAGATTCTTCTGGAGAGACGGAGAGAGAGAGAGAGTCAGAAGGGAGAGAGAGAGATAGACGGGGAGAGAAAGAGAGAAACTGGGGAGAGAGAGAGACTGGGGGAGTAAGAGAGAGAGAGAGAGAGAGAGACTGGGGGAAAGAGAGAGAGAAAGAGACTGGGGAGAGGAACAGAGAAAGAGACTTGGGGAAAGAGAGAGAGAAAGAGATTGGGGAGAGAGAGAGAGTCAAGGGGAGAGAGAGAATTAGACTGGGAGAAAGAGTATCTGGGGGAGGGGGAGAGAGAGTGCGGGAGAGAGAGAGACTGGAGGTGAGTGAGAGAGAGAGAGGGAGAGTGATAGGGGAGAGATAGAGAGGTAGAGAGAGACTGGGTGGGAGGAGAGAGGGAGAGAGAACTGGAGGAGAGAGTGACCGAGGCTGGAGGAGAGAGAGAGATAGACTGGGGGGGAGAGTGATACTGGGAGAAAGAAAGAGACTGGGAGAGAGAGAGACTGGGGGAGAGAGAGAGAGACTCGGGGAGAGAGAGAGACTGGGGAGAGAGAGAGAGTAAGAGAGACCGGGGAGGAGAAAGAGAGAGACTGGAGGGGAGAGAAAGAGAGACACATTCTTGTGGAGAGACAGAGAGACAGATAGACTGGGGGGAGAGAAAGAGAGAGAGAGTATCTGTGGGAGAAAGGGGGAGAGAGAGAGACTTGGGGATAGAGTGAGAGAGACTGGGGGAGAGAAAGAGAGAAACTGGGGTGAGAGAGAGAGACTGGGGGAGTAAGAGAGAGAGAGATAAAAACAAAAACAAAAAACTGCGGATGCTGGAAATCCAAAACAAAAACAGAATTACCTGGAAAAACTCAGCAGGTCCTGCAGCATCGGCGGAGAAGAAAAGAGTTGACGTTTCGAGTCCTCATGACCCTTCAACAGAATGGATTCTGTTGAAGGGTCATGAGGACTCGAAACGTCAACTCTTTTCTTCTCCGCCGATGCTGCCAGACCTGCTGAGTTTTTCCAGGTAATTCTGTTTTTGTTGAGAGAGAGAGAGACTGGGGGAAAGAAAGAGAGACTGGAGGAGAGAGAGAGACTGGGGGAGAGAGAGAGAGAGACTGGGGGAGGGAGAGAGAGAGACTGGGGGAGGGAGAGAGAGAGACTGGGGGAGGGAGAGAGAGACTTGGGGAGAGAAAGAGACTGGGGAGAGAGAGAGAGAGACTGGGGGAAAGAGAGAGAGAGATTCTTGTGGAGAGATAGAGAGACAGATAGACTGGGGAGAGAGTGAGAGAGTGGGGAGAGAGAGAGAGGGAGAGAGAGAGACTTGGGGATAGAGTGTGAGAGATTGCGGGAGAGAAAGAGAGAAACTGGGGTGAGAAAGAGAGGCTCGGGGAGTAAGAGAGAGAAAGAGACTGGGGTGCTGAGAGAGAGAGAGAGAGACGGGGTGAGAGAGAGGGAGAGTCTGGGGGAAAGAGAGAGAGAAAGAGACTGGGGGAAAAGGGAGAGAGCGACTGGGGTTAGGAGAGAGAGATAGAGACTGGGGGAGAGGGACAGAGAAAGAAACTGGGGGAGAGGAAGAAAGAGATTCTTGTGAAGAGACGGAGAGAGAGATTCAGAAGGGAGAGAGAGAGAGGGAGAGAGACTGGGGAGAGTGAGAGACTGGGGAGAGAGAGAGAGAGAGACTGGGGAGTGCGAGAGACTGGGGGAGAGAGAGAGAGACTGGGGGAGAGAGAGAGAGAGTCTGGGGGGAGAGAGAGAAAGACTGGGGGGGAGAAAGAGAAAGACTGGGGGGGGAGATAGAAAGACTGGGGGAGAGAGAGAGAAAGACTGGGGGAGAGAGAGAGAGACTGGGGGAGAGAGAGATTCAAGGGGAGAGAGAGAGTTAAACTGGGAGAAAGAGAGTCTGGGAGAGGGGGAGAGAGAGTGGGGGAGAGAGAGACTGGGGGAGAGGGACAGAGAAAGAAATGGGGAGAGAGAATGAGAGATTGGGAAGAGAGAGAGAGATACAGACTGGGGGAGAGGGACAGAGAAAGAGACGGAGGGAGACAGAAAGATTCAAGGGGAGAGAGAGAGATAGACTGGGAGAAAGAGAATCTGGGGGAGGGGTAGAGAGAGTGGGGGAGAGAGAGAGAGAGACTGGGGGTGAGTGAGAGAGAGAGAGGGAGAGTGATAGTGGAGAGATAGAGAGGGAGAGAGAGAGTGGGGGGAAGAGAGAGGGAGAGAGAACTGGGAGAGAGAGAGAGAGCGAGGCTGGAGGAGAGAGAGAGATAGACTTGGGGGGAGACAGAGACTGGGAGAGAGGGAGACAGACTTGGGGACAGAGAGAGAGAGAGACTGGGGAAGAGAGAGAGACTGGGGGAGAGAGAGACAGACTGGTGGAGAGAGAGACTGATTGGGGGAGAGAGAGAGAGTGAGAGAGACTGGGGGCGAGAGAGAGACTGGGGGAGAGAGAGACAGACTGGTGGAGAGAGAGAGAGAGACAGACTGGGGGAGAGAGAGAGAGTGAGAGAGATTGGGGGGGCGAAAGAGAGAGACTGGGTGGGAGAGAAAGAGTGAGAGATTCTTGTGGAGAGATGGAGAGAGAGATAGACTGGGGAGAGAGAGAGAGAGTCTGGGGGAGAGAGGGAGAGAGAGAGACTTGGGGATAGAGTGTGAGAGACTGTGGGAGAGAAAGAGAGAAACTGGGATGAGAGAGAGAGACTGGGGGAGTAACAGAGAGTCAGAGAGACTGGGGGAAATTGAGAGAGATAGAAACTGGTGGAGAGGGACAGAGAAAGAGACTGGTGGAGAGAGAGATTGGGGAGAGAGAGGGAGTCAAGGGGAGAGAAAGCAATAGACGGAGATAAAGTGAATCTGGCGGAGGGGGAGAGAGAGTGGGGGAGAGAGGGAGAGACTGGGAGAGAGAGAAACAGACTGGGGGAGAGAGAGAGACAGACTGGGGAGAGAGAGACAGGCTGGGGGAAAGAGAGACAGACTGGGGGAGAGAGAGAGAGAGAGAGAGACTTGGGGAGAGAGTGTGAGAAACCGGGGGAGAAAAAGAGAGAAATAGGGGTGAGAGAGAGAGACTGGGGGAAATTGAGAGAGATAGAAACTGGTGGAGAGGGACAGAGAAAGAGATTGGCGGAGAGAGAGAGTTTGGGGAGAGAGAGAGTCAAGGGGAGAGAGAGCAATAGACGGGGATAAAGTGAATCTGGCGGAGGGGGAGAGAGAGTGGGGGAGAGAGGTAGAGACTGGGGGTGAGTGAGAGAGAGAGAGGGAGAGTGATAGCGGAGAGATAGAGAGGGAGAGTGAGATTGGGGGGGAGGAGAGAGGGAGAGAGAATTTGGGGGGAGAGAGGGACCGAGGCTTGAGGAGAGAGAGAGATAAACTGGGGGGGGAGAGAGAGACTGGGGGAGAGAGAGAGACTGGGAGAGAGAGAAACAGACTGGGGGAGAGAGAGAGACAGACTGGGGAGAGAGAGACAGACTGGGGGAGAGAGAGAGAGAGTCTGGGTGAGAAAGAGAGAGAGAGACTGGGGTGAGAGAGAGAGAGCGATTGGGGTGAGAGAGACAGAGACTGAGAGAGCGCGTGACTGGGGGAGAGAGGGAGAGAGAGAGACTTGGGGAGAGAGTGTGAGAAACCGGGGGAGAAAAAGAGAGAAATAGGGGTGAGAGAGAGAGACTGGGGAAGTAACAGAGAGACAGAGAGACTGGGGGAAATTGAGAGAGATAGAAACTGGTGGAGAGGGACAGAGAAAGAGACTGGAGGAGAGAGAGAGTTTGGGGAGAGAGAGAGTCAAGGGGAGAGAGGGCAATAGACGGGGATAAAGTGAATCTGGCGGAGGGGGAGAGAGAGTGGGGGAGAGAGGTAGAGACTGGGGGTGAGTGAGAGAGAGAGGGAGAGTGATAGCGGAGAGATAGAGAGGGAGAGAGAGATTGGGGGGGGAGGAGAGAGGGAGAAAGAATTTGGGGGGAGAGAGGGACCGAGGCTTGAGGAGAAAGAGAGATAAACTGGGGGGGGAGAGAGAGACTGGGGGAGAGAGAGAGACTGGGGGAGAGATAGAGACAGATTGAGGGAGAGAGAAAGAGACTGGGGGAGAGAGAGACAGACTGAGGGAGATAGAGAGACAGACTGGGGGAGAGAGAGACAGACTGGGGGAGAGAGAGACAGAGTCTGGGCGAGAAAGAGAGAGAGAGAATGGGGGGAGAGAGAGAGAGCGATTGGGGGGAGAGAGAGATACAGACTGGGGTAGATGGACAGATAAAGAGACTGGTGTAGAGAGAGAGAGATTGGGGTGAGAGAGAGTCAAGGGGAGAGAGAAAGTTAGACTGGGAGAATGAGAATCTCAGGGAGGGAGAGAGAGAGTTGGGGAAAGAGAGAGAGACTGGGGGCGAGTGAGAGAGCGAGAGAGAGAGGGAGAGTGATGGGGAGAGATAGAGAGGGAGAGAGAGACTGGGGCAGGAGAGAGGGAGAGACAACTGAGGAGAGAGAGAGCGAGGCTGGAGGAGAGAGAGAGATAGACTGGGGGAGAGTGAGGGACTGGGGGGCAGAAAGAGAGAGACTGGGGGGGAGACAAAGAGAGAGAGATTCTTGTGGAGAGATGGAGAGAGAGTTGGACTGGGAAGAGAGAGAGAGAGAGCGTCTGTGGGAGAGAAGGAGAGAGAGAGACTTGGGGATAGAGTGTGAGAGACTGGGGGAGAGAAAGAGAGAAACTGGGGTGAGAGAGAGAGACTGGGGGAGTAAGAGAGAGAGAGAGACTGGGGGAAAGCGAGAGACTGGGGAGAGAGAGAAACTGGGGGAGAGAGAGAGAGAGAGAGACTGGGGGAGTGAGAGAGAGAATCTGGGGGAGAGAGAGAGAGCGACTGGGGGAGAGAGAGAGAGAGAGAGATACAGACTGGGGTAGATGGACAGATAAAGAGACTTAGGTAGAGAGAGAGAGAGATTGGGGAGAGAGAGAGTCAAGGGGAGAGAGTGAGTTAGACTGGGAGAAAGAGAATCTCAGGGAGGGGGAGAGAGAGTGGGGGAAAGAGACTGGGGGTGAGTGAGAGAGAGAGGGAGAGTGATAGGGGAGAGATAGAGAGGGAGAGAGAGACTGGGGCAGGAGAGAGGGAGAAAAATTAGGGAGAGAGAGAGAGCGAGGCTGGAGGAGAGAGAGAGATAGACTGGGAGAGAGAGAGAGACTGCGGGAGAGAGAGAGACTGGAGGAGAGAGAGAGACTGAGGGAGAGATAGAGAGAGAGACTGGGGGAGAGAGAGACAGACTGGGGGGAGACAGATTGGGGGGAAGAGAGACTGGGGGGAGAGAGACTGGGGGGAGAGAGACTGGGGGGGAGAGAGACTGGGGGGGA